>NW_008358490.1:451252-608998 GCF_000622305.1 Nannospalax galili
TGAAAGAGATGCATCTTAGCTCTGGAAATTGTTATTGAATATGTCAATGCTGTTGTAATGAAATGCTTCTTCTAATTATGTGGTTATTAAATAAATAATTATTTTTTAAAAAAGGAAACAACTTAGGTAAAAAGATTATTTGAAATGTTGGTTGTACCCCGTAAGTGGACAGAGAAACCCTATTGCTGAAGACACTGCTTGATGTGAGTGGAGGAGAGGGAGAAGTCAAGCTTGGACTAAGCTGGAAACTCCCTGCCACTGGATGGGTGGCTTTCATGGTGCCAGAAGGCAATATGCAGATGACTTGGGGAGAATAGTCCCCTACAATTCTGCTCAATGACAGACCCCACGTATTACACTCTCAACATACCAAACAAGATGTTCCTACTAGTGCAACAGTGGAGCATCTAGTGTATGTACAACCAACAAATTTTTGATTGGATAGAATGCCTGCTCCTAGGCCTGGAACACACATCTGGTACTGTAGACCAGGCCAACCCCCTATGGCAGGGGAGACTACAGGCCCCAGTGGGAAGTCACTGCAACTCTTTTGTTAGATGGATGTGATACACCCTCTAAAGTACCATCCAAACATTTGTGTTTACACCCACAGGTTAAGTTATTATAGCAGCCGCTGTTTAGATGTTCTTGCTTCCTGCTGTTTGTGTTTTTATAGTAGATGGAATTCCACTGAATGGGCCAATAGCCCATGGAAAATGGGAAAATAGCCCATGGATAAGGATGATACAGAGACCCAAAAGTTCAGTGCCTTGCCACAATGGGAGGACGATCATCCCACACTTACCACACCCTCCAAGGCTCAGGGACTTTTGCAGAAGAGGTTGGTGGAAAGAACGTAAGAGCCGGAGGAAGGGATGGAGTGTTAACTGAAAGTGTCCTCTAACCACTAGCCAGCAAGGTATAGTACACCTCCTTCCCATGCTCACCAAGGAGTCAAGGGGGGAGTCAGTGACCCCTCCCACCCCATCAGACGACCTTAGCTGCATGTGGGGGAGGGCCTAAGGATATATAAGCTGAGAACGCAGGAGGCACCTCTCTCAACATTTTGTGTGGCTGTCAGGAAGTCACAGGATCTATATTTGAGTGTGGCTTTCCAGTGCAGCAGTAATGGGGAGCACCCATTCTTCTGTAAATAAGTCCCCACCCTATGCTCTGTTAGCAAGCTGTGCTGGATAGCTTTAGTGTCAACTTGACACACCTGGGTTGAGGGAGCCTCAATTGGGGGATTTCCTCTATTGGACTGGCCTGTGGCCATGTCTGAGGGGCATCTTCTTGATGAGTGATGTGGGAGGGCCCAGCCCACTGTGGGTAGTGCCACCCCTGGGCAGGTGGGCCTGTGTTGCATAAGAAAGCAGGCTGAGCAGGGGCCAGGGGAGCAAGTCAGTAAGCAGCGTTCCTCCATGGCCTGTGCTCCAGCTCCTGCTTCCAGGTTCCTGCCCCGAGTTTCTGCCTTGGGCTCCCTGATGAACTGCGACCTGGGAGATGTAAACTGAATAAACTCTTTCCTCTCCAAGTTAGTAGTGGTCAGAGTGTTTTGCCACAGCAATGGAGAAATAAACTAGAACACAAGCCCAATAAACTAGGATTTTCAAAAAAAAAAAAAAGGAAAGAAAGAAGGGAGGGAGGGAGGGAGGGAGAAGGGGGAAGGAGGAAGGGAAGGGAAGGGGAGGGAAAAACAGCAAAAAGCCAGAAACGGAAAGTACAAATTGAGTCATTATGTTTATATAAATTTCCAAAAGCAGTATTAAAAAAAAAAGATTATTTGAACAAACTCTTCACAAAGAATATATACAAAGGGTCAATGAACACTTGGAAAAACGTCATCAGGAAAATGCAAATTAAAACTACAAAGAGATAGCCACCACATAGCCATCAGAATGGCTAAATTAAAAAGCATCAACAATAACAAAATTTGTCAAGGATGTGGAATAACCTGGTCTCTCTAATGGTGGTAATATGAGTGTTTTGCACAAGAGAAATAGAATAGCCACTTTATGTAACCCTATCTATGTCAGAGAAGTTCTGACCCTCATGAAATTTAACAAACATACACCTTTCTTATGAGCCAAAAATTCCATTTTCAAGAGAAATAAAGTATTTTTTTTAACAAAAAGCCTTGTTAAGATTTATTGACAATTGCTCCAAACCGGAAATAGTCCAGATGCCTTTCAATAGAAAGTTGAATAAACTTTGTGATGTCATTCAGCTTTGCAAAAGAAACAGACTAAGATACAAGCAACAATGTGGATAAATCTCAAAACACCATTGCTGGAAGAAGTCAGACACAAAAGAGCATAGAGAGTACAGTTCCATTCACAGAAAGCTCTACAACAGGTAAAATTAATCAACAGTGCTTGCCTCTTTGGATGTGAAGGTTGGCTGGAAAGGTGTAAAATGAAACTTTCAGGTAATGATGGCTACGGTCCGTATCTTGACAGAGGTTTTAGTTATGCAGGTGTATGCATTTGTCAAAACTCAGTGAATATATACTTAAGATTTATGCATTTCCTGTATATAAATTTTACAGGGGAAAAACATGCCTAATATACCAGCACAGTGACTAACACTGGTAAATCTGTTAGATAGTAGATATTGAAGTGTTCTTACAAAAAAAATTCAAATTCCTTACTGTGACCTAGACCCTGGCCTGCGCCCCCATCTTGTCTGTTCCATCTCTTGCTACTTTCCCTTTCACCACAGCCAGGTTTTCTATCTAAAAACAGATCAGCCACGTGCCAGACTTTTAAGCCTTTGCCTTTGTTTCTCCCTCTGCTTGAAATGCTCTTTCTATAAATTGCTGCACAGATCACTCTCAACTTTACTCGAATTTTGTTCAAATATCACTTCCTCCAAGAGGTTGGACTTGGCCATTATACCTGAAATACCACTTCACGTCCCTCTTTCACCTGGAATTAATTAATGTTCCTAGCACTCTGCAATAAATGATATTACACTGTCAAGTTCCTGTTTTCTGTTTTCAACACAAAAACAAGTTCTATGAGAACCAGAATTTGCCATTTTGTTAACCACTGTCTCTTCACTATCTAGTAGTAACTCCATAAATACTTAATTGACTAGTCTGTAACCTTAGTATTGGAGTAGGCAGAGATAGACAGATCCCCTGAGCTCACTGGATAGCCAATTTATTCAGTCAGTGAGTGTTGAATTCAATGAGAAGCCCTGCCTCAAAAGACAAAGTGAAGGATGATCAAAGAAGACATTGGACATTGACCTCTCACCTCCACATGTGTGCACACACACAAAATGAATACCGAACATTACTATATTTCCTTCACAGCACTTAGCACAGTTTACAGCTATACATTTTTGGAAACAGTCATCTATTTTGGCCCCCCCAATACACTGAAAGCCTTATCAGGCCAGGGATCAAGTTTGTTGTTGTCCCTAATCAAAGCCTAAGTATGGCTGGGGGTGTAGCTCAGCAGCAGGGCATCAGCCTGGAATACATGAAGCCCTCAGTGGGGTCCTAATACAGCAAACAACAAGCACAAACAAAACCCAGCATAAAGTGGGCTCAAAAGTGTCTATTGGCTAAAATGAGTGAATGCGTGTATGAATGCATATCAAAACAGCACTCTCCAGAGTGCAAGTGGAAGTAAAGCAGTCTTTCCCTGAGACATGCTAGTGCCAGAACTCAGATGAACATGTACAGGAGCAAAGGGAAAGTGAGACTTGAGCACACTTGGAGATCTTACCTTTCTGCTTGATTAGAAAAGGTAGTGCTGGACGCCAGCCTAGGAAATAAAGTAAATAGTCACACAGATATCTTGAGTTTTTATGATGCAGTGCATTAGCATTGAGATAGAGTTGTGGTTCAGGTTTAGATGAGGGGACTGCAGCTATTGACAATCCCTTTGGTAGGGGTCAGGGGGCCCACTCAGAAGTCCTGCCCAGGGTTAAACTTACCCCAGTCCCTAAAACCTGTCTTCTGTGTCGAGTCACAGATTCCCAGGGAGTGGCATACATGGAAAATTAGTTTTCTGTCACCCTCCCAACCTAAAAAAGTAGTGTCTGCAGTCAGGTTAGGCAAGTATCAGTACATTTAATCTAGGTTATCCCTGTATTAACTCAATTGCCAACTACCTTTGAAACCTAACTACAAACCATTTGTGTAAAAACCTCTCTACCTCAGCAGAACAGATAACAAAGGTATCTGCTCACTGCTGAACTGAAATAATGAGGAAGAAAATCTATTGTCTTGAGAAAAGAACTATGTATTAAGTAATAAACATTTAACAAATAATTTTGTTTGTTTTCACAGGGTCTCCCTAATCCAAGCCCACCTGGAAGTGGGCTATGTAGACCAGGTTGGCCTGGATCTCACAGAGATACGCCTGCCTCTGCTTCCTGAAGACTGAGATTAAAAAGTGTGTGCCATCATGCCTGGCTTAACATATATACAATTTTGAAAACTATGACATGGCTCTGTAGTTATGGAAATATGTTCTATGTCATTGTGTAGACAAAGAATGTACCAAATTGGCAGATTAGGAATATAACATCATCAGAAAGACACTGAAGAAACAACACTACAAATTTTTTTTACTTTATTATAACTACTGAGTCAAGAACCCATCTGGAAAGGGATGATAGCTCCAGCAACCACCATCAGCAATGCCATCCGCAGTTGCTTTGGTTATGAGCCCTTATGCTAAAGACCTTACAATGGAGAGATAAACATTTGCAAATCAGCTAAACAGTAATCAAGGGAGCAGGAAACGTGAGTTTAAAGGATATGCCTGGAAAATCAGAGGAGCAAAGTTTAAGAGGGATCCAGGCAGACAGCAATATATGAATCAGTTAGAAACATTTGAAGGAGAGATGAAAAGATTAGCTGAGCTCATAGACTCCTAAAACACCCTGGGAATGGTTTCTGTGCCCATGGCTGGCATAAACAAACTGCAAATCCATATTATCTCATGTATTCTTCACAGGGCAACTGGGGTACATGAGGAAGCCCCAAATTAGGTGATGCTGAGTCTCTTTCCTCAGCAGCTTTGGTGGTTAGGCTTAGGCTATTAAGATCATGCAAGTTTGTACTATGTGCTCTGGCTACCTCTTGCTAGTCTACCCAAAGGAGGTACTTCATATATGTACATGTAAATATGCAAAACTGTGTGTGCTACCGTTTCCCTAAACTTTTCTTCAAAGCTCATGCATGCAGTTGGTAGCGCTGGAACACAGATTAAATATTTTTATGTTAAAGAGACAATAAAAATAATCTCCTCTAGCTATCTATATAACTTAGATCAGTTGTTTCAAGAATATGACAATAGACCAAGACAATTCTACTTGTTTTAAAACTTAAAAAATACTAACAGTGGGAATTGTAACATGCATTATAAAAAGTCCTCAACTCCACAGGTTTAACTGATAGTGGATACAACATTGATTCCGTTAATTACCAAGAGTAGGTTAAAATCAATGACTTGAATGAAACCATCTTTTCCTTATTTCTTCATATCCCCCATATACATCATTACTTTTCACAAGGGCTATTTTGAGTTTTGGTTACACTTAACTTCATGCTACCTCTGACGATGTGACTCTAAAGAGACTCCAAAATAAATTGGTAAGGACTGGCTGCGGAGATGGTTCCATGGGTAAGAGCATGTATTGTGCAAGCATGAGGACCTGAGTTCAAATCCACAGTACTCATAAAAAAAACCTGGGTATGGCTGTGCATGCCTATAACCCCAGCATTGAGAAGCCGAGACAGAATCTGGCAGCTGACAGCCATCCAGCCTTGCTAAACATTAAGCTTCCAGCTCAATAAGAGACCCTGTCAAGGCACTATCAAGGAGAAAGATAAAGGAAGACACCTGAATATGCAAGCAGACACACATGCACATTCACATACATGCTCCACACACAATATAACACAGAAGTGCACATGCGCGTGCATGCACACACACACACACACAAATTGGGGAGGAGATAAGATTATATACTGTTGGGATCAAGTTTTTAATGTTTTCGTATTTAGCTTGACATCGGAATTATTTCTTCTTCCTCTTTCTCGTCTCCTTTTCCCTCCCCCTCCCCCTCTCCCTCCCCCTCCTCCTGCTCCTCCTCCGTGTGTGTGTGCGCGCGCATGCGGTATGTGTATGCTATATACACACATGTATGCATGAATGTGCACAGAGGCCATAGGAGGACGTCGGGTACCCTGCTCTGTCATTCCCTGCCTTCCTCCCTGGATACAGGGTCTCTCACTGAACCCAGCACTAGGCTGGCAGTCAGGAAGTCCCAGTAATCCTCCTATCTCTGCCCCCACTCCCACAGCACTGGAGCTATGGGCACTTTCACATATGTGCCTGGCTTTTTATGTGGGGATTTGAACTCAGATCCTCGTGCTTGCACAGTAGGCACTCTTACCCACTAAGCTATCCCCACAGGCCTTCTCCTTTTAAAATTACGGCTTAGCTTCGTTAAGATTCATTCTTAGCAGGTTTGGTGATCCATGCCTATAGCCCCAGCACTCTGGAGATGGAAGCTGGAGAAATGTGGGTTGAGGCAGCTTGGGATTCAGAGAGAAACCGTACTAGAGGCCAGCCTAGACTACATAGCGAAACCCTATCTCAAAAAAAATAAAAATCTTAAAAAAGATTCATTGTTTTCACAACCCTCAAATACAAAGAATCGTCCTCCTCCAAACAGATGGAAAGCATTTCCCATCTGAACTTCTACATACACTTAGTCATGTCCTGGCTGGTATGAATGAACATTCAGTTCGTTCCACGTAAAATTTTCAACAGCTAAGCCTCAGGCAGACATGGTTTTGCACACTTGTAATCCCAATACTCAGGAGGCTGAGTCTGGAAGATCACAAGTTCAAGGCCAGCTGGGGTTACACAACAAGTTTGAGATTGACCTGGGCTACATAGAAAGACCCTGCCTTTAAATGAATTCCACTTTATTCATGAAGGAGCTAGGTTTTAATGCTGGTGGTCCAAAGCACCCAGCACCGTGCTAGCAGAAGTGAGATACTTAGTAAGTTCATGTGGAATTTAACTCAGTCTTCTGTGAGTTGTGGAGAGTTTGTTACTGAACTGGAACTGAGTTGTACCCATCAAAGACATCACTTATCTTTCAACATCTATATACCAAAGGGAATTTCCTTACCATTAATACTCAAAACAGTTAAGTTTAATTTTCCCTCAGACTGAAGATTCTGTTCAGAAAATGTATTCATCTTTCCTTTATCTGAACAAGAAACATGAAGATGCTGTGTAACACACACACACACACACACACACACACACACACAATAATGTCCCAAGCTGCACACTTAAGTGAGGTTTCCTTCAGATCACAGAATCACCTCAAAACAGGTAAAGAGAGATGATGATAATAAATTAGCAATAGTGTCTAATACAGTACTTACTAGGAACTGAAAATCTGAGCACTATTGCATATACTAGCTCACACAGAAAAAAGGAGAAACAGTCACTCTTAGTGCAGTTTCTACTTTGATACTGTGACTCATGACACTATATAGCTCAGAAATTTAATCAAAAGATTCATGCATCCAGTTTTTTAAACTAGTCTGAACTGACCCCACGGGTATTAAGCATCTACAGGGTAACCATCTACAATGGTTCTTCTTTCAAGATATAGTTTAAATAAGGCTCCCTCCCAGCAAATAAAATAGAAGCTGACACTCACCTTCCCACAGACTGCATGATATCCAGTAACAGCGGGGCTGCCAAGTCTGGGCTTAGGTGAATGAAGGTGGAGAGGACCACGATGGCTAGTCCAAGGGTTTCCTCATCGTATTCTTCAAGAGTGGCCCCACAGTCATGGCATCTGCAAAGGAAACACAAGGAAGAGTTCTACAAAACCCAACTGTGGTTTCAAGATAACATACAAAACAGTTGTTTCTCAGAAATCTTAGAAAAGTCCCAAGAAGATGGCTAATGGGCCCACTCTATCAGTAAGTGCCATCATCACCTTAGGACACAGAAGGAACTCAGGCAGCAGGCATCATGAACATTCCTTTGATCACTAAAAATGCATTCAATTCACAAGCATCTGGCTACATGGGAGTTACTGGTCCCTTTTAGAATGAGCATCAGTTGGACTAACAGCAGACTGATAGCTTCTAGAATTTTAAGAATGTGGAATTATAGCTAGGAATAGTGAGTAACTAGATAGTTTTTCTCTGTCAAAATGAAAAATGCAAGCCTTGTAAAATGAAACAGAAATCTAGAAATATCAAGGGAATCAGAGCTGTGTCTGTCATTGTGATCTTTCCTTCTGAAATGTTCATAAATATAAGCAAATTCTTTTCTTAAGTAATTTAGCATTTAAAATTCACATTCAGAATTATAAAGAACAGAAACAGCACACAAAGTAACCAAAGTGCTAGGATGATGGTTGAGTCAGGAAAGTGCTTGCCATGAAAGCACGAAGACCTGCTTGATCCCCAGAACTCAAATAATAAAACCAGATACGGGGGCATGCACTTGTAAGCCCAGCACCGGGAGGCAGGGACAGTAAAACCCTTGGGCTCACTCATCAGCTAGTCTAGCTGACTTGGCAAGCCTGAAGGGAATGAGAGACTTTATCTCAAAGTGGATGGCACCCAAGGAACAATCGCTACGGTTGGCCTCTGGCTTCCACATACTCACACACAAATGCGCACACAACTACACACACATGCACGCACACACAAACATACTCATAAGTAACCGGAAACATCAGGACTTTGGGGTGGGGGTGGGATATGACAAAAAAGGAGAAGCTAAGATGCCATGGGGACATTCCAAGGCAGCTGTAAAAGATGGGCATCTTCATTCCTCAAGTATGCCCAGCAGCTCACTTATGATTGATGATGGGTGGCTCCTATATGGATAGTCACACCACCCTTCCCACCTCACTCTCCTTTATAAATAGTCTATTCTATTGACTAGTTGGGCCACCTTTATAAAGAAGCTTTCTTATCTAAGGGAGTCTGTCCAAATTTGAAATCCTACAAATCTTGTTCTTTATCATAGTCACTGAGCAAATATTTCTATGCCAGGCAAGACATGAGGAGCTTAGAGTATAAAAGATAGACAAAGTTGTCATAGCTCCCAAGGAGCGCACAATCTACCACAGGATATATACATGCACTATTTAGATAAATAAAGAAAGTACAATGTGGTAAGTGCCAGGATAGCAATGTACTAGAGACTCTCAAAAATTAGAGAGCCTTGTAACTACTCCCGCCTTACAGAATCAGGGAAACATTGCCCTAAGTTAGGTCTTAAAAGCATGAATGGGAGTTCACCAGGAAGACAAAGTACTAAGAGAGTGCCCCTGTGCAATCGCAAAGGAGAGACAACATCGGGGCTGCGTTGGAAGAAGAGAAGGGGCTGAGGAAAGGGTGGTAGGGTCACTCACACACTGCATGCCTTCTCTAATCAGCTAAGCATTTGGGCTTAATCCCAGAAGAAATGTGGGGCTATTGGAGGCTGATAGGCTGAGAGACGACTGACCAGTTTGCGGGTCAGAGAATAGATTCTGCTGCCAGACTGGAATAAGAACAGAGGTTCATCTTTGTTCCTAGTATAACAATCTGAAGCTCCTGGCTGAGAAATTTTATTGCTTTTAAATTATTGCTAGGAATAAGTGGTATTCTTATGTATCCACCCAAATTTTACAAAAGAGACTGCCAAAGCACAAACATAAAGCCGCTTATACAGTACAGCATTTCTGAAATCACAAACGGATATTAACATGGCTACGGCTTTTTAAGAACAAAGTGTGACCTAAAAGCAAAGCACATTTCCTCTGATACCTTCTTTCCACCATGGTGACCAGAGTCTAACTGTGACATAGGAAGAGAATAGCCATGTGAGCTTACTTGTCCGTCATTACCGTCGGCTGCTCATCAGTGAATTCTTCAGGTACAGGCACGAACATACTGGCTATGCTGGGTGCTGACAGCAGGCTGGATTTAGTGGCACCTAGGTAATCAGCAAGGAGACAGCTATGAATATAGAGAAGCTTCTAGTGCCAGGAAACGATCCACTCTTCTCCCAGTAACCCTCTGAAAATCACATTCTCAGGACTGTGACCTGGACATCCCAAGAAAGAACTAGATTTCTACTTCTTTGTTTCTTGACTTCAAAAAAAAAAAAATCAGAAAGACTTCAGCTGGATCAGAAGGGTATTGAGATAAAGATGGTAACGGGGGAAATTAATTCCAGGGAACTCTCCAGCAGGCACATCTTATTTTCTAGCATAGATTAAAGGTGTCCGTATAATACTAATTTACTTTTTCTATATTTATTTTTATGTGTATGAGTGTTTTGCCTGCATGTATGTAAGCACAGCCATGTCATGTAATGCCCATGGAGGCCAGAAGGAGGTGTCAGATCCCCTGGAACTGGAGTTAAGGACAGCTGTTAGCCGCCACATGGGTGCTGGGAACTGAATCCAGGTCCTTTGGAAGAGTAGCCAGTGCTCTCAACCTCTAAGCCATCTTTCCAGCCCTCAATACTAATTTCTAAATCTACAAATGCATATCAGCATTAAAGCATCGCTAATATGGAAAGGGAGTCAGATCCCAGACTTTAGACACCTAAGCAAGAGAGGGTATTTGAACTAATAAATATCAGTTCCATGTTCTAAAACAAAAAGACTTCATTTTCAACTGAAGTATTTATGAATGAAACATCAGGTATTTCATTCACTGACTCAATGTACTTTACCCAATCAATGTGACAGTTTTTTTAAACTTTGAGTTTTGATCCTTTCAAAGAAATCTAAAGTAGGAATTTATACCAATAAAATGAGAATATGGGGGTTGAAGTGATGGCTTAGTGGTTCAAAGCAGGTGTTCTTGCAGAGGAGGAAAGTTTGGCTCCCAGTGTCCATGTCAGGTAGCTCTCAACTGCCTCTAACTCCAGCTCCAGGGGATTTAATACTCTCTTCTGGCCTCCACTGGGCACCTACGTGCACATACCCCCTCCCAAACACACATAAATAATAAAATAAACAAATCTTTTTTAAAAAAATGCGACAATGTAGAGAGTCAGTTCTCCATTAAGAAAACAACAGTGCTGGACAGATTCTCTGGAACTGTGTAAATGAGGCACCTCAGGTAAATCTCACAGTGACAATCCAGAATAGTAGCACGTTCTGCCAAGTAACAACTGCTGATCTCAGTTCTTCAAGCAGAAAAGGAAGCAGAAAAAAAATGATCATCAAATAATTCATTTATCATCAAGGAACAGACAACTTGGTCCTGAAAAAAAGTCTGTATTGTTTCTCCTCAAATAGAAGGATAGTAATTAAGAGAATGGTTTCTAGAGGTACTAAAATAAATTTTTTAGAAATTTAGTCAAGTGGGTAATGTTTCAATTGGGGAGGGAAAAGTGGTATTGACATCCCATGCTTTTATACTATAGGCCATCTTGCAAAATTAAAGTTTATAAAATGTATTTTTAAGAAGCAAAAATCATGAAAATCTCAGCAGCAAAGTATCTGAAAACATCCTCATCTTCCTAAGATTCCAAATGGGAATACAAATTTTACTATTATATTTAAGAACTGCCTGTGAGGTAGCATTCTCTCCTAGGTATCTCTTGGTGTGTTATTAGCAAAGATCTCTAGTTATTTCATAAAGATGTTTCTCTGAGTGGAAGCAATGGTATTACAAACATAAGTGTAAACAGATGAGCAGTAGAAAAGGCAAGAAGTAGGCCAAGACAGAAGAAACCACATTGATTAATAAAAAGCACGGAATATGGTGTGAAGTTGCTACAAGCAGCCAAAACAGAAAGCTTAGATATAGTTCTCCACATTTCTTGATCATTGATAGACCATATAAGCCAGATGTCAAAATACTTGTGCTAAAAGCAGAAGAAAAACACGAGTCCATAACAGCTGGGCATGGTGGCACACACCTTTAATTCCAGTCCTTGGGAGGCAGAGACAGGTGAGTTTCTGTGAGGCCAAGGTCAGCCTGGTCTACATAGCAAGTTCCAGGCCAGCTGGGGCTACAGGGAGACCTTGTCTCAAAAAGACAAAAAAAAAAAAATGAGACCATAAGGTATATAGTGATGTGTACACAATCTTACTAGAAACAAAAAGAAAGCCAGTCAATAAACAACTCCAAGTCAAGATCACAACTAAGGGAAAGTGAGGGACTCAGTCATTTTGGTGCTTTCAGAACAATCATTACCTAAGGGGAGGAATTTTTGATAACAACCTTGTGCTATTGCCTCTCTATGTGACAATAGCTTCTGTTGTAGACGATGTAACATTCACAACAGTGATTTATCAAAGCACGTAGGTTAATGACTGGGCATTGGTCCTTCTAGGACAACAATACAAGTCAGTGCATTCCTGAACCCCACTACGGATGTGAAAACAAAGAGTATGTGCAAGAAGATGGGAAATAAGAAAGCTGCAGGCCTCAGTGACCTTTTGCTAAGGTCAGTAACAACTAAGTCTGCATGCTAAAGGCAGCCTCCACTATTATCTCCTACATGCTGCCAATGCTTCAGAGCCCACCACCACTGATTCCCCTCTTGAATATCCAGAGTGGCCTATGTACAGACCTAGCAGCAGAAATACAGGGTTCTCAGAGACATGAATACAGAGGGGGCCATCTCTGAAGCTCAACTTCAAAGCTGGAGATTTTGACAAAAGCCCCTTGGAGAATCTTGGTGACAAGAGCAACTATGAGAATGTGCTTGTCTCAAAGCATCATTTGCACAGCTGTACCAATGGGCTCTTGTACTTACCAGGAGAGAGACTGACTTTCCATCTTTGTCCCTTTACCTCCTTCTATCTTTGCTACTGCTGGGTCACTAGACTACAACCATATACCCTGGTAGCTTGTCCTAGCCCCACAGATGAGCAGTCTCACCTCATCTGCTAAAGAACTAAAGCTGCTGCTACTCACTGCCAAAGAAGCACTCAGGGGAGTCGGAGATAAACATCTCCCCGCTCTTTGGGAAAACTGGAAGAGTGATTTGGTATAGAAAACAGGTCTGCTTGATTTAAGAAACTACTTATGAGACATGGCAATAATTTATTTTTAATCAATGACAGGCTTGCCTTCCTTCTGACTTTTAGGAGCAACAACAGGATTAAGTACTGCTGCAGTTAAAATTTGTGGGATAAATTTGATAAAAATAAAAATTTTGATGATCTTAGCACAGACTCATGCTCATCTTGCCCCCACCAGCAGCACAGAGTGAAGTATAGATTCTCAAAACTTAACCTAAGGTAGTTGGAAAAGAAGCTGTCTACCTATACTCTCAACATTTTAGAAGAAATACAGACAAGCTGAACCATGCTTAGAAAAGAGCATATATGAGGTAATACAGAAAACTGATGCACCTTGGGAGAAATGCTGAAGAGCCCAGGGATGAGGCCTCAGAACAACTGAGAGAGATAAATAATGATGATAAAAAAATATTGTCAAATGTCCCAGATGTTTTATGAGATATTAGACTTGTTTTGTGTGGCCCCAAATGTTAGGAAGACACTGTGAGGAAGAACTCTCTCTTGGTTATGTTCAATGATGGGCTGCCATGCATTCCCAGGCCCTGGAAATGTTTGGAGACGGTTGGACCATTTTGTGGAGCTGCTGAGGAAGAGGTTTCAGCTAAGAGACTCACTGAGGGACACAGTCCTTCAGGCCTGTAGTCTGATACCCTGTGACTCAACCAACCTCGTATTCCCAGCGGCTGTCCCTCCAGGTCAGGGTTTAGGCACACTGGCACATTACATTGGCGTTTCCCGGACTGTATCTGTTCTGTGGATAAAGAGAGCATCTCAGTCTGCAATGTGATCAATTTAGTACAACTCACGGTATAATCGATACAACAAATAATCTCATGGGGCCATTTTTTTTTTTGTCATGGTTATCACTGATTAGTAACATTTAAAGATTAAATTTGGGGTAAGATTTCTTGGGATTTTGCTCCAAACCTAGCATTCGGTTACATGAAAGGCATCTGAAAACAGCAGAGTGTCTAAAATGATCTCTTTAAAGGTCCTGTTCCCACCCGATTTCAAAAAAAAAAAAAAAGCTGCAAATCCTGAATCTCCTGCTAAGAAATGAAGGGCCAAGGTCATGGCCATGAAAGAAATGTTTCATGCAAATCAATCAATACATAAGTAATAATTTGGGGAAATGGCCAGACAGTTCATACAGAAAGCACGTGGAACTGGTAGAAGGAAATGAAGACAATCAGCTGAGGAACGGGGGACAAAAATAGGAGCAGAAATGGGGAGGTGCTTCAGGAGTGCTCGTTCACATGAAGGATGAGGCAAAGAAGCAAGTCAGCCAGATGTGCACAATGGAGAGGAGGCAGGTGTTCTGTGAGAGAGCTGCTGCATGCTGAGGCAAACTGGCCACGCCCCATGTTTTAAGCTGTCTTTCTTGGTATGTCTACACAACCGTATTTGTTCTTGGTGGAAACTAGTGAGTCAATGTGCGTGGTCAAAGTGACACAGCACCTAACATCATACTGCACATTCACTGGCTCTTCCACTGGGCTCAGGTAGCACTAATAAAAATGAGAATACCAAAGCCAGGTGTAAAGGGGCATGCCGATAGGCTCGACTACTCAGGAAGCTGAGGCAGAAAGATCATTTGAGCCCAGAAGTTTGAAACTAGCCTTGGCAAACAAGACCTCCATGTCAAAAAGTAAAAACAAACAATGACAAAAAAAAAAAAAAAGAAAATTACTGAAATGAAACTCTAGTAGGACTTAGACGAGAGAACCAACTTAGAGAGTGGGACCTTAAAAAGTGAGCCTAGGAGAACACCAGTGAGAGACACTCAGACAGCATGTAAATGAGAAACCAAGAAGTCTGGTTGAAAAGTAGACAATAAAGGGTGCTGAGGAGATGGCTCAGTGGGTAAGAGCACCCGTTGCTCTTTCAGAGGAGCCAGGTTCAGTTCCCAGCACCCACATAGTGGCTAACAACCATCTGTAACTCCAGTTTCAGTGAATCCAGTGCCCTCTTCTGGCCTCTGTGGGCACTGTACACACAGGTGCACTTACAGACATGCAGGCAAAACACAAATACACATAAAATATAAATAAATTTTTTTTAAGAAAGAAAAGTGAAAATATGGTTAAATGTGTTATTTGGCATCATGGAGGGTTTTTAGCTTAAAACTCAGATCAGAAAGTAGGAGTAAATTGCCTTTCATAGCTCTACTTAATCAAACCAGGTTGTAACTGCTCTAAGAATCTAAAATGGCTTGATGAGAGCAAGCTACTCTTTGAGCTACAATAGCATGGTAAAACAATTTTCAGAGCCCCCAAAGCAACATGAGCATTCAGTGCTGGAGACATAACCAAGCAAAAGCTATCTCTCAGACCCTCAAACAGCTTCATCTCTGTAGAGCCCTCTTTGGTGTGAACAGAGAAGAAAGACTTCACTCAAGACAAATGTACTCTTGAGGGTGGCTAATCAGTGGCTTTTTCTTTCTCTCCCCTGCCTCTTGGCTCATGGCTACATACTGCTCATTCCCATGTGTCACCAAATAAAGAAAAAACACTAAATCTATACGTTAAAAATGCTTAGAAAGTCCAGGAGAACTGAAAATGTTTGTTATATTCCAGCATTGGGTGTGGTGTGTAAGGTCAGGTATCAGGCACTCTCTTTTTGAAGAGTAACAAAGGCATACACATAATTTGAAAAGCAACTCAATATTTTGGCTTTGTGGACATTGTAATTCCTCATCATAATTGAGAATATTAAGAATAATCTCATAATTGTAGCCAGAAAATATTAACCAAGATACTAAAGTTCACTCCCATAGTATGTCATAATAATCAGCCCTTACATTGTAACAGTCTATGCGTGCTTCAAAGTGCATATTTTATATATTTAGACAGACACAGAGATATAATGTATACAAATCTTTGCCAGGCATGGCGGCTCACATCTTTAATCCCAGTATTTAGGAGGCAAAGGCAGGCGGATCTCTCTGTGAGACTGAGGCCAGCCTGGTCTACATATTAAGTTCCATGCCAGCTGGGGCTGTGGCAAGATCTTATCACAAACAAAACAAAATCTTTGACCTCTGATGACCCATTTAATTTACAAATAAAAAAAATAAGGAAAGGCAGGCACTCAGAAGAGGGTGGTGGCAGTACCACCCACTGGCTGAGAAGGTAGCACATGTACAGAACGCAGTAACAAGTCTAGAAAACACAGGGCGAGCCTATCTAAGTAGATGTGCCACAGCAGTCAATTCTTACAATAAAATAGGTTAACTGCAGCTCTAGCTTGTGAGCATGAGGGTATATGGCTGCAACCTGGTGACCCTGCTGGCTAAAACACAGAGCTCATTCCTAAACCTACTAGCAGATTGTGATATCACTGAGCTGACATTTATTATTTAATATTCACTTTGGTAGTTTATAATTTATAAAAGAGGATGTTGATGCTCTTAAAATCTGCACCATGAAATCATAGTTTCATTCCCTTCTCCCCAGACAGATAACCTGAGGTCTGTGTTTTAGAGGGAAAAAAAAGAGCTGGGCATGCCTAGATAGTGTTCTAGAACACTTGGGAAATTTGAATAGACTTGTTTAATTATTTGGACCCAAGGACAGAATAAACAGACACAGAGAAGTGGCATTAGCTAATCTGAGAGGCAAAAGAAAACAAGACGAGAAAGCTTGACCCACCAGTGTCCCAGCTGCTGATGTTATGGGGGGCGCTAGACTGATGCTCCAGCTGCCGCTTCATTAACTGGCTCATTGTCAGAACGCCCAGGGATCCCCTTTTCATCTGCCTATACTGAGCTATATGAAGGAAATTAGGACATGATTACTAGGGGGAATACATTTTCCATCGCACACAGGCTCTACATATCCACATGAATCTTAATTGAATCTTCATTAGCTATTTGCCTCTTAACCATGTAAAAAACTAAAGAACTCTTTTGTTCAAAGTGTCTCTATAGTATAAACAATAAATGCCCTTCAGCAATGATCTACAACCTATAAATATTTGCCTCAGTTACAACTGAATAATATGGATTAGTTTTGTTTGCTTTTTAACTTATTTACTCTGCCACATTCTGAAAAGGATTTTAAACAGATACTATCTTGAATTTGTAGCTTAATTTCTTTTTTAATATTTTATTTATTGTTTTTTTTTTATTTGTATGCATGTATTGCCTGCATGTAGGTAAGTGCACCTATGTCGTGCAATGCCTATGGAGGACAGAAGAGACTGTCGGATCCCCTGGGACTGGAGTTACAAACAGTTGTTAGCTGCCACGTGGGTGCTGGGAGCCAAACCTGGGTCTTCTCCAAGAACAGTCAGTGTTCTCATCCACTGAGCCATCGCTCCAGCCCCTAGCTTAATTTCTTTTAGTGGAGCTTGTGTATACATAGTTTCAGACTTCATTATGTCCCCATGATGCGCCTTAGTGTGTGTGTGTGTGTGTGTGTGTGTGTGTGTGTGTGTATACATGTATTTTGGAGTAAACTGACACATAACCCAAATTTTGTGTTGCTCTTGTTTTGAGACAGGGTCTCCCTGAAGCCCCAGATAGAGGCTGGCCTCTATCTCACAGAGATCCACCTGCCTCTGCTTCCCAAGGGCTGGGATTAAAGGCGTGCACTGCCACACCCAGCAACCCCAATTTTTAGAAAGAGAAAATGAAATAAAGAGCAACTGATGTGGTTCTAAGGCCAAAACATATTGACTCCAAAATCCATGCTGTTTCTAACCTGTGTGAGCTCCAACGACTGTTTGGAAAATGTGAATTAAATAACATCCCGCAGGTACGTTCTAGTGCTTGGTTTGAGAAAACAGTGGTAACATTTTTATCCTGCAATTAAACACTGATAGGTAGCTCACCAATGAAAAGTTACAAGAATTGGAAAACTGCAAACAACAGAAAGCACTCTGTCATTTTACTGCTGACTTAGAAAGCAGCCTACCTCCTTTGCTCCTATTCCACTGTGAGTTACCCACCAACCCCTATACACCAGGCCAGCGTGAGAGACAGAGCCTCATCAAAACGGCTGCTATGCATGACCCCAAACACCTGCATGCTTGACGACTTGGATTTTTTTCTGTTCAGTGCTCATTTATAAGGGTATTTTCAGAAGCCAAAGTTGATGAGCTTTATGCCCTAGAAAGGGCTACGGAGACCAGGATGTCAGCTAGATAGCCCTGGAAAACCTTAAATGTGATACATAAGTTTCATAGTCACAACAGCAAGGAGGCAACTTGGTGTGAGGTAAAATCAACTATAACATTATTTCTGATGTGATCAGCATGCTGTTGGATTTATAGTGGTCATGGGCATGCTTAGTTATAAAGTAACTAACATATTGATCAAGAGAATGATGGGAATTCTTGTGTCTTGGAGCCCATATTAACTGACTTCATGAAAATGGCCAACCAACCTAATATTAAACACCACAGATTTGGTTATTGATTGGTAAACTTAATAATTTTATACCTCACTTGAAAAGTGTGGCTTTAAGCAAAATTCAGATTTGGTTATTGATTGGTAAACTTGACAATTTTATAACTCACTTGAAAAGTGTGGCTTTAAGCAAAACTCAAAAGTAGATTTGGGGGCGGGGGCAGTACTAGAGAGTGAACCCAGGGCCTTGCACATGCTAGGCAAGCACCCTACCATTGAGCCACATCCCAGGTCAAAACCAGAAATCTTTTAAAGGACTTAACAAATTAAAAAATAAGTAGCATCTCAATAGCAGCATCTAAAGTATCAAAAGTAGCATCTCAAAAATAGTAGTATCTCAAGACTCAATCAAATAAGGGTCAGTTTTGAGGGTAGAAATTAGAGCCTCACAAAGGCTAAGCAAAGACTCTCCCACGGAGCTACTCTCCCAGTCTCTCAGTTGTTTTTAAAAATAGCAGAATTCCTCCTGAGAGTAAAAACCCCAGGTGTAAGATATCTGGTATATGGCTCCAAGAGCATGCCACCAAATTATACAACACATGCTGTTAATGGCAAGGGCAGGAAAGGTGGGAATCAAATTGCTAAACTAAATCCAAAAAGGTAGATTCAGTCATGACTTTGGGATCCTGACTCTCTTGATACATTTATTTTATGATGCGCTTAACCAATCCTGGAATTACAGTGATTTATCCATTCTGACTAGCTCAGATCATACTATTTGGAATTCTAAGTAAACTTTAGTGTCTCCTTCAAAAAGAGGACTCATGTAAATGAGGAAAACATGCCATCACAATATTTGTCACATTTTTGAACACTTTTCATGATTTAAAAATCAATTAGCCGCCAGGTGTGGTGGCATATGCCTTTAATCCCAGCATTTGGGAGGCAGAGGCAGGTGGATCTCTGTGAGTTCAAGGCCAGCCTGGTCTACCTAGTGAATTCCAGGACAGCTGGGGCTACAAGGACAGCCTGTCTCAAAACACAAAAAAAAAATCAATTAGCCTTTCTATTTTGCAACCAAAGACCAAATATCTAACACTTGGAAACTATTTCTTAGAATTTCTATAGTCTTACAATTGATTTGGAATTATTCTAAGACAAAAATAATCTCAACTTGAAAATTTAACAGTTTCTATCACTTGGTAGCTATATGTTTTTAGGCAAGCCATTCAGCTCCTTGAACCCATTTCTCAGTGTATAAAATGGGGTGAAAAATCAGCCACATATTGTTGATGTAAGGATTAGAACAGATCATGCTGTGTGTGAATTATTAGGCACAGAGCCTAACACATGAAAAGCATCAGATAATGATACTACTATTAAGATGATACACTCCTGAGAACAATGGGTGTCCTATTCATCTGCCTTTGATTCCTAGTGACAAGTACAATACATGGCACTCACTGGCACTTAGGGAATAATGAGAAAGAATGAAAGAAAAAGAAAGAAAGAAAGAAAGAAAGAAAGAAAGAAAGAAAGAAAGAAAGAAGAAAGAGGGAGAGAGAGAAAGAAGGGAGGGAGGGAGAGAGAGAAAGAAAGAGAAGGAAGGAAGGAAAGAAAGAAGGAGAGAGAGAAAGAAGGGAGGGAGGGAGGGAGGGAGAAAGAAAGAAAGAAGGGAGGGAGGGAGGAAGAAGGAAGGGAGGGAGAGAGGGAGGGAGGGAGGAAAGAGAAAGAAAGAATGAATCAACAAATGAATGAATGATAATGATGATTCTTTTCCATGCTACCAGTCCAGCATTTACAATAAGATCTTTATTTAGCATTCAGGATCATCCCCATCTCAAAAATGGTCAAATGAAAACTGATTAGTTCTTCAAGCAGCATCCACATGAAACAAGTTTATCAGCACATGTGACAGAAGTTTCCAGAAGTTACACCTTTGTCTGTATCTCTGACACCTTCTAAGAATTTCTCATGCTAAAATCTCTTGACTCCGCTGAGCTAGGTAGACAACACTAATGGAACTGCAGTGGAACACAAGTTTCTCATGGACAAAATCTAGGACCCAGCAAAAAGAAGGAAGTTTCAAAATACTAGTCTCTTGTAGATCTTATACTATGTCAGCCATTTTTATTTTCCAATCTAAAAGAGCTAGATTTAGTCATGTCTATGGAATAATGATATATTTATTTTGTGATAATCTAGATAAAATTTTGTCCACACTGGAAGTGATGCAAAATAATTCAACGTGTTCCATGCAATGTTCTGCCATAAACAATGCTTTTCACATATCACATAACCAGTTCCATGTTCTATATTCAGGCTAGTAATGATGTTTACTTTGTTGAATGGCAAAATTGAGTAATTATCCTTTAATAAATTGGGATTCTTGGACAATCAGTGACATATAATTAATCCAATGTTTGAGGAATGAACTAAAATAGGCCACACTACCACTCGGTTCCGCAGACTACAAAGCATACTATCAGTGAGGAAGTAAGACTGCATTTTTTAAAGGTGGGGAAAGTGCAGATCGGTGCACTTGAAAACAATGCAGCACAGATCATGTTCCAAAAATCAACGCACAAGTAAAATGAGCACTGGAGGGACTCTTACTTGATATTGAGGAATGACTACTTGTTTCTGGCACACCTGCTTCCAACGTAGGGGCAGATGAAGATTCTCGTGGCATTTCCAAAGTTGAAAGTCCTTTAGCAGAAGGATCTACAGATGGAAATGCTGTTGAAAATTCAGGCCATTTGGTGAAAATTGAGTTGAAGAGTCTTACCATGTCTTTTTTTCTCTCACGTCTACTGTGCCCATTCAAATCTTCATACACTTTCTAGCCCTAGAAATCCCTTAAGAAGATTACATATACACTGGTTTCCATGTGCCATAGAGCACGGATTCTCCATTATAGTCTACATCTACAAATCCATCTCTTAGAAAAGACAGCACAATTACAAAGTTCATAGTGTTCACAGTGCACATATTTGGATCAGCTTCTACTTTTCCACGTGAGTTCCTTTTCCTCTAACACCTGAAGGTGGTCAGCATTCCATTCCACCTCTCTCCATCTTTGTCTAACAGTTTCCTAGTCATCATTTACATCTCAATTTTCAATAGAAAATTTCACCTCCAAGGAGGCTTTCAGAACCCCATTTCCCTCCAAAGTACAAAACTGGGTCAGGTGACACTCATGTCATTACGAAGACCCTGCCCTTAATTATTTCCAAACATGTCACATTATGTTATTATCTACTTACTTGTCAATAAACATTATTAAACCAGAGTAATTTAAGACAAGAACCTGTGTATCAGTGAAATAAATAGTACTAATTCAGATTCTATATTTTGTTAGTTGGACACAACACACTGTATCATTTTTTTCTCCTATTGGATAAAAGTTGTATCTAAAGTGAAAATTTCTGGATTTAATATTGTCTTATTAATCTATCAATAAAGGGAAACAAGTTGTTCTAGATGACTACAAATAACCCTTTCAAACTTTCTGAAAACATTGTCAGGTCAAATCTACAAGTCTTTACAGACCTCCTTTCAACTTCAGCAGGACTGAGCACTAAGTGTATTGAGCCTATTTTTGGCTTAAAGTTACCAACGTAGGCTTCCATGACCAAGCCATGTTGTGAGTCAGGGATAACCACCCTAAGAGGCTTCAAGTTCTTAAACTTAAAAATGTTCTGTCTCAGCCAGTCAGGCATAATGGTACAATTACTCAGAAGCCAGAGGCAGGTAGATCTCTGTGAGATCAAAGTCTGTCTGGTCTATATACCAAGTTCCAGGCCAGCTGGAGCTACAGAGAGACCTTGTCCTAAAAAAGAATGTTCTGTCTTATCTTCATAATGTCAATGGTTTCATCCTGTTACAGAGCAATCTACTGTGTCACACAATTTAATTATGCTACTTTACCACTGGATGACTAGCAAACCTGCTAAAATATCAGAAATAAAAATAAAATAGGTCATAGAAGAGGGTCTAAGACAAAGTTTGAGACACTGGCTTTGAAACATCTATTTCTGATTCTCAGAGGTCTTTCTGATAGCGTTGGTTGCCATATTAATAACTTCTTTACATGCGATGTATGTATGGGTTCATGAGAGTGTGTGAACAAGTGCATGAAGGTGCACATGCATGCACAGGTCTTTGCATGAATGTGAAGGCTAGAGGTTGATATCAAGTGTCTTCCTTGACCAGTCTCTACCCTATGTTTTGATACAAGGTCTCTCACTGGACCTGGAGCTCACAGATTCAGCTAGGCTGGCTGGCTGACCAATGAGCTCCAGGGATCTGTCTGTCTCTACCTACTCTTCTCCCTTAAGCACTGAGGTTACAGACAATGTACTGCATTGCTTGGCTTTTCCATGATTGCTAGGGAGCCAAACTCAGTTCTTCAAGCTCACACAGCAGACACTTTATCAATTAAGTCATTAGTCCTAATAATTTTTTAAAGATTTATTTCTGTTGTTAAGTTATGCATATGTGGGGTATATGTTCATGTGAATGCATGTGTCCTTGGAGGCCAGAAAAAGGCATCAGATCCCCTGGAACTAAAATTACAGGTGGCTGTGAACTGCCTCATGTGGATGCTGGAAACTGAGCTAGGGTCCATATGTGCTGTTAACCACTGAGCCATCTCTCCAGAAGCCCCAAATAATTTTTAAAATTTTATTTATTTATTTTTATTTTTATGTGTATGAATGTTTTGCCAGCATGCATATAACACATGCAATGCCTGAAGAGGCCAGAAGAGGGCATAGAATTCCCTGGAACTGGAGTTACTGATGGTTGTCAGCCACCATGTGGGAGCTGGGAATCAAACCAGGCTTCTCTGCAAGAACAGTGCTCTTAGCTGCTGAGCCATTTCTCCAGTACCCCTAATAATTTAATAACATCAAAAAACATGTAATGGTTGTGAAGTTTCCCAAACTCTCTTTATAGAGAAAAATTATTTGAAACTACTTTAAGATACAAAAATGCATCAAGATACAAAAAATTAGATACTATTTTTCTATGATTCATTCTCCCCAAACCAGAAGTAGAAAGGATGTATAATCACCTCTCCTACCCGTACATACCTCCTTTCTATGTGCTGCAACTATGGAAACAATCCACCAATAAGAAAGAATGAGAAAACTTAAAGCTAACTTCCAAGATTTCATTGAAAGATTATGAAGACTTTTAGAGTTTGGGTATGCTAACTTAAATCTTTGATATAGCTTTAACTGTAAAGAACTGTCATTACTGCATGACGGTTATTAAATATCTAGTTTACCCAAACTCTTAGGTTAGGCAATTTTCTCAGGTCTCAGCATTAATGAAACCTTTAATTTCTACAGAGTTTAAGCCAAATGTTTGAAGAGCACTGTCCACTTGTTTTTAACATATTTGTATTCCTTTTTTTAGAGTTGAATGCAGAAAATGTGGTAAGCATCCTTTCATTCATCTCAGTGGCCAGCCCGCTCTTAGTCACTGAGGATATAATCAGTAAACAAACCAGACAAAAATATTCCTGCCCAGAACTTTCATTTTGTGGGAATAGACATGTGTAAAATCAAGTGAATTATCACATGCTAAGTGATCCATAGAGATGAGCAAGAACCAAGGTGCCAGGTAGTGGGGGGAAGTGTGGGGCAGCCCAGGGAAGGCCGCATTGGTGACCTGGCGCTTGATCAAAGGAGGAAAGGAAGTATGAGAGTGAGCCAAGTAGGTACTGGACAGCTCCAGGATTGCAAAACAGCAGGTATAAGGCCTCAGCTAGAAATATGGATGGGGGAGGGGTCAAGAAATGGCAAGAGGGGGACTGGAGAGACGGCCTAGTGGTTAAGAGCACTGGCTGATCCTGCAGAGGACCTGGGTTTGATTCCCAGCACCCACATGGAGGCTACAAACCATCCTTAACTCCAGTTCCAGGGGAATCTGAAGCCCTCTTCTGACCCCCGTGGCATTGCAGGACACAGGTGCACTCACATACATGCAGGCAATAAATACACATAAAATAAAAATAATACAGTGTTTTTAAAAAAAGAGTACTGGCTGCTCTCGTAAAGGACCTGGGTTCGATTCCCAGAACCCACATGGCAGCTAACAACTATAACTCCAGTTCCAGGGGAATCTGAAGCCCTCTTCTGACCCCCATGGCATTGCAGGACACAGGTGCACTCACATACATGTAGGCAATAAATACACATAAAATAAAAATAATACAGTGTTTTTTAAAAAAAGAGTACTGGCTGCTCTCATAAAGGACCTGGGTTCGATTCCCAGAATCCACATGGCAGCTAACAACTATAACTCCAGTTCCAGGGGATCTGACACCCTCTTCTGACCTCTTCAGATACTGCACGACACAGGTGCACTTACATACGGGCAGACAATATACTCATACACATAAAATAAAATAAAAATAATAGATAAAATATTTTTTAAAAAGAAATGGCAAGAGGACGCTGTGGCCCAGGGGAGTTGTGGAGGGAGCCATGCAAAGGGAGTGAACACGTATGAGGACAGGGCTGGAGAGCTCGCTGGGCATTTAAGAAATTCAAGTTCTTGCTATGAAACATATAAGAAGCCCCTGGAAGGCTTTTGAGTCAAAAAAAGTTATACGCTTGTGTTCTGAAGGTCACTGTGGCTACTGTGTTGAGAGGAATTAGAGTGATAAAGGCAGGTCAGAGACCTGTTAGGAGGCTATGGGGGTTAAGCCAGGCAGGAGACGTTGGTGGCTCAGACCTGGGTATTAACAGTGAATATAATTTCTGGTCATGTTTTGAAGGAGATTAAAATTGCCAGATAAAAACCAAAGATTCTCAGTGAACTTGTAATATCAGATGGACAGAAGGTGATTTTACAGCATGATTATATCCTGTACAACATGACAGATGACACCCCGTCTCTTCACTGCTCCCTGAACCTATCCCTTTCACTGTGGGACTCTGAAGTTCTTCCACTAATGATAGTTCAGCCATGTGATTTGTGCTGGCTAACAGTGTTTTCAGGCATTTTATGACTGTCCTGGTTAGCTTTTCTTATCAACTTGACACACCTAGAATCACCTAAAATGAGAAAAACTCAACTGAAAAATTGCATGGATTAGACTGACCCGTGGGCATGTCTAGGGCATGCTCCTGATTGCTAATCTATGTGGGAAGGCCCATCCCACTGTGCATGGCACCATCCTAGGCAGGTGGGTCTGGGCTGTATAAGGAAGATAGCTGAGCATGAGCCAGTAGGAGACTGAGGAATTAGGCAGTGTTCCTCCACGGTTTCTGTTTTAGTTCCTGCTTGAGTTCCTGTCCTGAGTTCCCTCAGTGATAGATTGTGACCTGGAAGTATAAACCAAATAAACCTTTTCTTCCCCAAGTTGCTTTTGATCAGAGTGTTTTATAACAGCAATAGAAAGCAAACTAGAACACTGACCTAAGCCTTGAAATGTGCTTCCGTGACTGAGCTTGTTTTCTATGGCTCTCAATAAGAACATTCCCAAACTACACAGAGCGGAGAAGGTTGGCAGGCCCGAGAAGCAGAGCCTGGCCACCCAGCCAAGCCTGGCCTAGCTTAATCAATCTCGAGGTAACCAAACAGACCCTCAAATTAGACAAAAGCTTATTATTATATGCTGATGAATTTTCGTAACACAGTATTATTCCAGAAATGGGTAACTGACAATTGTCTCAATGTATAAGCCATAATAAAAGCAAAAGTTTAGATGAGATCACCAAGAAAGTGTGTGTCCCTAGAAAAGAAGACGGAATCAAGGATGGAAATTCCCCAGGGGAAATGAGGGACCAACAGAAGAGACTGAGAAGCAGTGATCGCTGAACAAGGGGAAAACCAAGTGCATGCAGTATCCTGGAAGCCACTTCAACCAGGACTGATGAACAACGTGAAATGCTGTAGCCATGCCAGAGAAGGAGGTCTAAAGGCTGACCACTGGATTTAGCGATGGAGGTCTTTGGTGATTTTGACAAGTACAGTTTTGTTGGCATTGTGGGAAGACTGAAAAGAAGAATACCATGAGAGAAAACCAGAGCTAGTGATAACTGGGGAGAGTAACCGTGGCAGTCTGAATGAGAAATGCCCCCCGCAGACTCATGTATTCAAGCACTTGCTTTTCCGTTGGTGGCACTGTTTGGGGAGGTTACAGAACCTTTAGGAGGTGGAGATTTGCTGAAAGAAGTATGTCACTGGGGGTGGATTTTGAGGGTTTATATCCTTGCTCCACTTCCTGTTCTTTATCTGCTTCCTGTGCCTCAATAAAATATGATTGGCCAGCTTCCTGCTCCTGCCATCATCCCACACCTTCCCCAACATGATGGACTCTAGCCCACTGCAACTTTAAGTCAAAATAAACTCTTCCTTAAATTGTTTTTGGTCATGATATTTTATTACAGCAACAGAAAAGCAAACTAGAACACTGCCCTTAAGAGCTTTTTTACTTATTTTACTCTATTTAATTTTATAGGATTTGAAGCAGGGTCTCACTATGTGGCCCTGGCTGGCCTGGAACTCACTATGTAGACCAGACTGGCCTCAATCTCACAGAGATCTACCTGCCTCTACCTCCTCGGTGCTGAGACTAAAGTAAGTGCCACCACACCTAGATAGCTTTTTATTTTTTTTATAAAGAGTTATACTGGGTGTGGTAGCACAAACCTTTAAATCCCAGCACTCAGGGGGCAAAATCAGGCAGATCTCTGTGTGACTAGGGCCAGCTTGGTCTACATAGCGAGTTCCAGGCTAGCTGGGGCTACAGGGAGACCTTGTTTCAGAAAAATAAAAACAACGAAAAAACCAGATTGAAAGGAAAAAAAGGATGACAAAGACAGCAAATGCCTGGGAGCCTATATCCTGGACTAGATAAGAAAATGGGACCTTGACAGGAACATATCCATGTCAGAAGGCAGATGTGGTAGTAGGAAGCATGGGAATGAGGCATGAAAATTCCTTATGATCATGTCAAGTGGGAAGAGTTGTTGAAGTCTGAAAAGCAGCTATGACACAACACAGTCAAGTAGGAGAATGGCAGTGTGCATTGGGAAAGCATGGTGTGACCAGCAGGTAACTGTCAGGGCCCAGCTAAGGTTACGACCATGGGTTTAAAAGGATAGAGTTCATGTTACATGTTTTTATCCAGTCACATTCCTCAGATAGGAGCAGGTGTCAACAGATGGTTTGGTTTCACAAGGGATGTATTTAGTGAAGCATATTTAGAAAAGAAAACTAGAGATGGAATAGGCAGAGATGAATTAGACTGCAGACTTGAATTGAAGCAAGAAGGAGAAAAGACATGAAGTAGGAGAGAGGCAATGAAAGGCAGTAGGATCAAAAGTACTACCCAGGGAGAGAGAGAAAATGGTGGCTGGAAAACAGGAGATACAATTGGGACCATGGGAAGGCTGTAGTTATTGGTAATAAGAAGTCTATGGTATGATTATGGAAATGAGTCGCTGAGCTAAGGTAGAGGACAAAAAAAATCACTGAAGAAGATGAATTCAAGAAACTGAGAAGCCAGAGCACCAGACAAGTCATCAACACCTAATACCTAAACAGTAAGAATTAAGACAGGAGCATGTGTGTCAACAGATGAAAGAGTCGGGGATTAGTACTGATGGAATGAGACTGAGTGGGATGGTCCAATGCCAAGAGAATCAGAGCTGCAAGTCTTAGAGATAAGGAAACAATGGTCTGAGAGGGGCCATAGTGAGGAAGAAACCTAACCGCTGGCCCAAGCACAAAGGCACATGCCAGTTACATAGGCTGTCAGGAAAGCTATGTCCTCAGGAGGAGGACTAGAAATGCAAAGGAAATGAGAGCAAGAAAGAGACAGACAGACAGACAGACAGAGAGGAATCACACAATGGATTTTTCTCATGAATTTCTGAAGGTGTAGGGGAAGAGATTCTGGCAGAGTGGGAGGTTTTTCAGAACAAAGGGTGTGCAAGGTTTTAAGGAAATCTAAGTGAGGTAGGTGAAGAGCGGTCCAGTCCCTAGGATTTCTCATAGGTGACTGACACAGAGATGAGCCTTAGCCTCAAGGCAATCAGCAATGCTGGTACTATAAGAGGATTAGGAAGGGTAGGTGTCTAAGCCTCTCTCAGTCCTGCAGACAGAGGTGAGAAAACCAAGGAAAGGCTGAGTCATACTATGAGCACGTGGGTCCCGCCTCCCTCCAGTGTTTCTGATAGGGAAAGGCAGAGGTTGGTATATCTGTGGGAAGCAGGATGCTGTGAAGAGATCTGACAGGGCGATATGCATTGTGTTGGATAGTTTCAGTTGTCAACTTGACAACCTGGAAAGAAGAGGGACTCTCAATTGAGGAACTTCCTCTACTGAATTTGCTTGTGAGCACATCTGTGAGGCATTTTCACGATTGTTGAGAGATGTGGGAGGGTCAGCCCACTGTGGGCGGTGCCACCCCTGGGCAGAGGGTCCTGGGTTGTATATGAAAGCAGGCTGAGCACAGGCCAGAGGAGAAAGTAAGTAGGGTTCCTCCTCCATTGTCTCTGCTTCAGTTCCTGCCTCCAGGTTCACATCTTGAGTTCCTGACCTGGCTTCCTTCAATAATGAACAGTGATCAGTACACATAAGCTAAATAAACCTTTCCCCCTAAGCTGTTTTTGGCCAGAGTGTTTTTATCACAGCAATAGAGAAGCAAACTAGGACATGCATTATAAAATATTAAACATAGGGCCGGGCATGGTAGCACTCGGGAGGCAGAAACAGGTGGATCTCTGTGAATTCAAGGCCAGCCTGGTCTACATAGTGAGTTCCAGGACAGCTGGGGCTACAGGGAGACCCTGTCTCAAAAAGACTGAAAAACAAAAAAAAATTAAACATTATCATTATTGTCAGATACTTTTCTCTTGTTCTAGTTTCAAATGTATGACTATAAAGCTAGTTTTTCTTTGATAGTCTGGGGCAATTAAACATAAGGATAAGTAAAGAAGGTAACACATATACCTACACAAACATACTCTATAACCTATATGCAGCCTATTTATCATATATACTTATCCTGTCAACCTCATTGTTTCTTATATCTGCACTACAGACCTACATATTTTCTAGGTCAATGTTGTCCTCCACCCATATGCAGTAGATTTCCAAACAATATGAAGTTGTCCTAGTTTCCCTTGAAACCTTGTTAACTTCTTAAACTTTGTTTTTCTTACAGGATCTTTTCTCCCATATCTGAATGGAGCAGGACTCTTTCCAAATACACTAATGCCCAATCAACAGATTTTTTTTTTTTGGTCTTTTTTGAGACAGGGTCAGATTTTTACAGAACAACTTTGAGGTACCCAATTGTGTCCTATGAACTAGAGAAGAGCGAGAAACCTCTATAGATGTCTGGAACAAATAAAAGGGCCCAGTTACTTCTCTGAGTAGTCGCTTTGGGGTCGAATAATGAGGAAGGCAGGCCTGAAATCTGGAGGTTGGACCCAGCAACGGCTACTGCCACACTATGTAACCTGGGATTAGGTGCAAGATTGCTAAGCCTCAGAATACTCTAAGGTAAACTGAAGGCTAGACTAAAAGTATCTCCAAAATCTTTGCCAAATTTCAATGTTCTCTAGCTTGTGACTAGACTGAAATTACTATCTCTAGCCGGCTCCATCTTCCTCTAGTCACACCATTGCTATCATCCAGCATTCCCACCAATGCTGTCATTCTACTGGAGACTAGTTTGGGATGAGTGAAGTGTACTGTCAGACTGACACTTTTTAAGTTATTGTCTTAGAAATGGTACTCCAGGAAAACACAGGAAATGACACCTAAAGCAGGAAATCCATTAGGTGGTGTCCATGGATTAGAGCCTAGATTATAATTAGTAATTTGGGGTTTCTGTTGTTTGGTCAGTATATACAATCAGCTGTAGCCCCTAAATGACTGTACAATCAGTTCATTTATTCTGCATTTGGGCCACAGAGCTTACTGACACAGGAGGGGGCGAAAACCAAAAGTAATTCAAAATTGATGCCCTGCTATTTCAGGAAGGCTAAACTTGTATTTGAAATATCCTGGTATCGATTGACCACTGCCTCTTATTGCCAAGAGTAGTCAAGAACTGTCTAGAAAGTTCAGGGACAAGAAACACAGCAACATTTATGGAGCCAGTAGAACCACATCTGAATCTATCACATTCTAGTAAGCAAGACAGATTTAGAGTGATTATGAAGCAGTTATAATGTCACAATCTGACATTATAAGATTTTCAGTTTGATGCGTATTTGGTGCTAAAATCCTACTAAGTAAGATGCACAAACTTGAAGGTTTGAAAGAAGAGAGACAAGCTTACCTGGATCTTTCTGTTCTCCCAATTTGTCTAGAATGTTGAAGGAGATGTCGAGGTATTCTCTCTGGATAGCACTGACAGCAATTTTTCTCTGTTTCCTCTGCCTGGGAACAATCTGAATCTTAAATTCTGATTCCTCGGCTCCATCTTCTTCCACCTTCTTTTCAGGATTCTGTTCTGTATCAGATTCAGTGCTGGTATTGGGCTTCTCGTTGTCCATCGGAGTCTCAATATCTTCAGGTACTTTGAGGAGCACAGTTTTTGCCCCTGAACTTGGCGTCTGCCCAGGCTTCTCTTTGGCAGGGCCAGGGTCAGGGTTATAGTCCACTGACATCTCAGGGAGAGCATATGACTTCTGAAGGTGGTCTCGTTTTTGCTTAAGTGTCAGTGGACTGCCAGAGGAAAACTCCCTCAGCTCCTCTGACTTTGATAATTCTTCAGAGTCCGTAAGATCTTCCAGAGTTCTAAGAGCAGAGTCTTCATTACCTGCTGACTGGTGATTTCCTGGGTCCTTAGAAGAAAAGTCTTTGGAACAGTCCTCCACACTCACTTGCACAAGAGGAGTTGTACTTAAGCTGAGGATGGAGGGAGGGCTGGGGATGGAGGGTGAGGAGGCAGCATTTTTACTCGACGGACCGTCATTTCCTTGGCTCGTCGTCTCTTCTTCTTCATCACTTTCTACTATTCTGAGAGGTGGGAGAGGCTCAAACACGAGAGAGTCGCTGTCAGAGGTGGAGTGTATTGACTGTTTCTCCGGCCCAGATGTTGAATCTGAGGACAAATCTATCAGATCTAAGTCCTCTTTAGGAGCAGGCTTTCCTGGGGAGTCAACTTTCACTTCGAATGTCTCCATGCAGTTTAACCTAACTTCTGGAATCACAGGCCTTCGGGTTTCTTGAAAACCTTCCACAGCTGGGTTCTCAGGGATGTCAGTATTGTCTGGCCTGGTAGCAGAATTCTGTCTAGAACGTCTGTGGTGGTCGTTTTGTCGTTGTGTGATATAAGCAGCTTGGACCGCAGGTTTATCTATGTCACATCGATCTATGCAAGACTTCCTACGATGCTCATCTAATGTAAACAAGAGGGAGTCTGCATTCCCTATATCAAGAGATTTTTGTTTTAAAGAGCGTAGCTTTTTTTTCTGAATGCTTTCTTCTCTCACACAGTGCAGAATGCTGTCTTGTAACGCACCCGTTTCTCTATATTCAGCCAGTTCTATTTCACCTGATTAAAACAGAAAAAGCTAGTACTATTTCACTTGGAGACTCACCATTTCCCCTCACACTTGGGCACATACTTGGCATAAATCATAATCATAATCCCAGCTCTATAAGAAGGGAAAACTGACTTTGACTTTCTGGCCAAGTTTTTGTAAAGTTCATTCTAATTTCAAAAACTGGACAACTTTGGTACAAAAGAAACCAAAACGGTAGTTCAAGATCTGATTTCCAAAATCAAGGTTTGGGATAACTCCTCAGCTCTGATATTCATTTTACATAAGAGAAGGGTTTTTCTGTTTGTTTGTTTTTTGTTTTTGGCTGAGGCAGATCTAGCAACCTGTATTCAAATTGTGTGGAAGAGAAGCAAACATTTTGCAACAAATCAAATCAAGCAATGGCCCTTGAAGACGATCGTGACATTAATGATGTATCTGTCAACTCACGTATATATATATATAAGTGTGTATATATATACTGTTTGTGCATACATATATATAAAAATCAACAATATCAAAATATGTAGTAACATAATAAAATTAAGATTTCACCCCAAACAAACGGTAGAGTACAACATTTCTGCATAAAATTACTAAGAGAAAAAATTCATACTTCTCTGAACATTCATCCCAACCGGCTGATATTTCACCACTTTGCTGCCTCCTATCCTTTTCAATCTTGCAAAAAAAGTTTGAGACTCTTTATTGCAGGGTCCAGTAGGTGTATCATGAATATCAGATTCATCAAAAACACTATCTTCTTCTAATTGGGGAGAGAAAGTCAAAATTACACTTAAGAGGTTATTCTCTCTTAGGCTGTGTCTACACAAGCATTTCAGCAAAAGCATTCAGAGCAGTCTAGGGTGTCCCTGCAGACCAGCACAGTCTAGCTACAGGTTTACATTTTATACCGATTGTCTAGACTGAGCAAAGCAAGCTGTTACGAGCCCGCTCATCATTCTCCACATAATGACTGGCAGCATTTTTGGAGAGCATCTCAATAGTTCACTAGCACCTTCCTCGGGGAAAATTTTCCAGTGCGCTTGAAACCAAATGACACACAGTTGCCAGCTACTTTATTCAGGAGTCCGGGAACTCCTTGGACATGCCTTCTGCTTTCAATGGACTTTCAGGCTAATTTGACAAGAAGAAATTAAGTAACATGAGTATGTCTCACCCTTTCTAAACTATGTATGCCTTCCTGGGATTCGGGAGCTAGCATAGACACAGCCTAACAGTACATGCACCTTATACTTTGAGAATGCAAAATACTGTACTCTACTTGGTAATGAAACACACAACACACAGAAAAAGCTTAGAAAGCCACTTGTCATCTCAAAAGCTCCACAAATGATTATGGACTGAAAGAGTAAACAAAGGAAAAAGAAAACAGAAAATAACAGTTCTTCCTATTATAGTAAGGCTCTTCTATGAGGCATTTCTTATGTGTGACTGTAATGAATTTCATGACTCCTAGAAGAAATCTGTGGCTCTTATGATTCTAGGCTCCATAAACTAATTAGTAACTTAATACCTACTGAGCTTGTTTGTATATCCTTTTTTCTATCCCCATTTGGTCACTACCCTTAAATCAAAATAATCCAAGCAACACATTCTGGGAAAGGATTGCTATGCTACAACTTCCAAGGTTTATTTCACAAGTTTTTTTCTTTTCTTCTTTTGAAAGGGCAAGGCACACAAAAGCAGTGCGAGAAAGGCCACCAAAATCCACTTTATAGCATAGTAAATGGAATTACCTATACTCTCAGAGCTGAATGTCACTGAAGTCATAATATTTGGTCTATATGTAAACCTACATGTGACAAGATGAGACCCAAGTGTGATTACGATTAGTCTAGATTTCTCGCATGTAGAGAAATGTAAGCACTAAGTTTTAAGGACCAATCCTACCCTAATGAACAAGAATCCAAAAGTGACTGAAACCCAAAGTGATAAAGTTTAGATAATATAACCATAGTATTTTTTAACCAAATAAAAAACAATCAAAATGGATACAAAGCTCTAAGTGAACTTCCACAAAGATGAGACAGTCTATCGTCTTCCCACATTTCTGGGGAAATGGTCACAACAAAATGACCTACTTTTTTACTTTTAAAAAAAATCTCTTTTGAAAAACAGTTTTCTAAGCAAATAGCAATGCTGACTTCCATTTCAGATCTTTGGAATCATTTCCAAAATGTACTGTGGTGCATGATAGAGATGGGAGGACAGCAAGATGTCCCTTCCCACCTAGGAAGATTCATCTGGGGTTGACCTGGACACTGAGCATGTGCTGAAAACACCCATAGCTTAACTAAAACAGGGCAATTTCCCAGAGACCTAAGCTGAGCGACAACACATTCTTCAAGAAGGATCTGAACAGCACCGGGTTAAGCTAGTTCTCAGTTTTATCTGAAGCCAACCTAGCCCCCTGGTCCTCTCAGTAACAATTACTGCATCATTGGCCACTAGCCAAGCTGCTCCTCTTCCTGGAGAATCCCCACTAATTCCAACTGGTCTAATGCCACAAGGGGTCATCAGACCTAGCTTTCTTCCAAGACTGGATTAGATGACGACGTCATGTTTTATAATTCCCGTCACAGTGTGACATTTACCAGAGGTATACACCTTGGTTCTTCATCCTTCACCTGAAAACATCCAGGCTATAATTTCACTCAATTTAACATTTCATTCTACTACTGCCTTTGAGGAAAAGCTATCCGTGGAAACTGCATCAACATTGGAAATGATTTAAACTTATACACAAAAATTCTTCATTTACATGCCTTGAATCACTTTGTGCTGAATAATGAAGCCAGGAAAAAGCACGTCAGCAAACTGAGACCCAATTTAAATTCTGTGACCACAAAGTTCAAAGGCAAACTAGAGATATTCAAATAATGATTCCACTGACTGCTAACCAAGATTTATGTTAGCGCCTCAAAGCAAGATGTCTTTCACAAGTAAGAAAAGGCTTACAAAGACTACTTAATCAAATGGCAGAAAATATTTTACCTAACATTTTATCTTAAGATATGGATTTCAGAAGCACACCAACTGTTCCTCTTGAATGCTCAGCTAAAAAGTGAAAGCAGCAACATTCCTGGGAGACTTGAAAATTAACAAAACAGGACGAGATATTTTTAACTTCATAATGAATGATATGTGGGTTTGCTCCTCTGTCTTCTTAGGAAAGTAATGACTTCTGTGCAGAAGTGTATTATGTATCCAAGCTAAGTTGGGGACGGGTTCTGTCATGTAAAGTACCTTTTTCTTTCTCGCTGTATCTGCTTATGTTGCTGTTGTCACTGTACAAAGGTCCTGCCGTGGCATGAGGTTTGCAGCTATGGTACTGTGCATTGAGTGTATTGACTGTTATGTGAATCAGGTGCAGCAGGATCTTGCTGATATCACAGTCTCGGTATGGATACTGCTCAATAAAAAGGGAGGAAAAAAAGAGAATTTTTTTTTTAAAGAATAAGTTTTTCTACTTGATCACATTACACATTTTTCTCATGAAAAAAAAATGCATACAAAAGTAGAAACAGATTCTGATCAAGACTTTATTTTGTAAGGGACTCCGTCTCCCTCCCTCTGACAGCAAGGCAGGCTAGCTCACAGCTGCCTTTAAAAACACTATCTGCATCAACATTTGGTAAATACAAATTCAAATATCTTCCTTATTGTCTGAAAAATTAATACTTGATCAAATACGAGCTTCTGAGCATAGACAGAGATTAATGATTAACTCTCTACAATCTGTTATTTTTAAAACATTTAAAGCCCATATTGCATTCCCTCCTATTTCCATTTTCATCCCAATAGCTCACTTCTTCTCAGCCTAAGTGCATATCATGACATTTCTTCTGAAGGCCAAATTTTTATCCTACAGAATTCTTGCCTATGTGCCCCCTTAACGCTGCACTCTCTGAGCAAACCATTTCATCCCAACAGAGGCACCACAGCCACTCACCTTGTAAAGGATGACGAGCAAGGCCTTCAACCACATCTGCCGGATGTGAGGCTTTAGGGACCAGAGGGAACAGCGAGGCGGCTGTTGGAAGTAATGCCGTAGTTGAGGACAAGAGCAGTATTTGAGCACCTGAACCACCAGGGGGAGAAGGTGTTTGCCCAAGTTAATGTTATAGTCCATAACCTGAAACAGAAGAACATTAGTAACTGAAGGAAAACAATACACTCTCAGAATCCAAAGACAAGGTTTGAACCATCACAGCACAGAGGCAAAACCTTCAATAGGTACCTCACAAAGTACTCTACATAAAGGGGGGAATTCAACTTCATAATGAATTTTAAAACTTGTAAATTGAAAGTTTACAACAAGTTATCCATTTTATTATGTGCTGGAAATAAAATTGTGTCTATTACCTACTAAAATGGCTAAATAGAATCATACTGGTCTCAATAGAAAACTTTGTATTGGTAAGCATGTGGTGAAATGGGCATGCTTAGACAACTCTGGTGAGAATCTAAATTTGAATAATCTAAGCCAGGCGAATCCCAGCACTCAGGAGGCAGAGGCAGGCAGATTTCTGTGAGTTCAAGGTTAGCCTGGTCTACACAGTGAGCTCCAGGCCAAAAAGACCAAGGATTAAAAAAAAGAATAATCTTCTAGGACAGCAATTTAGCAAAATGTATTCAGAAGTGAGAAAAAGCAGTTAAAAGCACATACCCTCTAACACACTGACTAAATGTATCAAGGGAATGATCAGACAAGTGGTGCTCCAAAATGCATGTACAAAGATATTCAGCATGGCTTTGTTATCCCAATTTGGAAAACCTCCATATTCAGCAATATGGCATTAATTAAATATAGTTTGTGCCACCATGGCAGCTCATGCCTGTGATCTCAGCATTCAGAAGACTGAAATGAAGAGGAGTCTGAAACCAGCTGGTCCACATAGTAAGTACCAGGTCTCTGTTACACTGTGAAACTCTTTCTCAAACAAAAAGTAAGTAAAATAAATATTATTTGTACAGAAGAATTATTTGTAGTCATTAAACAGAAGAGTACACAGTTTTATATCTATGACATGTACTTTATAATAATTACTTGGCTTAAAAAGGTTATATATAGGATAGGGGCTGGAATGATGGCTCAGCAGTTAAGAGCATTGGCTGTTCTTGCAGAAGACCTGGATTCGAATCCCAGCACCCACATAGCAGTTAACAACAGTCCATAACTCCAGTTCCCGGGAATCTGACACCCTCTTCTGACCTCTTTGGATATTGATTGACATATATGCATACACATTAAAATAAAAATAAAATAAAACTTTTTGGTCTTTTTGAGACAGAGTCTCCTGGTAGTAGGGCTGGCTTGGAACTCACTATGTAGACCAGGCTGGCCTTGAACTTCAGCAGTTAAGAGCATTGGCTGTTCTTGCAGAAGACCTGGATTCGAATCCCAGCACCCACATAGCAGTTAACAACAGTCCATAACTCCAGTTCCCGGGAATCTGACACCCTCTTCTGACCTCTTTGGATATTGATTGACATATATGCATACACATTAAAATAAAACTTTTTGGTCTTTTTGAGACAGAGTCTCCCGGTAGTAGGGCTGGCTTGGAACTCACTTATGTAGACCAGGCTGGCCTTGAACTCACAGAGATCCGCCTGCCTCTGCCTCCCGAGTGCTGGGATTAAAGGTGTGTGCCACCAAGCCCAGCAAAATGAAATAAAAAATTTTAAAAAGGTTACATATAACCTATCAGAAGCTTGTCCCTGAAAAAAAATGATTGTCCCTCTCTCAGCAGCCATTGATTGTCTGTAGCTCTAATCTCAAGTGCAGTGGTCATCACTAAACATATGTATATACAACATGTACATAATAATAATCATCAAAGAAGAGGTCATGAAATTGAGGAAGTCGGCGGGGGGCATGGGAAGAGTTAGAAGGGGAGAAGGAGGGCTGGAATTGATGTAAATACAATACTTATGCGTGAAATTGTCAAAAAATAAATCTCTCTTCAAGATAAAAAAAAGGTTACATATATCAGTACATATATATTATACATATGTTTTTCTTTTTTTTTGAGACAGGGTCTCATGTACCCCAGGCTGGCCTAGAGCTTATGATTCTCCTGCCTCCACCCCCTGAGTGCTGAGATTATAGGCATATGCCATCACACTCAGTTATATATACATTTTTATTATAAAAGTTATGTCAGGACAGTGAGATGGCTCAGTAGGCAAAGATGCTTACTGACAAGTCTGATGGCCTGAGTTCAATCCCAGAACCCACATGGTTGAAAAAGCTGCTGGGCATGATACTGTGTCCTTTTTTTTATTTTTTTTTTTTTTTTGGGCTTTTTCAGACAGGGTCTCCTTGTAGCCCAGCCAGCCTGGATCTCACTATGAAGACCAAGTTGGCCTTGAACTCACAGAGCTCTTCCTGCCTCTGCCTCTGCCTCTGGAGTGCTAAGATTAAAGGCGTACACCACCATGCCTGGTTGATACTGCATCCTTTTAATCATAGCACTCAGTAGGGAGAGGCAGGAGGATCTCTGTGAGATCAAGGCCAGCCTGGTCTAGCCTTGGTCCAGTTCCAGGCTGGCTGAGGCTACAGGGAAGACCCTGTCTCAAACAAAAATGAAAAGTCTTGTCAATTAAGGGGAAGGAAAAAAGGCAGGTGCAGATGAATCAAGGGTGACCCCACAGTGAGAACCCAAGAAACATAGCTGGAATGCATCATCAGATGCCTTTGACTGGGAGCCTGTTGGAAATGTTCCACCATGAAGTGTGTTTTCTCCAGTCCAGTATGCTATTACCAGAGCAGCCTCTGTTAGCCTCATTTTTCCTGTTGCTATGAACAAATACCTGACAAATACCTTAAGGAGGGACTTTTGGCTTTTGGGTTTGGGAGATATATGACAGGGGAGGCACAGTGACATGGGTGTGGGTCAGCACACACCACACACACAAATAGGCATGTATTTTCTAGACTTTTTAATTGTAAAAATTATATTCCTAATGTAAACATGCACAATGTGGATTCAGAGAATAAGAGAGTAGTATTTCTTTTTTTATGCAATTTTTTCAAGGTTTTATTGCAAACCAAAATTGGTTTATCACACACACAAAAAGTTGTGTGGTAAGGAGGAGGAATTGCACATATTATAACCACGTTAATTACAGTACATTAAAATGGTAGTTTACAAATAAGCCTGTAAGTTTAAATATACTAGTGTTATAACCCAATGTAGCTTTGGAGCTAACACGGTCTTATCAGAAAAGGCACATTGCAGAATATTCATGATCACAGCCAACACAGACCTGTGGAAGATCCCTTAGACCTGCATCTATCTTCCTTCTATGGCGTCTGTCTAAGGTGGCACTCTTATGCTCATTTCGGAGCTAGCACCACGTTGGAAGAATAAAAATGAAAAACCTCACAAGCTCACTGAGAGGAGGATGTGCTGTTTTAAAAGCTTCCAGGAGGCAGTGTGCAACAGGATTGCCAAGCTTCCAGGTGTCCTATCAGCTGGCAGCTCCACCAAAGGCTAACTAAAACTTTAAAACACACACAGAAAATCCTTCAAAACCACACCAAGAACTGCTCAGAGGAAAGAGGCCGTGGGAGGCGCGTAGAAGCCAAGGAAGGCCTCTGCAGCTTCCTTGACGCTGGCCCGGACGAGGATGCTGTCAGGAGACCTGCCAATGGAGTTGGGGACTAACTCGTCAGTAAACTCCGGATTGACGCGCCGCAGGTCACTGGCTCCGCTCACATTTGGATTAAAAGGGGGAGTGGTCTTATTGATGAGATCATCCCAGTTAATTAGAGAGAAGACATGATTCTTAATCTCCGTAATGTCATCCTTGGTACCCAGCCTCTTTGTCCGGTCCTTCTGAAGCAGGCCCTCCAAGGAGGTGTCTTGCAGAGTTTGTAATATTTGGTTTCAACTGGAGGGTCTTGTTCAAAATGTTGTCATTCATCTATCTCAGCCGTGTTCCAACTATAAAAAGGAGGCAGGCCACACAGCATCTCCTACAAGACTGTTCCATGACACCACCGGTCCACTGTCCTGTCGTACAGCTGCTTATGAAAAACCTCCGGTGCGAGATACTCAGGCGTGCCACAGAAGGTGGATGTTGTGCCATTGTATTCAATGTTCTTGCAGAGCCCAAAGTCAGTAAGGACAATGTGTCCCTGTGAGTCTAGCAAAATATTCTCTGGTTTTAAGTCTCAGTAAACGATGTTCAGAGAGTGCAGATAACCCAAGGCACCGGCTATTTGAGCTGCGTAGAAGCGAGCCCGAGGTTCTAGGAAGCAGCGCTCCCTCTGGAGATGGTAGAACAGCTCTCCACCGTTAAGGTAGTCTACGACAAAGTACAGTGTGTTGCAGCCTGGAAAGAGAAGCGCAGGCCCACCAGGGAAGCGTGCTTCACGTTCTTCAAGAGAACATTCCGCTCCGACATAGTATGCTTCTCCTCCTCCTTCTTCAGGGTGGCTTTCTGTAAAACTTTGCGTAGAATGCTTCCTCTGCCTTGTGTCTGGCTAGAGGAACCTTTCCCCTACTGCCCTTCCCGATCACTTTGAGGACGTGAAAGTCAGATAGTTTAGCGGGGGATTAGATGATGGACCAAGGCTGATTTGTTGAGAAGGACTTGGCGGAGAAGGGTTGGCATTCATAAGCTCGGGCTCCCGAGGCTGGGAGATTTTCAAAATGGACTGAACTTCTGGGTGTTTGCATGCATTCGAGTTATTGGCGAGCTTCTGAATAAAGTCATTCAGGCCCATCCTTCTCTGTTTCATAAAAGCCAGTCCGCTCAGCAGGACCGACTCGCTCCTTTTTTGCGCCTCGGCCCGTGGCAGGGTCAGAGCAGCGACTCGATCTGGCCTGGGCCAACGCGCCCTGCATCTCCCCCACGGTCAGCGGAGCAAGGTGCGCGCAGCGGGCAACGGCGGCCTGCGAACACTGACATTTCCTTGAAGGAGCCTCCATGACTCGGACCGGCAAGATTTCCTGCCCCAGTCCCCAAACAAACAAACGGCCCTTGTGCACGGAGTCGCAACCAAAAATGCCTTTTTTGTGCTTTTGGCCAAAACCAAGCAACTGAAAAATCCCAGAACTTGGAAGAGGAGGAAGGAAGGAAAGAAAGACAGAGAGTAGTAGTATTTCTTATCTAAAATGATGTGCTCTATCTTCACAACAGATAGCTTTTGGTTGTGACTATCCAGTCATCAGAATCAGCAAGAGGTAGCTACATACTACTCTCACTTGTTGTGGCCATTATATTAAAATCTGTTGGAAAAAATTGATAACAGCAACTGCCTGTTAAGTCCCTGCCATGAGATAGGCACTGATCAAGATGCTTTACAGTATGTTATCTCTAATCTCTCCCCTACCTGCCCCACAAAAAAATCCATTACCCATGAGCAAACAAACAGAAGATGCATATGGACATAAACTCATAACAATGGCAAAAGCTGACACACACATCCACACCTTCCTACACCTTTGTAAACTGCTGCAGAAGATCTAGAAAGTGATCTGGTAATTCTACTTCTGGATCCATATCCCAAGGCAATTCTCAGAGTACTCAATAAGGTGTATATACAAGGGTGTTCACTGTTCAGCTGTTTGGAGTAGTGAGGAGTTAAGAGCAACAAGTACCCATCACTACAGGACCAGATAAAATATGGGTGGGCTCTATGGCACATGATACAGCAGTTAGAAGTAGCAGACAAACATGCAAAAGGGATGACAGTGCAGCATGAATTAAGTTATATTAACTCAGTTCTCTCCACTCGAAGTCAAAAAGGAACACTTTTAAAAAAGTTCCACACAAATAAATGAAAGAAATATGTGTACTCTTATTGTTTAATGGGTACAAAGTTTTAGTCTAGGAAGGTTAAAAAAAAAAAAAAGGTTAAGCCGGGTGTGGTGGCGCACACCTTTAATCCCAGCACTCGGGAGGCAGAGGAAGGCGGATCTCTGTGAGTTCAAGGCCAGCCTGATCTACATAGTGAGTTCCAGGACAGCTGGGGCTACAGGGAGACCCTGTCTCAAAAAGACCCCCCCCCCCAAAAAAAGTTAAGAAATACATAGTGGTGATAGCATAATAAAACAAATGCTTTTTTTAAAAAAACTTACACGTGTGAGTGTGAGCACATGGGATCTGTGTGTGCATGTGTATGTATTTGTACATGTAGAGGCCAGAGAACAACATCAGGTATCTTCCCTCTCTATCTTAGTTTTTGAGACAGGGTTTCTCACTGAACCTGGGGCTACCCAGTGAGCGCCAGAGATCCACCTGTCTCCACCTCCCCAGTGCTGGGGTCATAAATGAGTCTCATCATACCTGTTTTGTTTTGTTTACTTAGTTGCTGGGGATCCAGACCCAGGTCCTCATGTTTGTTCAACAGGCATTTTACTGACTGAGCCATCTTAATACCACTGAAATCATGCATTTAAAATGGTAAGGTATTATGTTACATACATATATTTTACAAACACTCCCTTCATAACACCAAGCTGCTAATTCTTACTCATCTTTATTTTCCTCTTCACATATCCTGCCCAATACCAAGTAATTTGAACAAAACCTTTTTTTACTCAATCAATATTAGGTGAATGGAATTTAATGCCTCGTCTCTACCAAACAAAAATCATGACAGGACTTCTAAAAGCTGTTATTACACTTACTTGGGCAATTCCTGCAATAAACGCATTAAAGCAAGTTGACAGGCGCATTTTTTGAGGTGCAATCATGAAGCAGCCTTCCTGTTGATCATAGCCAAGTAAGACGTACAGGTGCCTCTTGACAGTGTTAAAGGCCTTTGCACTGCTGATGTCTGACTCAGCACTGCTCTCATCCTTAGCCATGAATTTCATGAGCACTGTGATCAACTGGTGAACTGTTTGGTGGTCAATTCCAGCATCTTCTGGGAGTAAGTCCTTGATGGTATTATCATTCTCAGGAGACTGTTGTCCTGTCAGTGTAAGAAATAGAGTCAGTGTACAACTCCCCCTTAAATGAGCTTACACTAAAATCTCACTTGACATTGACAAGGCACTATTCTTTCTCCTTCTGCTAAATAAAATGTTCTGTTCTAGATAAGAAACTCAAAGGCACAACATGGGCTCCTAAGCAAACCATCATTCTAGGGATGGAAGCTACTGTCTTCATCAAGAACCAAGCTACTAGTAAGGGACTGGAGATAAAAATAAGGAACTATCAAGTAATGATCTCCTCAAACTGTAAGACAAATATTTCAAAAAACTTTGCATTTCGCAATTTTTAATATAGTGGCAAATTTTTATCCTCAGTGATCAAGACAAAGAAGTTTCCTTTCTAGTTTGTAAAATAAGCACGTAGGAATGATCCCCAAAGGAGTCTAAAATCCACTGAGCATAAAAGGGTCCACTGGTGATTGTGTTTAAATTAGTATCTCAAGTTAGTTATGTTCATAGATCAGCTGGGGCAAAATAAATATTTTCTTTTCCAAATCTTCAGATTCAGCAATATGTATACATTAAATAAGGGAGTCAGAATTATATATGTCCAACGATAAGCCCTGCAGTATTAATGAGAGACACAGAGGGGAGGGAGAGACAGAGAGAGACATGAGCTCTTGAAAACATAAAATACCACATGAAGATGAGCTGAGAGTTCACATGAAAATAAAAAATGCCTTAGCCCTGGTTTTCTCTTGACCTACTAATTACACCCTAGCAGGTAACTCTGTTCTTTGCGATCAGGTTTGGTTTAGGATTTTGGGGGAAGAAACAGTGATATGCGTTCCCTTATATTTATGTTTGAGGCTTATTCAAAACACTACAGCCCTTGTCCTTATTTTGGCAAGCAACATTAGAATTTCCAAATTAAAAATTAAGTTCTTGTCTAGTAAGTTAAAGCACAACACCAGCAGTCTCATCTCTCCATGCAAGGAAAAGTCCTATGAAATGAGGACAAGCGCTGGTCACAAACTTCTACAAAGCTAGCTTTGGTTGCACTCATTATAATTATGGCAAAAATGATGCAACAGAGATCTAGGGATCAATTAATACCCACTACCTCTTAGTTAATTTGCAAGATTTCAGTCTTTTAGGAGCAATGGAGAAAAGAAAGATGGAAGAAACGTTTAGGAACACGTGCTGCAGAACTGAGCTGTCTAAGGGCCACTTCTCTCTGGGACAGTACCGTGAAGACAATGCCAAACTCCAACACTATTGGCTACTAGTTGCAATAGTAGTTCAACATAGCCTGCATATAAGGTAATGGCCTTGCTTATCTAGTTTCCCTAGATCACTAGAAGAATGTTGATCTGTTAAAAAAAAAAATTACAGAGGGGGGCCCAGCTGACAAGGAGGCAGCAGAAACGACGCCTACGAGCTTCTCACAAGGGGCCCTTCTGATACTCATCAGTGTGGCCCTGAGACATTAGCATTCTCTGTCTTACTGAGTCTGCCCATGAAACATGAAGAAGTGCGATGTACTTCAAGAATTTTTCTACCAAAAATAAATGCCTAAGAATTTATCACAATGTTTTATACACAATGAGTGATCCTTAAACTGCATTATTTACTAAGCAGTCATCAAAAGCGAGTTTATGTGGAATATCTTATTTCAATGAAAGGCCAGAAATGTGAACTATCACTGCATATTATAGTTAAATTGAACATTTATAAGATTTGACCAAAAGTAATTCCTATGTAAATTCCTGAAAAACAGAATTGAAAAAGGGAGCAACTCCTTTAATCATCAGAGTATATGAGTTATGCTTCATCAGTTAAGAGCACTTGCTGCCAAAGGACCCACATTTGTTTCCCAGCGTCCACATCTGACTGCGCACAGCCATCTGTAACTCAGTGCTGGGGACCTGATGCCCTCTTCTGGTCTCTTAGGGCACTCACAAGTACATGGTGTACACGCAGAAAAGCAAGCACACACATAAACATTAAAAAATAATAATAATAAGGTTTTTAAAATCTCCTTTGGTTTTTTCTTTCCTATAAGGTATTATTTTACTAGAAGGACACTGCTTCAGGCATGTTTGGTCAAAAAATGTGATGTGTGAGTTTCCAGGTTCCATGCGGAGTCCAGTGTTACTGTAGCAGCAATACAGCTTCAACACCCAAGCCCCTTCAGCCTGGTGCAAGGGTTAGGAGAGCACGAATCACTCAGTTGCCTGGCTCCTCTAAGTCCAAAATACATTGATTCTGAAGTAAATGTGAGGACATCTGAACGGGATGCAGCTTTGCTTTGTGGTCCTAAGAATCTAGAGACCAAAGGAAGCTCCCAACGAGGGCCCTACCCCCATTTCGTTCTGTTCCAAGTCAAGTCTAGAAAACAAGTCACAAAGTTTCATCTTAACCATACCAAAACTCTTCTTCCTGTTTCAAGGGGCCACGTGCTTTAATTCCGAGCAAATCATATTTTCCTAATAATTAAGTATCATTTCATTTATGTCTTCCTTTCACTGCAAATTCATCTTTCAGAGATTTAATGGGAAGTTTGCTGTTCTTACTTTGCTTTCACTCAATAATCAGTAATGAGTGATCCTTGATAAACCATTAAATGGACTGAAAAAATAATTAGGCCATGAATCCCCTCACATAAAGTGAAAAAAATTCATTCCGATAAGTTACCATCCCACTGTTGGATGTCCACATCTGCATTTTGCTTATTATCTTTTGTTGAAATAGAGGAAGTTACAACTGGTGCACTCTTCTTAAAGAAAAGTTACCCAAATGAAAAGGTTACCTCTTAAAAATGAGCTATAGACAAGCTAAAATGTTATTTATTGATAAAAACAGTATTTCTGTTTTACTATTTTACTGTTAATATTTTATTATACATGAAACACAAAATTTCCATTTTAAAACTAAATACCTACAATACTTTTTCTAAAGCATGAGAATTAAAACACTAGTTTTCAATTCTAGTCTATGCAGTTCCTTTATCTGTCTTAATCCAGACTTATGTTAAGAGGTTTGACTTTATCATTTCTGTACATAAAAGTATAGACTTCATTGTAATCACTGAGGCAGAGCTATTTCTACCACGATTTAGTGTTGACTGGGTCTTCTAGAGCTTGTTCACAGAGTAAGGTAACTGACTGAAACTCCAAAATAGAATACAATGTCACAAATTCAAGATTATGTGAAACCAGGCAGGACCAGGATCTGCTTTTCCATGTTTATCTCCTGGGACTCCCCCTGGAATGCTTAGCATTCCCAGAAGCTGGACTAATGACAGGTCTCAGAAGAGCCAACTCCGGCCCACCTTTGTCTTTGCCCACAGTGATAACTTCACTTTACAGGGTGGTCCTTCACCACATTCCTTCATTTTATGCTATGAATCTACTCCCCATTCCTGTCACCTGTGCCAACCCTCCCCTCAGTGACTGGACATGGTACCTAAATTCTGTTGCTTTCCAATGATGAGAAAAGAGGAAGATGGGAGGCAGAAAGAAAGGGAGAGATTTTCCTTTAGCATTCCCCAATATCCATGCAGCAAATAATTATGCAAGGCAGAGCTTTTTATTTGTGCATTTGCTTTATTTCCCCTGTAAGAACATATACTCTTTGAAGGTATGTGCTATGTCTTATCCATTTTAGCATCCTTCACAGAATATAGGATGATGCTGGACATACAATAGACGCTTGTTATTGTTCATAAATTTCTAAGTGAATGGAATTAAAATGTCCCAGATCTCATCTTCTATATAAGAGAAAAATTGATGAGATACCAAACCAGCAACATTCCTCTGTATGAGCTGACTCACCAACCTTCCTGTCAAAGTACTGTTACAATTAGGCAGAGAAAGAAAAGACCTTTTCCATGAGCTTGCTCTGCATTTGGTCCAGAAAATCAATGGTCACACATTATATGTAAGGTTGCGTTTCATCCATAGTTCCAATTCTGCTGCCTCACTGGTCTGTCTAGTTCATTATGTCAACTTAAAGCTTTTCTCATAGCAGCTCTGTTGTGGTGCATACTGCCACAGAAGGGCTAGAAAGCCCTAGCCAGTGGCTAATCTCAGGGCTCATGTGTTCCTCCTCTCTGCCTTTGCCTCTTCCTAGCCTGCATCCTATCACTATGTGCTTACGCACTGTCCACCAATCCAGACATGGAAGAAGAGCCACCCATGGCTTCAAACCAGTAAACAGCTGTCTTCCCACTGCGTTCTATGGGAGCCCCCAAGGACTGCCACTTTCACTCTAGATGAGAGCTCACTGATGGTCATGCTGTATCTTCTTCACTTAACTATGAATGAGTTGAGAATACAAAATTTTCTCACGTAGCTTTGTATTCTTTATATTTCCTGATATATAGTGGGTGCACAAATGTTTGTTCATTGAAAGTTACCCCAAAAAGATTATTTCAAAGGTAATTTCCTACAAATAACTGTACAAGTGTTTATTGTACCCTAATAGGCAATAGGCATTTTGCTAGTTAGTGGAGTGAATTATAAATCACCTACAGGACAAAAGAGCTTAAAGAAAAGTTGTTTGAATTTCAGGCTAGGACACTAAAGAGGATGCAAGAACAGTAACTACAAGACAGTTTCACCAGTCTTAACTAGCATTGGGCACGTTTTCTTGTAGGTGCAAATGTGGGTAAAGAGAGCTCCAAATTTCTCTATAGGCTGGCGTAGAATTGGGAGTGTCCATGTCCTATGAGGACTGGGATAGCTCTAGACTGATCTAGGGAGGGTCTTTTGGTCCAGATACTTGTGTGTTTAAGCTACACTGTAGTAGGCCTGAATACTTAGGTCAGCTCTATAACCAGACTAGTATCTCATGTCCTACAAAGTAGAAATGTCCCCAAACCAATTTATCAAGAGGTACCTGTAGTGGAAATCAAACAAGCCAAGTCTTCTGTATGCAACTATCAGTCATGTCCCTAACTGATGTGACCTTAAGCAGGTTGCTAAGCAGAATTATATAATCCCCTAGTTTGTCAGTTTGCCTGCCTATACATAGAGTGGGAAGAAATATCCTACATATCCAAAGATGGCTGTAAAGTCAGAGCTAGGTGATTTGCATAAACGCTCTATAAAGAGGTACTCTACATATATGAAATATAATTATAAACCTAATGTTTATTCACTTATTCATTCCAAAGGATGAGGAACAAGATATAATTAAGCACTCTATGGTTCTTGGGGTTGGTACTGTTCATTCAGTATTGTGTTGCTACAACTTGTGAACTATATCAAACTAATCTTCAATAGCTGTTATAGATAAACAGAGGCAAAGACTCTCATAGGATTAGTGAAAACACACTTTACATATAATTGCACAAGTTTCAGACTAGCAGTTTCAGAGACCATTTCACATATAAGGGTGAAAAATGGTACCGAACTCCTGCGAGCATTGACCACACATGCTATATAAACAGAGAGCCCAGGGACTCCAGATCCAGGTCTGTCACCACAAACGTATGATACATGTCCCTTTGTGGGAAACTCAGTTTCTTCTGTAAAATAGGAGTATTAGTGCAACTCTAATGTGTCAACTATCACATTCCATGAATTTTATTTATGTGAACACAAAATTTGGTTTGATTCATATAATTTGGTCTGATGAATATAAATTACAGAGGAATGTAGCTTCCATAAGCCTTGTAGAATAACCTCTATAGAATATTGAATTTTTGTTTTATTTGCTGTTAGTCCTATGTATAGGCTAAGACTAGAAAAACATAAGTTGTAAATCCAGTGCCAAAAAGTTCAGCCTAAAGAGCAATTACAATTAAGTCTAACTGTATAATTAATAGCATCTGTTTTATTTCAGGCCTGATCAGTATGGCGTCTAACAGAGGAGCTCATTACTTAGAGCAGAAGTATGTTTGTTAAGCAGCAAGTGCTTTGGTTTCCATTTAAGTACTACATCTCGCACAATCTTATGATTACCCTGGTATGCCTTTGCTTCCAAGTTAAAGCAGTAAATAATAATTCAAAAAATGGAACAACAGTTCAAAACAGCCTTAAAAGCCAAGCCAACTGCTTCCAAATCTAGGCAAGTTTTCCTCATGAAGTGGTCTTATAAATTCTCTCTCCAGAAGTTTTATCTTCATGTTTAATTTAAACAATGCTGTTATCTGGCCTCTTTCCATCTGGTCTTTTTGGTGGGATAATTGGTCGCTTGAGGCTTTTCTTAACCTCAACAAACCTGTACACTTCCCTGCAGACACGTGAAGGGACTCCTTTGGTTGGATTGTTAAAATGAATAACAACAATAATTAAAGACCAGCTGTTCGAGGAAGCTTAGGACAAAAAAGACAAGCCCAAGGTAATGGGAAGAAAACATGAAGCTGCACGGAAACATTCTCCAGAAGGTCTCCCTGACGAGAAATGAGATAGGTCTCCCTGTCTGATGACACTGGACCAGAAGTTCTTACTCACTCGCTCTCTATCCACCCTCTACAGAAAAGACACGAGTGATGTATAGACCAAAGTAGAGGGACTCGGCCACGTGTTTGCACTGTCTTCTCATTTTCGAAAGAGAAAATAAACTTCTCCACCATCTGCCTTCATTCACTTTCTCTGGGACACTTTGATCTCTCCCTCTCCTGAATTCCTGTGTTTTAAGTGTCCTTTTTCTAATTCTCAGTGCTCATTATCTTCAAAGTCTCCTTATTTAAAAATTTCTTTCCCAGAATGTCAATACCATTCTGAAAAGTTTTAACTTAAAATTATCCTTAGGTAAAAATTCAAATATGCCATAGAATGACATGCAGGTGAGTTACTGAGATGGTTTTTGACAGATATGAGTTATTCAGAACCTTTACAGTCCTCTCAGTGAGCCATGGCACTTCCTGCACGCACAGCATTCAGTGTGTCATGTCCTTGCCATTGTCTGTTCAGCTCTTAGGATACTAATATGAGTTATTCAGAACCTTTACAGTCCTCTCAGTGAACCATGGCACTTCCTGCATGCATAGCATTCAGTGTGTCATGTCCTTGCCATTGTCTGTTCAGCTCTTAGGATACTTCATGATACGCTACAATGTATTAAGGAGCATTAAATGATAAGTTACATTGTCATGCTGAATATGATTCTATGGTTCTCCAAACAATGGAAATACTCCTCTGCCTGAGGAACAGAAATGCAGACTTGCAAAGAATCAAGAATGACTATGGTGAGCAGATGATGGTGGTTCAAATGCATAAACTTTTAAAATGCAGATGAAATGTATGTATGTTTTGCCTGAAGATTATACCTATGAGCACAGTATTTCTATATGTAACTACACATAGAAATATAAGTAATATAGTAGTGAGCATAATTCTAATCATCCCTGCTGTCTGGGGAGAGGTAGGTAATAAGATGCTTCTTACTGGACCAAAAGTTAATGGGAACAAAATCATCTAAGATGCAAAGGTGCAAGGTGCAAAGAATTGGCATGTGAGGGACTCAAACACTTGAGCATCAAAATTTGTGTGGAGCTCACAAATCCTGAGGTCACTCTGGTCCAGTGAGAGACACCAAATTCTTTACTGTGTCTACCTAGGGTAGAGACACTTGTGCATAGCCCTTCAACATCAGAAGTACCCACCTGGCGTCTGTTCAGGTGTCCCACCGAGAGCTGGAGCAGACTGCTCATGCCTGGTCAACCTCACAGCTTAAAAATCAACAACAACTCTATTTAAATAAGCATTAAAGACAACTTGAGCCTAGAAAATACACTCAGTGCTAACTGCATTGGATAGTAGAAGCAAATTTAGTTTTGTTATTTGTAATTAACATCACATAAAAGATCTTACTAAAAAAAATTTTTTGGTTGGTTTGATTTAGAGTCTCAAGAAGACCCTTTTAATTTTACTTCAATTCTTAACCATCAAATTTTTCATGTGAATTAATTAATAAGGAATAACAGTAAATAAAGTTAATACCCCAAACTGATCAGTTAGGTTATTAAAGAGCTGGGAAACTCATATAAAAATAACAGTTAATTTGATCTACAATTGGTTTCTAGGCTCTGACATGGCTTCTCTGGGGCTCATGCCTCTAAAAGTTATTTTTAACTGGCCACATATAATTATCTTTGCTTCCTGAAAAGCTAGGCCATTAATTACTTAAAAGGCTTTCTATTGACTCTTCCAAGGCCCAAAATACCACATTCTGATAGCTTGTCATAAAACAGAGAAAAATGTAACAAATAAAATAAATCATATGATTAAAAATGATTATGTTAAAGTTGTTTTCTAATAAATGCCAATGAAATGCAAGTCTTCCTACTTTGGATAGAATAAGAAGTGTGTTTTAGGTGTCAACTGATTGACTTCATAGACATTATTTAGGATTAAATCATTTAGTACTGTCTACGAGTTAGGAATGTATTTAAATACATTCATTCATACGGTGACTTAGTTATGCCTTTTTTATTCTTTGTCACTTATGTGCTTTATTAAACATTAGAGTTTATCTAGTCATTTGGTTATTCAAGGAAACTTTTATTCTTTAAATGTACAATATAAAGACCTTTATAAAATAAATATTTGTGGTCTTTTTATTTTAATTGGCAACAAAGTTTGTTTCCATTTGTAAGTTACCTGAAGTTAGGTACAAATTCAATTTCCCCTTGGCCTGTTTTTTCTCTTTCCAAAGCAACCATTACTATTGGTTTTTCTGAGGGTTTATGTGGCTTCTTCCAGCACACATGAAAAGACAATGCGTTCTGAATTTTAGCACTACCTCCTTAACTACATGGATCTTGTTGTCTATGTCCTGTTCAAAAAGCACTTGGTTTACAAGGCTGGTGTACGTACATCTGTATTCTAGGGCTCGGAAACAAATGCTTCTTTTAAGCTCCATGCCAAGCTTCAGTGGATTCACTGCCTCCTACATTTCAAAACTACTTCTAAATAAAGACTTTACTGCACTAGCAAACTAGAAAAGGCCACCCGTGACATTAACACCCCTGGAGTGGTTTTCTAGGAAATCTGAAAACTGAACCTGTTGAACAAGCTCAGTTTGCTAACTGTGCTGCTCTCTGTGAACACTCAGCAAGACAAGTCAGCTCCAGAAAGACATTAAACAGACGTAATGGAAGCATGAAAGAAGATACTCAACGAATTTTGGAAGTCAGGGTTTCGGGGAGGGACAGTGCCCTCTTGGATTCCGCAGGCCCTTTCACACTGTCCCTCAGGGACCTCACACTCTTCTGACGGTTTCTTGCAAAGCGAGCCCTCTTGATCTTCCACAGTGCCGCATCACTGAGGTTGGCAACATTGGTTCTCACAGCAGTGATGGCTTTGCAAAAGGAATTAAATATGTTATTCTTCTCCTTGGTGGGCCATATGTTTCAGCTAGTTCGAAACAATGCATCTGTGTATAGTTTCAACATGAAAAGACATCTTTCATGAGTGCATTAATGGTACACCTCCCTCTATAATGCATCTTACTTTAAAAGACCGTGACTGCTGTCTATCATGACTTTGCCTCTCCTTTTCCTACTTAATTCTTAAATTATCTAATTTTGTTATTTTTTCCTTATGTACTTAGAGCCATAAGAAACTGAAAAATAAGGAAATGAGTTTTTAAGGTACAAATGTATCTCAAAAAATTGTTCATAAGCATTACAAACATAACAATTGGGTAGTCACAAATGATTGTCACAGGTCCTCCAGAAAGAGAATTCAGATCTCAGAATGCCATACCATGCTTAAATCCATGAATTAGCATTATAAATAGTCAGTAAATATTTGATTAATTGAGTGCCTAGGTCAAGACATGCTTCTCCCTCTGGAAAACAATCTACAGGCCAAGGGTCTTCTGCTTACCTAGCAAGAACAATGGGAGCTACAGCTGTTTACAAGCCTTTTGTTTACTTACTTGTAGGAAAGGGAAATTCTTTGTTACAATCCAAATGTAGCTGAGCTTCCAAAGAAAGGGTCTCAAATCTATTGACAAAGAACTCCCAGCTCAAAGCAGGAATATCTTGCTTAAGAAAATGCAAGAGTAGAAGCTTGCTCAATATCGTGGGTCTGTCTTTAACCACGGTATCAAACTGAAAGTCAAGACAAAGACACAAACCCTGGAAAAGAAGGATCAGACATAAACATCTAAGGCACTTATAGGAAAATATACTAGGCAATCAATGAAATAAAGCAATGTCCTCAAGACAAAATTATGTAGTCAAAGTCTTTTTTGATAATAAGTATTTATAGAGGGGAAAATGCACAGGTTTCTCCTGATAACAGAATACCTCTTGAATTTTGATGCAAAAATGTGAATTAAATGTATGTTATTTGTTTTCTAATACATTAAGTAACAGCCACTTAATCCCAACACTTCATCTTTTTTTTAATATCTGTAGGTTTCATTAAGAAGCATACTTTCAAAGCTACACTTTATTTTATTTTTATTAATTGGGGGTTGCCCATGCATGCCACAGTACTTGCATGGAAATCAGAGGACAACTTTCGGGAGTTGTTTCTTTCCTCAACCATGGGTTCTGGGACTTTAACTTTGGTCATCAGACTTGGGTGGTAAGCACCTTTACCTGTGAGCCATCTTACTGGTCCTCTAAACTACATTTTAGAATACACAGAAAAATGGTCCTAAATTCCCTTTTGATTTTAAATTGTGTGCCTGTAAAAGAACAAAAAGTCTGGGGCTGGAGAGATGGCTCAGTGGTTAAGAGCTCCGACTGCTCTTGCAGAGGACCTGGGTTCGATTCCCAGCACCCACATGGCTGCTACAAACCGTCCTTAACGCCACTTCCCGGGAATCGGAAACCTCTTCTGACCTCTGTGGCATTACATGGGTGCACTCACATACATGCAGGCAATACACTCACACACATAAAATAAATATAATAAAATGTTAATTAATTAATTAATTTAAAAAGAACGAAAAGTCACCCTGCCTTCTTAAAATGTGAGCAGAAAACACATGGAAGAAAAAAAACATTTAAAAAGTGAAGTTGAAGCAGAAGGAATATGTTTCTCTAGCTAATAAGCCTTTCATTCCCTTCTTTTTGAACTGGTTCATCCTGTCATCCTATTTATTCACTTGACTGTCATTTAATAAGTGTCTCCTGTGTACCAGGCCCTGACCAAGGGTAGGACATCAACTGCCTGGTAAGATGACTGAGAACTATTCAGAAGACAACTAAGAATTTTACAGGCACAGTGTACCCAGGCTTCACAGCCCTACGCCTTTTCAGATCCTACACAGTTTTCTCTTGCTTCTTGGTCTTACAACAAAGGAAAACCTTTATATTGGATTGAGATGCTGCGGGGTGGGCATTGCCTTTATTATGAGTCAAACTGGAGTCTGTCCTGGGACTAACTGTGACTCTGAAAACATTACTTTATCATTCTAATCCTCAGCTCCTCTCTTATAAAAATGGGACCACACAAAAGGCTGAGGATTAAATGAGGTGATGCATAATGGGACAGTTATACATCCCGATAGCAAAGTACCTATTTGGCAAATGTTAATTCTTGACAGCGTCATTAGTTTTAATAAGAGCAACAAAATTAAACTTAGTACCCGTGTAGAAAAACAGTAGGGCTTTCATCTTGGTGAGTTCACTTTGTACCCTTCAGGAAGTCCTATTATCTCTGGAAAACCTGATTTCTCAATTACAGTAGAAAGGTGCCACGTAAGATACACACCCTCTCTATGACTCCTATTTCATGTCTCTTTGGTTTTAATTTATGACATTTCATTTTGATAGCTTATTTCTATTACCATGTCTTACTTTGATTTCTCTTAGCATTGTCTCTAGAAGCAGCTCCAGCCCAGGGGTCAACTAAATGGTATAAAATAAACCAAGCTACTTTGAGAATATACCACAACTAGGCATGGTGGAGCATACCTATAATCCCAGCACTTGGGAGGCTCTGGGAGTTCAAGGCCAGCCTTGTCTATATATCTAGTTCCAGGTCAGTCAAAGCTGCATAATGAGATCCTGTCTTGTACATGGACAAACACACACACACACACACACACACACACACACACAAAGTTATATAATAATTATATGCATCTGAAAATATCAGCATGTGGAAAACATTTTCAAATACTGAACAAATTAAGAACAAGTGTTCTTTCAGTAAGATATAGTTCTGGGATGTTTTTCCCATGGTGTGGGGAGAGTTTGGGATAAGATAGTGCTCTTTGTTTTATTTTCATTATAACTTAATAAATATGTATTTGGACACACAGATCTCTACTGATAGCATCAGCAATATCATGAATTTATGTAGAGTTACAGTCTGAATACCTGTGTCCACCCTACTAAAAATTCATCAGGCTGAAACTTAACCACCTACTTGATAGCTTTAGGAAGTGGGTCTTTGGGGAGAAGACGAGGTCATTGGGCAGATTCCTCATGAATAGGGTTCATGTCTTTAAACAAAGGCCCAGATACGGTTAAAGGCATTATCTGTGAACCAGAAAGAGGACCCTCGCCAGACAATGAATCTGAAAGCAGCTTGATCATGGACTTCCCAGACTTCAGAAGTACGCTACATAAGTTTCTATTGTTGTATAAGCTGCCCTGTTGTATTCTGATATAGCATGACTAAAAGACTAAGACATGTGACAAAAGCAGTGAGCTGGTGAAACTGACGATCTGCAGAGCAGATAACACAATCATCCTCACCTGCAATGCTGGCCTCTTTATGGTGTCAAGCAGGAGACCTGCCCTGGTGGCCACTGCCGGGTTGACATCCTCCACAGCTGTCAGAAAGCAGCAGAAGGCGTGTGCAAGGGAGTACTTCAGCAGGTGGTTTTTGGTCACTGAGTGAATATCCAAAAATCTACAAATTACAGCCACTTTTTCCACTGCAATATAAAATACAGAGGACAAAACGCATATATGTTTACACTGACACTTATTTTTATTGCATTTATCTTTCTCTCTCTCTCTCTCTCTCTCTCTCTCTCTCTCTCTCTCTCTCTCTGTGTGTGTGTGTGTGTGTGTATGGGCACATATGTGTCACAGCACACATGTGGAGGTCAAAAGACAATTTGTGGGAGTCAGTTCTCTCCTTCCACCATATGGTTCCTGGGGACTAAACTCAGATCATCAGGCTTGGCTACAAGCAACTTTACCCACTGAGCTATCTCACTAGCCCTATATTGAAGATTTTTAGAGTTCTTAAGAACTGAATCCCATAAGAAAAAGCCAACTCAAGGCTCCCACATAGCCATTTTAATGATCAAAAGGAAATTCTACTGGCCCTCCTGAGCTGGATTCCATCTGTGCAGCGGCTGTTTCTGCTCATGACCAGGCTGCCTTGGATTAGCTCTCACTTTTTCCTTCTTTCTCTTTAACTTTGAGCTACATTTTAAACTATTCAAATGCTTTTCTCTTCATTTCTGCAGCCATTCCACAGAAGTTCTGGATACCACAGAGGGAGAAGAGAGAGGCTCACCACGCCTGGCACTAGGTTCTGGGCCCCTACTATAGTCTTGAGTAGGTCACAATGTGAAATGACAGACCCACACAGATACTTGCTTGAGTTACAAAAGCCGTGTATTTCTTCCATGATAAAAATGTATTCTTATTCAGTAGATTTCAAATTATTCTGCAATTACGTATTAAGTTATTCCAGACATCCTTTGTTTATTGATTGATTGATTTACAGCATCTATATTATGTGAATAGGTGCACAAATGCCACAGTGCACACATGGAGGTCAGAGGACAACTTGTAGGAGTCAGTTTTCTACTTCTACCCTGTGGGTCCTGGGGACTGACGCGCGTTGTCAGGCTTCATGGCAGGCACCTTTACCCCAACACACCTGAGGACCTACTGACAAGCAATGGCAACTAAGAAGGTGATCTTTCTGCCCCTTCTTCCACAATGATCTCTGAACCCTGGGAGGCAGAAGTTTGATGTAAGTGTTCTATTCAGGGATAAGCGGTCTGAAGCCCGTTATTCTGCATGTTGGCCAGTTGTGGCTCTCTGTGTTAATTACCATCTGAGATATAAGGATGCTTCGCTACCACAGACCCTCAAACAATACTGGCCATTGCCCTGCTCTTAGTTACCCACCAGAACTTTATGCTAAAGACCCTATTGCTGAAAGTACTGCATATATGAACTGTAGGAGAAACAAGGATAAATCATCCTGTATTGACTTCAAATTGGGAGGCTCTTAAGAGTAGGAATCTTCTGCCTTCGTTTTATTGCTTTCATAGTGCCTAGTATCTGTGGTGTTTATTTAATAAATTCATGGATTTGTTTACTTTAAAAACATATTAAGCATATATACATGCTTAACTATCTTAGGCATTTGGGAAGAGATGGAAGAAAATGCACTCATAACTCTTGATTTCACAGTCAAGTGACTAGAAGAGCTCAGAGAGGTACAACTACAGCTGAAGCACAATATAAACTACTACTGATACTGATGACGAGTTACAGATAAAATTCCGTGAGAGATCACTTTCCACCAAAGGGACTTTCACAGTGGAACTCACTCAACGGTGGCTTCTGATGGTAGATCAAATGGAGGTAGCATGTAAGTATAGCCATGAAAGGAAGAGGATTTCAGTGGCGAGCACAGAATGGCCAAAGCATGGATGAAAGGAAGCAGGAAAAATGGGAAAAAGCAATGTTATGTGTAGGAAAAAGTCCAAGACTAAGCTGCAGACACGTTTGGGCTACAGGACGCCTTGCGTGTCGGTTTAAATCTGAACTTTACTTTCATTAGCCTATGATGTCTAGAAAAGGCAATGTCCCCTTGTTATGGGATAGCTCCTTTAAATATCTTTTTATGATCTCTATGTATATACTTTAAGACACTTTTATAATGGCACTGAAAACCTATTTTTTTTAGTTGAAAAACAACATAATTATAGGTGAGAGGTCATTTATTTGATCAAGGGCACCCAGTGACTACACCATTGAAGAACAGTTGCTCTTGTTGAAATAATAACCTCCCAGTCGTGCTCATGCAAGCAACCCTAATTAAACACAGTGGGTCACAATAAGAAAGACATAAAAGTAGGAGGGGACTTGTTTAGAAGAAGAAGGAGCTCAGATGGAGGGGGATAAGGGAGGATAATGGGGGTGAGATATAATCAAAGTGTGTTATATACATGTACAAAATTGTGAAGAATAAATATAAAAACAGAAAAAAAGAAAAGCAACATAATCAAAGTTATAATTCAGATAAGTTTTAACCTAACAACAACCTAATACTTAACCTGGATAAGAGAATAGTCTGCCTTACATAAATACAACATCCTCTATAGAACATTGCACATACTCTGTAGACTTTTCCTAGAAATGAATACTCTATAGTATCTAATTCCTCACAATTATACTCTCATATAAATAAACTGGCCCTTGGGATTCATGTAGGCATCAGCAAGAGATCTTTGGAGTGGTCAGATAGCAGGAATCTGACAACTAAGGTATAACCATTAACACATCTGATAAAAACTTCTATTTCTGAGCAAAACTTTATAAATCACTTTTTATAACTTTTATTGAATTTGTTCTTTAACAATTTCATACTGTATAAAGTGCACTCTGATTACTAGACCCCACCCTGGCTCTCTCTAATCTCCCTCCCACCCCTATCACCATCCTTCTTCCCTACAGGTCTCTTTCTACCATCACATCTTTGTTCATTTGCTTGAGACCCACTGATTGTGTGATGGTGGGTTTGGAGCTGTCCATTGGAACCCGGTGGGTTCCTCAGTGAGCACACAATTGAGGAAGTACAAAGTAACACGTTTCCACATTGTGTTGGGCTTTCCAGACACTAACAAGCATGGAAATGCTCTGATGAGCTATACTCTGTTATGCCAGGTCTGCTTGCTGCCCTGAAAATGGAAGTACTAGCAGACTGGGGTGACAGAGAGTGAGCAGATCCGAGGCTAAGAGCACACCCTGATTCTTCCCTTACCACCTCACTTTGAGAGCTTGCTGTGGTGGCCTGAATGAGAACGTCCCCCATAGGCTCCAAGTATTTGGACATTTTGTCCCCAGTTGGTGATGATGCTTTCGGGGGGAGGGTTTTAGGAGGTGAGGCTTTGCTGGAGGAAGTACAGCACATCACTGGGGGTAGGCTTTGAGAGTTCTTAAGTCTTGCCAGATTTCTAATCTCTCTCTGCTTCCTGTGCCTGCTTGAAGATGTGATCCCTCAGCTTTTTGCTCTGGCCACCTCTACCACCATGCCTTCCACACCAATATGGACTCTAATCCCTCTGGAATCATAAGCCAAATAAACTCTTCCTTCTAAAAGTTGCCTTGGTCGTGGAATTTTTTTACAGCAACAGAGAAGTAACTAATGCACTTGTCATTCTGTACACTAGGAAATTAAACCATCACTGCACCAGACCTGGTCCCTGATGCCTCTGCTGTGAGGGTATACAGTACAGCAGCTATCCTCAAGCTTCATGGATTACCTGGAGAATGTGTTTTAAAAATAAAGATTCCTGTCCTCACCACTCCCCCTGAGATTCTGAATCAGTGGATCTAGGGTGGGTCAATTATCTGCCCTCTTAACAAATATCCCAGCAACTCTGATGCCAGTCAACCTAATAGATTGCCCATGTTATTTATAACTCGAGCTGGTACTCAGTTGGGAGTAAACAACAGTTCAGTTAATAATTATATGTAACTAACAGGTATAATTACATATAAACAAATATGGAGAGGAGAGGATTACCCTATCTTAGGACCACACTGCAAAATACTATTATCAAACAAGCGGAGCAAAGTAGAACCAGAAAAGAACACCATCAAGCAGGAACATGCCCTTTAAATGGACAAGAGGAAAAATGTCTTCCAGACCTGCCTTATCTATAACGAACCTCTGCTGGTCAAATATTAAAACTAGGTATCTGGTTTACCTTGTGACTCGGGGAAATTTTTAGCTAATATAGAAGTACCTGCTTCAAACCTCATCTTCCAGTCTTTGCTGTTGAAATTGCCATTTATGATTGTCCAGAAGATGTCAGCACCATGAGGAAGTGACAGAGCATGAAGGAGGAGAGGAACTGCCAGCGAAGACAGCTGAGAGAACTCGGACTTGACGACTCGCCACAGGCTGGGGAGGCAAGGAGAAGCAAAGCCATTAGAGTCATCAAACCCTTCTCAGAAAGATCCTGTTAACCTACGGTAGGTGTAGGGAGTCGACAGCCAAAAGGGATGCTCTGGTGAAGGTACATTCATCCACAAGACTATAATCCTCTGACAAACATTTGTGTTTCAATCTCTTAATATTTTTTGGAAAAAAAAATCCTTTTCTGTAACAATACAGAAAACACATTATCTTTTAACATGAAATTTTAAAATTCTATCTTTAAATGTAGCTATATAAATGAATTAAATAAAAACTAAAATTGATAACTGCTATATTAAGATGATGTTGTGATAAGTGGTTTTAGAAATTTTTTTCTTATACTGAATATCTGGAAAGGATCATTGATATCTGAGTGCCCAGCAGTTGTTTCCCCTTTTAATGGCAAAGAAATACCCTTGGTCTACTAATAACAGCCTCTCCAAACACTGACAGGATTGTCAATCAAGGTCCCCTATTTTCCTATCATAAGGGTAAACATAAAACATATGTTGATCGAAGTACTTCACTGTCCTGAACAGGATGATTAACCTATATGTGATCCAAGCAGAAGGATGTGAGAATCCTTTTTTCGGGCCACTGTATGGACTCTGGGAGACAGAGGGTCTCTCCTTCAGAGACCTCACAGTAGAAGGACAGTGTCAATCAAGAATTGCCAGGGATCTCCTTCCCACCTCTCAGGGTCAACCTACCTGGGAAGAAGCCAATGCTTAGTTTGATCTATCAAGCCAAAATGGAACTGGGCTAAGTGATGGAAAGATGAGAGAAACCGGAGACGGGAAAGGGAAAGAAAGAGAGAGAGAGAGACAGAGACAGAGACAGAGAGACAGAGACAGAGAGAGACAGAGAGACAGAGAAAGACAGAGAGAGACAGAGAGATACAGAGACAGAGACAGAGAGCCCAACCCTTAGTATACCCACTGACCATTTTCTCTCATCTGCTTCTAAGTCCCTGAGTACTGGAGAAAAGGAGCCCAAACTCTGAGACCACTCACTGCACACGGGGCAGGCTTCCCCCGCGGGGCTCAGAGCGGGCAGTTCTTTGTTACTTCTTGTTGACTTCCTGTTGCTTCCCTCAAGTTGGCTGTTGTGTCACTTTTTTCACATTCCTCCGGCTCCTCACCCAGTCTCTATCCTGTCTCTCTGGGGAAGGTATCCACACCCACTGTCCTTAAGGCGTAAGTCACATGTTAAAAACCCTTTAACACTCACCCTTCTTTTTTACCACACCCTTTATTCCTGTGAGACTCTCTTGCCTTCCAGAACTTGACTCCAACAACTCTGGGCTTCACTATTCTCTTTTCTGGGCTCTCTCTGCTGGTCCTTTCCCACTGACCACAAGTCCATCCAAATTTTCCTTCCCCCGCAAACCCTTGACATCCACTCCCTTGCCTCTGTTTCTCTTCCTTAACTAACAAACTTTTCAGAGAAAAGGTGTTCTGTATTACATTTTTACAGTCCTTAAGTCCTGGCAGCATGGTTTCTGCACCCCTCTAAACGTGGGGGTTCCCAGCGTTCTTGTTCCTCTTTACTTTTCAATGAAAGCACAATGCTGACTCTGTTCATTCTTTTAATAATTTCCGTGGATCGCTATACATCATTAAAGAAAGCCATTGTCTTTGGGGCTCTTCACAACAGGGTCCCAAATCTACTTTTCTAGCTAATTTTTTCCATACTCTCCTGAAACCACACCATATAAAGCATCATTAAAGAAAGCCATTGTCTTTGGGGCTCTTCACAACAGGGTCCCAACCTACTTTTCTAGCTAATTTTTTCCATACTCTCCTGAAACCACACCATATAAAACAAAACTTGGTATCACCTAAGTAACATTGCCCATTTCTTGTCCTTTCTATCTAACTCCTTCACCTCTTTGCCCTTGACACTACTGCTTTCTAAAATGGTCTTAATCTATATCAGATCTCTACTGATCAAAATTCATTACAGGAATGCTCACTCAAATGGTATCTGCTGCTGAGCCCTTCCTCAATCATTCATCCAGAAATGTTCTTGTCCACCTGTGGACTGGGCAAAACAGTCATATCACATTCCACTGGATTATTAGTGACTTGTGCACACAGGACAACAATAAGCCTTAGTTTACCCAAGATCTTAGTCTCATTAATCCTTATCATTATGAGGTTATTACAAAGGCTGCCCCCTTCCTTCAGCCTCAAAAGTAAACCGATTTACCATGTGTATGTGTGTATGTTGTATGTGTTTGTGCACATGCATTTAGTTATCTTTAGGTGTCTTCCTCTATTACTCTCCACCCTAATTTTTGATACAGAGTTTCTCAGTGAACAGTTTTGACTAGACTGGCTGGCCAGTGAGCCCCCAGGATCCTCTGGTCTCTGGCTCCCCCACCCCCAGTGCTGAGGTTACAAAGGCCATGTGTGGCGTCTACATGAGTACCAACGATCCAGACTTGGGTCCTCATGCTTGTACAGCAAGCACTTTACAAACCAAGCCAACTCCTGACACAAAAGTAGACCAATTTAAACAGTAAGTGCAGTCACTCTTTATATTTAGCATTCATCCTTGCCCAAACTAGACTGCAGATCTTCAAAGTGAATAGTAATAGAATAGTAACGTGCACAGCAGAATTCATACTGAACCGATAGAATGAGTAAAGACAGAGGTTCAACTTGACTTTCTTACAAAGTGTTCATGAACTATCTTTTCTCTTTCATGTTGAAATGATGGGTTTTTTTCAATTGTTTCTAGGAAGACTATAATAGTTATTTTAAGGTTCTCAGAAAGAAAGCACCGTAAATCTAGGGCACTATTTTATTATTATTATTCTCAAAATACTTTAGCAATCTCTAAAAAGCAACTCATGGGTACCTAGAAGGATTTAGAGATCTTCTAGCATTTCCAGTTCAAGTAAGGTTAGTAATCTTACAAAATTATACTAAGCAATTATTATTCCCAATTGGTATTTTTCTGGGGTATAGTATATCCCTAGCTCATCTAACCACTGAAAAGCATCCATAATCCTGAGTTTTACCTTGTCTAGTCCTATAGGCATCTACTAAGTAAACATCGATATTTTCATATTGGCACACTTAGACAAAAGAAATGAAAGTTTTTACAAAATTATTCGGTCCTGGCTGAGAGAGGTCACCCAAGTGAACTAGACTAAGTCTTGCTCTAACTTTAATTTTTACAACTGAAACCTACAAATGTAAACAAACAAACAAAAACATTAACAAGACACACCTGGCAATCAGCATGTGGTCCTGAATGTAAGCTAGAAACTGAGGATGATCTTTCCTTGCGGTATATAAACACTCTCCGTGCAGACAGAGGATCTTCAGGCAACTGAGCATATTGAAAAGAATGTCTGGCTCTTCAAACTTAGCCATTTCCTGTGCAGAGGACACATCATTACAGTGTTTTCCAAAACAGCAAATATTTAAAAAACAAAGCCAAATATTCAAATATTTCAGAAAATATACCTGGAAAATGGTATGTATTAGTCTCAACGTTACTGGAAGCTGTTGGTAGCAAAATTTTCTTTCGGTATCATTCTTTATTGCTATGGAAAAATAATTACAGAGTGTTAGCCTAACTCTACTTTCTCCTACCATTCACCAATTAATCAAAATCATGAAACCAGAGAGAGGTGAAAAGACGCATACAGGATGTACAAGAGCTGTTTGTAAAATGCTTTGATTTGCTCTTTATGTTAGCGTATGCTCTTCTATGAGGCATGTATAGGAAACGTCTAAATTTAAGATTCTCGGGATCCATTATTCACTGTGGAGCCCTCATGTACTCTGATATCTTTGTATCCCTGAACTATCCCAGCCCAGGCCTACATTCCTGTAAGCTGAAAAGTTTTGCTGCTTCCTGAAGGAACCCAAAGTTGTCAAAGCATGCCTTCAGAAATAAAAGGGAGATAGGCAGGTATCAAAGAGAGGTGTGCAAACCGATTAGCACCTAAGGAACAGTTTATGCCACAGACCAACAAAACGAGGCATTTGAAACAGATGAGCATGTCATTCATGCTTTACTCTTGCATGAATCTTCAAACGTGCTGCCTCCATGGTGGGGTAGCACCACACTGTACGGAGAGGTGTGCTTCAGAAGAGTCCAAGGGTTAACCAGAGGTCAAAATCAGTACAACATTCTAGCATAGAGAGGGGAGGGACTCACAAGCCTCCGCCTCTGGGGAGTTATTGACAGCTGATGGCTTCTGTGGTAGGGAAAGCCTGTTTTCTTTAAGAGTATGGCCCCTGGTAGGTCAACCATGCTCCAGTGGATGGCTTATACCTAAAAGTATATGTATGGACAACACAAATTGGAGTCAATGGATTATTAAAAGGAAAAAAGGGATGAAATGGGGCAGTAGGAAGGTTGGGGGAGGAATCTGGGAGGAGTTAGGAAGAGGAACAGGGATGGAATAAGATCAAAATACACTCAAAGAATCAATGGGCCAGGCATGGTGGGGCACGCCTTTAATCCCAGCAGCTGGGAGGCAGAGTTCTTTGAGTTCAAGCCCAGCCTGCTCTACATAGTGAGTTCCAGGACAGAGGGGCTATAGGGAGACCCTGCCTCAAAAAAAAATACATCAAAAAAATCAATTTTAAAAATGAATGTAAAACTAGGCAAAATACTGTGTCATGGTAAGTTGTAGCAATTCTTAGGAGCAGAGACACTGGTAGTCAAATATTCCTCTTGTTCAATATATCAACCAGTTTGTTGACAATCTTCAACTCAAAGGCATTTTAGACTCTTATCAGCACAGCTCCAAACTTAATGTGAAAGTGTGCATATATTTTAGTGGTAGACACATCTGATGTTTATAAGAAATACATCTTCCTGCAACATGCAGAGAAAGGAAACCTCTGAAGGACACGGAAATCACACAGCAGAAGTCAGTGGGATACCAGGTTCCCTGACAGGAGCCCAGGATCTCTGCCTGTAAACCACAGGGCAGAAGCAGCACTGAGTGTTTGGGTGGCAGGAAACACTAGGCCCTGAAGAGACCAATTATTTAGTTTTTTGGTTTGAGTTTTGGATGTATGAGATAGAATCCCACTATGTACTCCAGGATGTAGAACTCATTCATGATCCTTCTGCCTCAGCCTCCCAAGTGTTGGGGTTCCAGGCTTGCCCAGGAGATAGTATAACTGTGTCTGACAAGATAGCAGAAACAAATGAAAGAAAACAGGCCGAGGCTGTGACTGGAGCCTGAAGGAGGACCTGGGGGAGAAGAACAGGGCAAATGTTTTAAAAGATGGACATTATAATAATTCCATAATGAAGACTACAAATGGCCCTCTGTAACCACGGGTTCCGTATCTGCAGAGTCAATTAATCAAGGCTCAGAAACATTCAGAGAAATAACTGCATCTGTTCTGAAAAGCATAGCATTTACCCTGTGGGCTGCAGAGTAACTAAATGTTAGAGCACTTGGCTGGCATGCACAAAGCCCTGTGTTCAATCCCCAGCACTGCAAAACAAACACAAGTATTACAAGTAAGGATAATTTAAAATAACTGGGAGGATATGAATACGTTATAAGCAATTACTATGTCATTTTATTTCAGATACTTGAGCATTTTTAGACTTGTGTCTCCACAGGGGAAAGGGATATGCCTGGAACCAGCACACTCAGAAGGCTGAGGCAGGGTGATTCTGTGAATTCAAGACCAAACCTGGGCTACATGGTATGTTCCAGATCAGCCTGGAAGGCATAGTGAGACTATCTCAAAAACAACAACAAAAAGAAGTGGCATTTACTTGGTTTGTTCGCCATCTTGGGTTTAAAAATATTTGCACTGAGTATAGGTCCTAAGTGAAGTCTTTGCTTCTCTAGGCATAAAACCTAACTGAAGCACAGCTCTAGGCCTGAGCCTCAGCAGGTGCAACCCTAAATCAAAGTCATAATGTCTCAGTAAAGCATGAGGCCTGGGTTTCAGCTCTTGCCCCTACTAACTACACAATATTCAATTTCTAATTCTCAGGTCCTCCGTATACCTATAATGAGGGGAGGAGAATAGAGTTTGTTCATTTTGCCTGTATACATAATAAAGTAAGGACTGTAAATTAATTAGACAAGCCATGTGACCACAGGCAAGCCACTTAACTCATCTGGGATTTGGTTTTTTCATCTGCAAAGGGAGAAGGCTGAACTAGATCAGCAGAGTTCAACTTTCTTTTCTGGAAGGTACTTTGTCTAATGAAAATCTTGCTTATAACTCCAACATATAAAACAGGAAAAATCAGCACTCAGTTATGTGGGAAGTCCATGTCATCATCATTTATCTTCGGTCTTCCCACCAATTATAGCAACTTAATGATAGACTCCAGCTCAGTTCAGGACTACTCTCACCAATACTGACAGGCACCCTGCTGGAACATCGTCTGTGAGCCCTGAGCTAACAGACTTGCCCAGGGAATGAGTTTACATCGTAGAGGTGCCACAACCTGTTCCATAAGGGCTTCCCTGTCTCCTGCCTGGGATTCAGAAAGCCTGGCTACAGGCTCTTGCCATGAACCTCACCCATCCTCAAAAGTATGAGCCTCCCTCCTCTGACATGTGGGCTGATTCCCTTCAGAGACCCCACCACACTATCTGTCTCTAGAGCTGGGGTCCAGCTCTCATCATAGCCCCCATCATGCTGTTGCTCCTCTATCTGTTCATGATGTTAATAATTCTTCTTAGTCCCCAGTAATCCTTCTCAGTATCTTTTGAATCATGTGTGCACCAATTATTACCCCAACCCAACGGAAGAACTTATACAGGAAGCAATAAAGAGCCTTCACTACTCCAAGAGGTATGCACTGAAAACCAATGAAATACATCAGCTCTGATGTTTCTTCAAACTAATTTTCAATGGAGTTAAATGGTATGAGCAGATATTCAGACTCTGTTAACCATTTATACAGTTCATGTAGAAGCAGTTGGCTGTGACCAAGGATCCTGAAGCAATAATGTTATCTTGGCCTGGCTATGACATCCACGAGCTGCAATGAGCCCCAGAAAATGGTCCCCTAAGAATGTCTGCTGTTCACTGAAGGGATGGTATAAAGCCCATGCTTCCTGGTTCTGGAGTGGACCTCCCAGGAGCAAGATCATGCACAGCTTTGCAACGTCTAGGGTTCTGGTTGTGTTCCCAGGGTGCAAAAGCTGTGTGGATACACATTCTGTTGCCTCCATTCCAAAACACTCAGCTTTGACCACATGCCATGAGTAGCTGTTGCAACTGTCAGCATGTTCCACCTCAGCCCTTCACAGCTACTTCTGCACAAACAGCACAACATACTATGCAAAGCTCACGTTAGCTTTCTAGACTACCACAATGAGATTTGTTGTTAGTGGTGTGTGTGTGTTTTACTGCTAACAAGATTCTGTTACCAGGAAGATACTCAAGGACTGGCATTCCACTGAGGTTTAATGAATCTATTCACTTTATAACCCAGTGGGAAATGGAAGCTACATTAAACTTGGACAAGTTGATACTTGGGCAAGGTTTCATACAAACTGCAAAGTGCACACTGTGTATTTCCCATTAGCCAAGTTCACCTACCAGCATGTTCTGAGGGTACAGTATGATTGCCTGGGTTCTCCCCATGCTTGGCTGCTGGGTTCTCCTCCTCCTCTCCTTCAGGGCCTATGATGAACTCTGGTCTGGAAGAAAGGAGGCTATCTTCAAGGCTGTCTGTGGGCTCCTGCAACAAATACAACAAGCAGCTGGATGAACACCCCGAGGGCTATAAAGAACAGTTTAAGTCAACAAAGGTGACTCGCCGTGTTCTATCCAGTCTTATACAAGCCGAAAGGGCAAAGGCATTCCCTCAGAAGAGTCTAAGTCTAAACTTGCATCCTTTACGTTGAAAGATCTACATCAGCTGCTGCTGAAACATTGTCTTTCATTTGAAATAAGTACAGAAAAAAAACAGCAAAACGTTGTCAGATCTTCCTCTCTCACCTCTCTTTTATCCCAGAGATCAACATCCTACTCGCCAAGGGACTCCAGTCAATGCACATTTTGTCCAACAACAGAACTTATTTGGGAGGCAATAATAAGTTTTCAGACATAATTTCAAATGTGAGTATTGGGTATCTAAATAAACCAATGTTTTAGTAGTAAGAAATTTCTGTAACATGTGAGTTAAAGAGCAAGGGTGGGCAACCTAAATGTCTATCAATAACTAGATGGATTAACAAAATGTCTATCCATACAATGGAATGTTACTTGGCCTTTGGAGGAGGATGCTGGCACATACGACACCCCAGATGAAACACAAGGACACTAAGATAAGTGAAATAAGCCAGTCATAATGGGACTATATGACTTTACTTATATATCCACAGAGTAACTCATAGAAATAGAAGAGGGGAGAGAGAGATGGGGAATTTCTGTTTCGTAGTTACAGGGTTTGAGTTATAGAAGATAAAGATGGAAAAGCCCTGGAGATTGGTTGCAAAGCAATATGAATATGCTAATACCACACACATGTATATATATACATACATATTCACACACACACACACACACACACACACACACACACATTCACTTTGTCCTCCATTTGACCCAGGAAAAGGATGAAAGACCTAAGATGGCCAGTACTTGCCGTGGAGACTGTGTTCCAGGACAGAGGTCCTCTTTTATTGATGGTCCTTTCTTCCAAATAATATCAAAGGAAAACTGAATCCTTAGCTGCCATCTCCAAATTTATTTTAAGCTTATGGCAAATGTGAGAAGCATTACAGATATAAAGGATTGCTTTGGGTAGCACAGTTATTTATGTTTATGTTTATTTCTCTCCTTGTCTGAGGTAATGCTTTTGTCAAAAATTACATAATACAGAAAACCTGCTGGGGAGGATAAGGCGCACCCAGGACAACCCGGTGCAGACTCTACCTCGCAATCCCTCCTTGAAAGGGAAGTCTAAGCTTCATGTAGATATGTCCTCAGCTGATTTGGTCTCAAACTGCAACAAATGGAATCTGCCTTCAGTCCCTGATTATCACCATCCTCAAGGGCTTAAAGGACACTCTAACTGCAGAATTCCATGGGTACTTTTCAGTCTTTTTCCATTCTTCAGAATTTGACATGGTTGACTACTCCCTCATATCCTAAACTATCTCCTACCTTGGTTTGTATGTTATCGCTCTCCCTCAAGTATTTCTCTTGCATCTCTGGCCTCTTTTTGAAAATTTATTTTTGCTCTTTTCTTCCTCTTTTTTATCCATTAGCAGTGTTTCCCACGGTTATAGCACATGGTTCCAAGCACGTATCCCTTTCCCATCTTTTTCTCAAGAATCAGATATGATACTCAGTGGTGCTTGCAATATCTCTGCTTGGATATGCAAGGCATCTGCTATGGTTTGAATATGGTTTGTCACCTCTAAAACCCAAGCTGAAATTGCTCCCTATTGTGAGATAACAGACATTAAGAACTAGGACCATGTGGGACCTTCAAGAGGTGTTTAGAGCTCATCCATTAAAGGACTAATGGGTATAAATCATTTGGACAGTAATTTTCTAGGTCTGAAAGTTCTTCTGTCATTTTCCCTTCTTCAACTTCACCCCTTCAAGTATAAACTCGGGTCTCATCTCCCTCAGGAAGACTTTCCTGATTCTATCACACCCTGGAGTTAGTTTCAATATCCGTCATGGCTATTTTGTTCCTATACTGGATCATAACACTCATCACACTTGCTTATGGTTTCCCATTTACTTAAACATGCTGCTGATAAGACTCTAAGCTTTTTTATTCAGTGCTGGGAATAGAACTCAGGGTTTTGTGCATCCTGGAAAAACACTATCACTCAACTATACCTCCAGACTGACTCTAACTTTCTTGGCATCAATTTCTATTCTCATCATCTATTATTGTGGCTGGTTCTATTTCGGTTCTATTTTGGTTTGCTTTGGCTGTTCAATTAAATTTCATTGTATGTTGCATAAGGATGAACGTGGAAGACATGGTGTTATCACAATAAACAAGGCATAGAAAGCCAGTATAGCCTATTTGACATATGGGATCTAAAACATCTGAACTCAGAGTGGCAGACAATGGGGTGGTGGTTAGAGACGAGGCATTGGGGGACGGAAAGACTGAATGTCTTATAGTAAGTACCCAAAATCTGTGTTAAGAGATCCTATAGGGATGTGTTGAGATGGGACTAAGGAGGCAAGCAGACTGAACTGAAGAGACACTTCGTTGCTTATGCTATACATTTAAAAATTATTGGATTTTTAAAAAGAAGTAAGTTTGACCTTAATTAGCAAAAAAAGGGGGCGTGAAGAAGGCAAGTAGTGGCAATTCAGTAACATCTACCTACGGTGGCCTGACAGCATTTTCATGTTGTATATGCCTTTAAAAAGCATGCTACACAGAACTCGCTGAAGTATGGAGTAGCTAAAGTATGACACATATCAGCTGCTCCTTCTTCACATGATTTTCTTAGAAAGCAGAACATGAATATAACCAGAAAAAGGAACAAAGGTTTTCTTGATTGTTGATGAAGTCAGTGAGTTCCTTGAATCAGTATCCACATACAATACAGTTAATGCTTATTTGATTGTATAACTTACTAAGGTCATTACTTAAACTTCACAAAAATAACTGACTGCTAAAAGCTCTTGAGGAATACCAGTAAAGCTCTGTATTCATGAAAACTCTATTAGTGGAGTTGCTACAACTCTGACTCGAGCCACTTAAAAACTTTCTGTATCATGTGCCTCCATTTCCTATCCCTTTCCAAGAGCCTGAGTTGGCAGAAGCAATAGGAAAACACTCTTTTAACACAGTCTCCCATGTGACCCAGTACGGAGAACAAGATAACCATGGAAAGAAACCCACTACACAAAGTACTGCAGTCTTTAGGACTACCGAACATCATTTCATTTCTTCAAATGCTTACCACCAGCCGGCTTTCTTCTTTGGGAGCTAGTCTCTCCAGGAGTTCACAAGCAAGCTGATAGCAGAGGATACTAGATTGACATAAGCTACACTCGATTGCCTTTTCCTCCTTCTGGCAGGAATGGGAGCCCCCCCAGGGGGCCTGGAAGACATTGTTTATGATAGAAATAATGTCCTTTGACAAGCTGTGATCTAAACCCATCGTGATGCCATCATCTTGTAACTCCATCTGAAAGACATACAAAAAGGACACACACACACACACACACACACACACACACACAGAGAAAAAAAAGGAAGAAAAAGAAGGCATTTGGTCCTTTATCCAATAGTCCATTGGCACAGTACTTGGAGATAATTTTCACTACCTGACAGCAATATTAAATTATCTGAAAACAATATAGGCTTAAAAACACGTAGCTTTCTACACATTCTTCTAAAAAGACTAAACACAAGCTAAAGTAATAGAGATCATTTTTAAGAGCACGCATGGTGTTTAAAAGAGACTTGTTTTTAAACAGCACTCTGTGACTGTTTAAAATGTCGTTCTATGTCTACTGCTCAGATTTTGGTTTCTGAGTATTATTATCCAATAAAAAGAATAAGGTTTCTAGGAGAAATGGTTAGTTCCAGATCTGGGACTAGGAAGAGTCTGGAAAATCTTTTAATGTCAGAAATTAAGGAACTATTTCTAAAAATGTCACAGGCTGGAAATGTAGTTCAGTGACACAGTAAGTGCCTAGGTTTGAGTTCCAGAATCACAAAAGAAAAAAGAATATGTGGACATATTAAAAGAACACAGAGCCAGCTTGAAGGAATTCCCACTAGTCAAATATGGAACAGACTGAGCAACAGAATAAATAACCATAGCAACAGATTGTAGCCTACTGAATAAGACTCCATGAGTAGAGAAACAATTGAATAAGTACATAAAAAATAGAAAAAGAAAAACTGCTTCTCTGGGAGAACACTAAATATTATCAAATACAGAAAAATGATGGACTTAGAAAATTATAATTGCAGCCATCATAATTTTATTTATTCAGGCATGTATGAATCATCCATCAATGCTAAAACTAGTAGGCGAAAATCTGATAAGAAACAAGAAATGTCATAGAATATTTCTCCGTAAGTTACTTATTAATTACAAAAGGTAAAATAGAATCATCTCTCAGTGTCTTCAGCAGATTGAGTCTAGAACCACCTACAGATACCGAAATCCATGGATGATCAAGTCTCTTGTATGAAATGACATAGTATATCTACATTATGACGTATATATCTACATTCCCTATGCTTTAAATCATCTCTCCCTTACTTATACTATCTAATACAATATCAATATTATATAAGTTGTTGTTACATTGCATAGTTTAGATAATAATAAGAAAATAAGTCTGTCAATGTTCAGAAAAGATGCAATGATCTTTTTCAAATATTTTTATACTTGATTGTGAATGAATGTGCAGGTTTTGAACCCATGAGTACAATACATCTTTTGCTGTGGTTTTATAGTGTTGAAACTTGGCAGAAATCATATTAACCAAGCTATCATGAATAAGGGAATATCATCCTATCATATGCCTTCTCATAGGACATTTCTTTTTGTTATTTTTAACTGTGTATGTGGAGGAGGGGCAATGCGCACCTGTAAGTGTAGGTGCCCACAGAGACCAAAAGAGAATGTCAGAACCCCTGAAGCTGGAGTTACTGGCAGTTGTCAGCTGCCCAGTGTGGGTGCTAGGAACTGAACATGGGTCCTCTGCAAGATCAATAAGCTCTCTTAACCACTGAGCTGTCTCTCCAGCCCCTGGCTTCTGATACAATAACTACAAAGGCTATAATATGACATCTGTAGTCTTCCCTGCCCCCCCCAAAATAATGCATAGCTCAAATTAATTTATAAAGAAAAATCAGACAAATTCAAGTTGAAATAGATTTTACAAAATAACCAGAATATATTCTTCAAAAACTGTGAGGGACAGAAACGAGCATGAGGAACTGCTTGTCTTGATTTTTTTCTGGGATCAAAAACAGACTGTGTTTGTTTTGTTTTGATATAAACATGATACAATTTTAAAATGAATAATTTCCATAAGGTAGATAACAGGACTTTCTGATTTTGATAACTAAGGCTAGTCATGGTATGTACACCTTTAATGCCAGCACTCAGGAGACAGAGGCAGGTGGATCTCTGAGAGTTCAAGGCAAGCTTGGTCTACATAGTGCATAGCAAGTTTCAGGCCAGCCAGAGCTAGATAGTGAAAACTTTGTCTAAAAAGAAAGGGAAAAAAACAACTATACTGAGCTTATATAAGAAAATGTATTTTCTAAAACAACAACAACAAAAAAAATCACTCTGAAGTGTTTAGGGATAAAGAGATAACCATGTTTTCAACTTTCAAAAATAATTCATTAAAAACTCATGTACACAGATAGAAAAGGGAGAAGGGTGATCAATATTGACATCTGAAGAATTTGAGAGCAGAATGTTTTGGGGTTCTTTGTGATATTGTTGTAATTTTCTGGAAATCTGAAAATATTGCAAAATTTAGAATTACAAAGAAATGTTCTCATCGGAGCCCTTTGAACTTTGAAAGTCCCTTTCAGAAATCAATTTATAAAACATCTACGTTCTCCCCATCACTACAAAAGTACACCTTGCTCTTCCCAAAAGTAGCAGTATTCAGTTTGTTCATTCAATTTATTCAACAAAATAAACGTTTCTAAAATTCAAATCTATTTGCACATGTTAACAGCATTGCAGATATCCACACAAGCAGTTTTTACGAACTCTTTAGGAGATTCCCAAGGAGTTTTCAAAAGGTCTTGAGTGACGCTGCATCATTTCAGCAATGTGAGGAGACACAACCACGAAACAGAATCACTAGGAAATGTGTTTGCTTATTCTTCACCTCTGAACTAAAGGAATCTCATGCGTCAGCTACCTGCTTTAGGAGAAGATCAAACATGAGGATGAAACAATTTAGATTCATTTCATCATCTTCACAATCAAAATCAATAGTCCTTCCTCCTGGGTGTCCAAAATTCTTGAAAGGGCTACGAAATGGACTACGCATAGGACTCCGAAATGGACTCTGGAAAGGACTATGAAAGGGACTCAGCATATTGTGCTGAACTCGTCGACCAGGATCAGAAGCAACACTCACCTAGAAGAAAGAATATCAGCACATACAAATAAATGAACTCATGAAAGCTCAGATGGCTCCACATAGTATCTAAGGACTCCACATAGTATCTAAGGACTCCGCATAGTATCTGAGGACTCCACATAGTATCTAAGGACTCCTCATCTTATCTAAGGACTCCACATAGTATCTAAAGACTCCACATAGTATCTAAGGACTCCACATAGTATCTGTAGAAGGCATTTCCTGCTGTCACACTGGCTTCCATTACACACTGGATAAGTACCTCTAAATACTATGTGTCCCCTAAAAAAATGAAAGAAAATAATAAAACCATCCAAACTTTTGGACTAGCTGTCTGGAAATGAATTAGCACCTGAAGAATAAAGACATTTGCTGAATTTTTTCATCCCATCAAATGCTTCCAATTAAGCTAGATTAAACTAGATTGACTGGATATACTGAAAACCAATTGAAAAAGGAGAAATTATAAAATAAAAATATTTTAAGATAATTTTTAGAATCACTAATTTTTAGAATCATAAACACAGAATTCTACACGGGTATGACCGAAGAATGGCTCTGGGATTGTAATGATTAAACTCTCATGAGAAAACACGCATCAACATCACTGTACTGCTTGTTTTCCGTGTGCCCACCCAGCTGCCATACTCTCCACTGTGTCTTGCCTGGCTCCTTTGCTGCCTTGGGTCCAACTGGGCTCAGACAAGGGCAAGCACCGGAAGAGCACTCAGAGCTCAGGGCTACGAGGCCTGCTTTGGGCACACCTCGGAATGGCCATCACTCTACAGCGTCCTCGGCTCACTGTTCATGTGCTCCATGTCCCAGCTTGTTCCTTCAGCCCTGGAGGTACAGTGGCTTCCTACTGGACTGTCACTGGACTGAAGGGGCCTCATCGATCCTTATTACTCCTTTAATCATTCCCATAACTTTACAGGCAGAATCCTTACAAGGTGCCTTTTGCTATGAGGGATAGATTCTGTGGCAGGGCCCTGACCAACATATCTGTTTATCACTCTCAAATTATATTTTCTCTCATAAGAAGCTTTCTAGAAACTAGAAAATACACAAACACTATTTATTGTCAGGCCAAGACGATTACCCCATTAAGCATCAGAATACATATTTGATGTTACTTCACTAAACCCAAGACTAAGAAATTATAAAAACAAGGATAGTGGGTTCTTACAACTGTGATACGGTTCATTGTGAACCCCTGACACAGAATAAGTGCTACACAGTGTAAAGCTATCACAAAGTCACAGAAGAAAGGGAACAAATGGTGGGCAGCTTGTTTCTATCAGGCAGATAAGAAAAGGAATGATTGTTTTTAAGGCACTGATTATAAACTATAATCCCATGACCCTTTAGGGTTTCTGACCCCGGGATGTCAGTGGAATGGCTGTGGGAGCATTCTGGGAAAGGCTTGCTGTGGGCAGAGGGTTGAGAACAGCACTTGTCCACCTTCAGGTGAGTCAGCCTCTTCAGAACTGCTCTTGGTCTGAGAACATTCTTCCAACTACAAAAGTTCCTTCAGGCCTTCCGTGGAATGTTATAGAACATTACCAATCATTATTACACACTTTGCTCATCCACAAAGAGGCAAGGGGTCAAAAAAATAAAACAAGGGTCAGCTAGTTCACAGTGACAACATCACTTAAAAGCTTTTAATAGCTGACCATGTCTTCCCAAAACATAATAGCAAAAATAAAAACAAATAACTCATCCAAACTCTTCATTCTCAAAGTGAAATAATTTGCCAGTAACTAGAAAAGAATTCTTATTTACCAGGAGACACCTGCCCCCTGGGGGCAGGAGATATAACCAAAAACACTGCTCTCTTTACTCTCTTAATGGTAAGGGAGCACTGACATTTAAAAGGGAAAATGAAACTACAGTAACTTACTGGTTAAAGACTATACCAAATCCATATTAAACAAATACTTTCTCCTTATTTAATGTAATCAGAAGATTAACAAAGTATAATGTGATATTCTTTTCAGGGAGATTTCTTATGCTATTTTCAAGTCTAGTCTAGCTGACAAGGGTTTTCCAATCTTAACAAGTAAGACAAGAACAGTCATGGCAATAATTACCCTTCGAGATCCATGGGTTCCTGTCTGTTCACTGGCTCTTGACTTTCTTTGATTTGCCAGTTCTTTGACAGAATTAACTCCATCAGAAAACATACTTATTAAGAGTTGAAGCGGGACCGTGATATCTAACTCCGATAATACCTGGGGGGAAAAGACACATATCGCCCCCCACAAGATGTAAACTTCAAAACTTAGAAAACTACATTTAACATTTTTTCCTAAAAGTATTAAACATGAGGCCATTTAACATATGCAGGCCAGCACAGCCATCTTCGATTTTTTTTTCTTTCTTTTGAGACAGGGCCTCACTGTGTATTCCTGGCTGGTCTAGAACTCACTATATAGACCAGGCTGGCCCAGAGCTCACAGAGATCCACCTGCTCTGTCTCCCAAGAGCTGGGTTTGAAGGCCTGCACCAACACACCCAGCCATCTTCAAACTTTTGCATCGATATAATCAAAGTGGTCTTTGAACTTTCCATTTTCATTCCCACATAGCCAATAAGTTGCTGTGCACTTTCCACTAAAGCTTCAGTTTCCCTTGATGCTATACTCTCCTCTCCATACCTGCCTGCTGGAGCCTTAGTCTGCACCTGTTTTCCCAGACTAATAATCCGTAGCATTCTTCCCCCAGTCCATTCCCACTCTGACTAAATGCTGCCATGCGATCTTGCTCTCTGTCCTCCTGCAGCAAATTAAATCACCTTATCTGTAATGAACTTTCTGGAGATCAATGCTTGATTTCTTCACAAGACTACATCTATCCCTCTTCTCTGCTTTTTCTTTAACTTTGTCATGCTTTTATTAGAACAATTACCACCTTTCCCTATATTTAATGATTGGTACTATCCCTCCCCTCTCAGCTGCCTGACAAAAGTATGAGAAAATGACTGTTTCTAATTCTATCTTTATCTAAGTGCATATCACAGGAGCTCTGTAACGTTTCCACAACTAATCAACACGAGTCAACTTCCACCGCTATAGTGTCCACTCTCTTCCCTAGATGGTGAGGCATCAAATTCTGGTCCATGGATCCTGTGTAGTGCATGTAACCTCCTTAGCTCTAGAGAGTGGAGAGACGTTTGTGTCTCTGCATGTTCACCACTGAGTGGCACAACTAAGGGATGTTATACTGGACCACTGAAGTAACATCCAGCCATCTGTAGAAAACCACCTTTCTAAAATGAGAATTATTTTATGGACATCTATTTGGTGACAAAAAGGTAAATTTTGTTTTGATTTTAATTTTTTATTTTTGTGAATTTCATACAATATTTATATCATATTAGATCCCCTCCAATATCTGCACCCCCTTCCTAACTCCCTCACTAAATTCCATTTTTTTTTTGAAACAGGGTCTCACCATTGTAAACCATGTTTGCCTAGAACTTGAAATCTTCTTGCCTCTGCCTAAAAGCTGGAGTATAAATGTATGCCACTATATTCAGCTTAAAAGTTAATATTCTTATCTAGGTGTGGTGGTGCACACCCTTAATACCAGCACTTGGGAGACAGAGGTAGGTAGATGGATTCCTGTGAGATTGAAGCCCACCTGGTCCACTAAGTGAGTTCCAGGCCAGATGTGTCTACAGTAAGAGCCTGTCTCAAAACAAACAAACAAAAAAGTTAAAATTCTGTACCTCAAAGGTCATTTGTTTTGTTTCAGCTTTTTGAGACAGGGTCTCTCTGTAGTTCCAGCTGGCCTGGAACTCACTATGTAGACCAGGCTGGCCTCATTCTCACAGAGATCTGCCTGCCTCTGCCTCTGGAATGTTGGGATTAAAGGTGTGTGCCACCATGCCTGACTCAAAGGACATTTTAAATTTTTCATTTATTATCATTGTGTGTGTGTGTATGTGTGTGAGTGTGTGTGAGTGTGTGTGTGTGTGTATACATATGATGTGCAAGGAGGTGTGTGCCACATCTCATGAATGGAGTTCAGAGGACAACTTTTGGAAGTCAGTTCTCTCCTTCCACCTTTACATGGGTTCCTGGGATTGATCTCAGGTGTCCAGGCTTGAGTGGGAAGTACCTTTATCCACTGAGTCATCTCTCCAGCCTCCAAATTTTGTGTGTGTGTGTGTGTGTGTGTGTGTGCGTGTGTGTGTGTGTTAAAAAATGATCCCTTTACTTTTTGTCAATTGTGAAAAATATTCTTCAGTTGAAAACACAGAAAGGCCTCTTTGCACCTTGAAGGCTTATAGGATCATACCCCTGTATGCCACAGAGATGTATCTTGGGCTAGTGGTATATTGCTAGCCTAGAATGCAAAAGACCCCACATTCAATTCCCAGCTCCGAAAAAAACAAACTTAAAAAAAAATGTATCTGTACTGTACTCATAGTTGAACATTGAATCTGCCCTCATTTTACTAAACTGCTTAAACTTTAAGGGGGGTATTCAATTTTACAAACTTACTGAGCATTCACTAAATACAAAATATATCCAAGTGCTGGGAGGAAAAGTTGAAGAGAGATATAAAGTTAAAAATAAGACATGGTCCCTGAATTTGAAGGATTTGTTAGCAGAGGGAAAGCCAAACAAAAACTACGGGTAGAAAAAAAAAAAAAAAAAAAAAAAAAAAAAAATTCAAAAAAAACAGAATTCATACAGAGAACCTGTCTGGAGACTAGGAGAAAGAACAATGGTCTTGATGGGGTACAAAGTTGATTTCAGAAGAGGCCATTTGTGAGGTGGGCTTTAAAAGAGTAAGTTGGAACTCACTACTGGAGACAGAAGAGGAAGTCATTCCAGGCAGAGGGAGCAGCATGAATCACTCCCCATAGGGGTAGTTTTCATTTTCCCAAGTGGAGTATATTTCTCAGAATCTCAGACAGCTAGTAATGTATAAGGTCCAAAAGGCACTATAAATTTAGTAATACTATTGCATATATTTTTATTTATTCACAACTGTAGCTAAATGTATCTGAAACTCAATCACTTATCTATGCATAATGACATTAGTCTACAACAGTCTTCCATAAACAAAGATTTTGGGATTCTGCAAAAACTCCACACCCCTCTACCTAGGTATCTAAAGCTCAGAGGCTGAAAACATTCCTCAAAATGATCATAAGCATCATTCACTTACATGAAGCCACAGTAAAGCCTGTTCTTGCACAGAGGAAGGGTATCCAGTAAACCGACAACTGATAAAGCCAAACATCTCTTCCATTGAGAAAGGCAGAGGGCAGAGCTCTATGTCAAACATTTTGCTGGAAAGCAGAGCAACAAAAGTAAATGACCAATGGGCATGCGTCAGGGACTACTGATGCCACCAAGGTGTGCCTAACTAGATCCCTGGAGCGCTAAGGCCTTTAGATTCATTAGCTATGTTCTCAACAGTTCTTACTTAGCATGTTTCATTTTACTTTAAAGAATAGTTTTCAAAAAAAATAGTTGTCATCGTTAAACATAATTCATATAGTGTAACGACATTGCATTATGTTAGGCTTAACAGAAGAAACTGCATTTCTAAGGAATTAGAGTTGCTCCCCAGCATACAAAGACATTTCCCTTTACATTTTCCCAGTATAACCCATCAATCATATTTGAAGATAAGTAAACACTATGTTACACATTCATTTCTCCATGAGAACAAAATCTTTTCTGAATGATTCCAAATCATCTTAGCTCAGGTTCTAGCATTTATTTCATTTCAATGCTTCAGATTTCTTCACAGAACTGTTTAGAAGTAAAGGAGTAATATAAAATGCTTAGCAGAGTGTCTGGCACACAGTACCTGCTCAGTAGGTATTAGCTATCACGGTAATTAGTGACTTCATTAAACTACTTACCCACCTTAATACTTCCCTGAATTCCTTTAACTGGTTGTCAGGGACTTCTGTTCGGATGGCTTCCAACCACTCTGGCATAACACACTCCCACACAGACTGGCCAATCACATTATAGGGGATCAGGCAGAGGATCCTGTTGAGACCTTCCTTCAACTGAGTCACTGTGCTACAGGACTTATCCCAGTATCCACCAACCTAATGAAGGGGAAAGAACAAAATGTACTCATTACAATTATGTTCAAGGAATTCTTAGTAGGAAGTGGGCCTTTTACAAATCTGAGACCCAGGCTAAGATTTGTAAGAATCTGCAAACTACCAGTAAAATCCATTAGTGAGAATGGATGTACAAGTATCTCTATAGTAAGACATAAAGTCCTGTGGGTATATGCCCAGGAGTGATATAGGTGGGTCATGTGGTAACTCTACTTCAAGTTTTCTGAGAAACTTCAGACAGAGTTCAAAAGTGGTTGCACTGGCTTACACCCCTATCAACAGTGTATGGGGTTCCTGTTTCCCTACATCGACATCAGCATTTGTGTCATTTGTATTCCTGATCGTGGTCATTCTGATTCTGGTGAGAAGGGATGTTAAAGAATTTTAATCTGCACTCCACAATGACTAAAGATATTGAACACGTTCTTAAAACACCTACTGGCCATTTGTATTTCTTTTCTGAGACTTTTCTGTTCATCTGTAGTGAAAAGGAAAACTGTTACAAGCATGCCTCAGACTGAATATGAACTGTTCTGCTATGGACTTTCCAGAGCCCATGAGTGCTGCCATTCCCTAATTCTATTCCTAAGGAGATAAGTGACCACTGGGGAATTACTGTTTCTAAAGCTGAGTGAATGTGCAAGTGTGCCTGTCTACACTCCACACTGCAGAGGGACATACCTCCTGCTGCAACATGCTGTACGCACACTCCACACTGCAGATTTTGCTTCCTGGACGTCAGAGTGGTACAGAATGCTGACTTTCTCTCTGCTGCATATGCATTTGCTGCCAAAAATGTTGTAAGACTTGTTGCATCCATGAATTTTAAAAAAGGATGCATTTGAGGGTCCGGGGTGTAGCTCTGTGACAGAGCCCTTGCCTAACATGCATGAGGCCCCAAGTTCAATCCCCACCACCAGAATTGCTAATTAAGAGTATATTAATTTACGAAGATTGTTTTAATCCTGATACCGAAGGTCCTACATTCTTCTTACTAATATAAAATTAACAAAGAGATGACTGCCCCTGAGTCTTCATTATATAAAATTTGTGGAAACCTTTGTTTGTTTGTTTGTTTGTTTGCTTGCTTGTTTTGGTGGTGATATCTATTGAACATAATCTGCCACTGCGCTATATCCCTGTCCCAATGAATACTACTTTAAATATTTAATTATATCTATAATTCTAGATAATTCAAAAATTAATTCTTTAAAGCTCAATGTGTATTTGTTGTCATATTTATCAAAACCCCCAGGTGACTATTTTCAGGAGTGATTTCATCTCTAGGACCTCTGTGATTGCTGCTAGTCACAGGTTTTATCTCTGAGCTAACTCAAGAGTGCTGAGATCCAGGAATACACACTGTTGAGGTTCCCGTGGTTGCATAATTTAGGGTAAGCCATTAGGCTTCTTGCTTTTGAACCACATTTTAAAATAGGTACACTACTGGGGATCAACAACTGCAGTGGGGACAGCGAGATGGCCCAGCAGGTTACGGTGCTTGCCACCAAGCCTGACAGCCTGAGTTTGAGTCCCAGGAGCTACATGGTAGAAGGAGAAAACCGACCCTGACAGTTGTACTTGGACACATTTGTTCTGTGGCACAAACACCACATACGTTTACATACATACAAAATAAATAAATTTAAATGTAATTTAAAATTTTTTAAATTGTTAACAGTCAAATAGGGGTCATTTTATTTGGAAAATTATTATATCTAAAAGGTTGTTTAGGGGCAGGCCAAGACACAGGACTACACTGGCTAGTCTGGCCCTGGGAAGCCAGCATGAAATTTAGGAACTAGAGCAGGAGGTAGAGGCCAGGGTGGCATCATCTGAGCCAGTGTGGTTGCTACTGTCCTTGAAGCTAGTTGGTACCACAATAGCTTGTCTCTACCACCTCCCAGCCAGACCTGTTAATGGTCCTCTTGGGGAACCAGCTATTGCAGTTCAGCAACAGAGCACACCCCTAGTTTTATCAGTGCCTGTCCCCATCAGATCTTCCTAAGAGCTAGAATTGTACATCATGGATGGTGTCATCTATGCCAAAAATCACCAAAGAACCATCATATCCCCCAGTACTATGATCCTGTTGGGTCCACACCACCATCAGCACCATGATAGAGTTTATCAGCATCAAGAGGAAGAGAAACTAGCCCTCCATCTAGTTGGTGTGACAATATTGGCTCCTGAGAAGGAGGGTAAGGCAATAAACTGCCAGAGTCCAAGCATGTTCACTGGCATGGCATATCAAGCAAGATCTGCAACAGTACCAGGCCAAGGACCAGAACTAAGGCAAGGTTACCCAGCATGGAACAGGCCTGTATTGAGAGTGTCATGTCAGCGTGAGGCACACCTTCTACAAAGTAGTTGACTATGGTTCCCTTTCCTGGAAGAAGAAAATGATAGAAGAACTCTACACAGACGATCTCACCAGCAACAACATGATATGACAGAAAGGACAAATGATGATGGAGTCATCTGTGCCTATACAAGAAAGTCTGGATAAGGATAGTGACCAGCATTTGTCAGGATGGGCAGAATGCTGGTTACAACTTTGCTACTGGGCAGCACTGGGCTTGGGGACTTCACTGTCCAAATCAGACATCCCTGGAGGAGCAGAATTTTTTTTTTAGATAATACCATAAACTATAATCACAGGGGATTTACGGTAATATGTACCAGATGAGTTAGCAGGACCGGAGATGGACTAACCACCAATCCTAGGGGCAGCTGTCAACATGAGGACCAATGTAATCCCAGCTGAAAGAGCATTCCCAAGAAAGGAATTGAAAATGGGATGACATGAATACACTCCGACTCCACAGAGATGGAGTTGGCTGGCTACGTGGTGAAGCAGCCCAGAAGACAGGAAACCATAAGACTTCAACCTTCTTCAATAGAAGATTTGGTACATTGTATTTGGCAACTGTAACCAGTAATGTGGCATTTAAGAATTAAAATATATCTGAGTTGTGTCACCTCGAACTCAGTAGGGGAAGGAAATGGTAACGCTGAACTGCCCAAGTGATAAGTAGAACATCCTATTTAAGGGATGGGGATGTTGTTCAGTGGTTGTTTGCTTAGTATGAACAAGGCCCAGAGTTGGAAGGCTCCTCAGCCCCCCCACACACACACATTAAAGTATGTTTCAAGAGCACTCACACTAAACAAATGTCCTATTTATCCATATGAGAGAGTCATATTGAAAGGACACCAGAAAAGCATCACGGCTGGTCTAAAAGACTCCCTGAACAAAACAAGGGACTAGAAGTCAGATACAGAACAAAGATTAAAGTCTACACCCACCCTAAACTGCCCTCCACTCCCCTCTACCGATGGGCCACCTTCAGACTTGTGCTGTTCAGGGCCTGATAGCTGTTCAGAAGACTCCCTCCAAGGTTAACTGGACTGGAAGGTAACCGCACACCTGAGGAGCTTTGCTGAATGGTTTATAAAAGCATCCTAGAGGCATGCAGCTCTAATCCAGAAGCACTGGGACACAGCACTTCTTTGGTTTCCATATTGGTGGGAAATCTTTTCTTTGTCATAAAAAAGTAATTTCTAAATATAGGAGTTGGATGGTCAGGCCAGTCCAATGCTATTACTGAGGCAGCTCACCTAGTTCTTTGACGAATTAAAAATATCCTCCTTAGAGATAAATAAAATCAAGGCTGAAATTATTGGAATAGAATGAAAGAAAACAATACAAAGAATAAATGAAACAAAAAACCGGTTCTTTGAAAAGATTAACACGATTGACAAACCTTTAGCAAAATTAACCATAAAAGAGAGAGAGAGAACCCAGGAACAAACTCAGAGATGAAAAGGGAAACATTACAACAGACCCAGAGGAAATTCAGAAAACCATAAGGACATACTTTAAAAATTCATATTATATTAAACTAGAAAATCTAAAAGAAATGCGTTTCTAAATATGTGTAGCCTACCAAAATTAAATCAAAATGACATAAATAACTTAAATAGACCCATAACAACCAATGAGAGCAATACAGTAATTAAAAATCTCCCAATTAAAAAGAGCCCAGGACCAGATAAATACAGTATAGAATTCTACCAAACCTTCAAAGGAGAACTAATACCAATAGTCAAATTATTTCATAAATAGAAAATGAAGTAATAACACTCTTAAATTCTTTCTATGAAGCCAGTATTAGTCTAATGGCAAAACCAAAGACCCAACAAAAAAGAAAATTTAGTCCAATCTCTCTGATAAACATAGGTGCAAAAATTCTCAATAAAATACTCACAAACTGAATACAAGAATACATTGAAAAGGTTAGCCACTATGATCAAGTTGGCTTCATCCCAAAGATGCAGGGATGATTTCATATATGTAAACCAATAAATGTAATCCACCACATAACATATTCAAGGACAGAAGCCACACGATCACCTCATTAGATGCAGAAAAGGCCTTTGACAAAATTCAACATCCATTCATAAAAATCATAGAGACTCTAGGCATATAGGGGACATTTCTCAACATAATAGAGGCAATATACCACAGCCAACATCATACTAAATGGAGAAAACCTAAAAGTATTCCCACTAAAATTAGGAACAAGGCAAGGATGTCCACTCTCTCCATTCCTGTTCAATATAGTACTTGAAGTCTTAGCTAAAGCAATAAGATTAACAAAGGAGATAAAGGGAATACAAATCGGAAAGGAAGAGGTCAAAGATGATATGATTCTATACATAAAAGACCCTAAGGATGCCACCAGAAAACTCTTAGAGCTGATAAATACATTCAGCAACGATATAAACTTAACAGGATATAAAATTGACACCCCCAAATCAGTAGCCTTCCTATATACCAACAACAAATATACCAAAAAAGAAATCCAGGAAATAACGCCTTCCACAATAGCCTCAAAATCCATAAAGTATCTTGCAATAAGTCTAACAAAGGAAGTGAAGGACTTGTACAGTAAAAACTTTAAAACACTGAAGAAAGAAACTAAGAAAACACTAGAAGATGAAAAGACCATGCTCATGAATTAGTAGGGTTAGTATTGTGAAATGGCCATTCTACCAAAAGCAATCTACAAATTCAATGCAATACCTATTAAAATTCCAAGACAAGTCTTCTCAGAAATTGAAAAAATAATTTCAAATTTCATATGGAACCCCTCGACACACACACACAAAAAAAGCAGAATAGACAAAATAATCCTGAAAAATTAAAGAACTGCTAGAGGCATTACCATGCCTGATCTCAAATTATACTTCAGAGCTATAGTAATAAAAACAGTATGGTTCTGGTATAAAAGCACACATTAATCAGTGGAATAGAATAGAGGACCCAGATTTAAATCCACAAATTTACAGCCATATGATTTTTTACAAAGGAGTCACAAATACACACTGGCAAAAAAAGACAGCATGTTCAACTGGACAGCACAATGTAGAAAAACGAAACTAGATCCCTATCTCTCACCATGCACAAAACTCAACCACAAATAGGTCAAGGACCTTAACATAAGACCTGATACTCTGAATCAAACAGAGGAGAAAGTTGGGAGCACATTGGAACTTACAGGCACAGGAAAGGACTTTCTGAACAGAACTCCTGTAGTGCAAGCATTAAGTTCAACAACCGACAAACAGACCACATGAAACAAAAAATCTTCTGTATATCAAAAGACACCACTATTCAAGTGAAAAGGCCACCCACAGAACAGGAAAAGAGTCTTTACCAGCTATACCTCTGACAGAGGATCAGTATCTAGAATATACAAGAACTCAAAAAACTAAACATCATAAAAACAAACAGTCCAATTAAAAAGTCAGGCAAGAAACTGGACAGGGAGTTCTCAAAAGATGAAATGCAAATGGCTGAGAAATACTTTTTAAAATGTTCAACATCTTTAGTTATCAGGGAAATTCAGATGGAAACCACTCTGAGAGTTCAGCTTACTCCACTCGGAATGGCTAAGATCCAAAACACAAACAACAACAAATGCTGGCAAGGATGTGGAGAAAAGGGAACTCTTAATCCACTGCTAGTGGGAGTGAAAACTGGTGCAGTCACCATGGAAACCAGTGTGGAGGTTCCTCAGAAAGCTCGAAATCTGTCTACCACATGATGCAGTCACACCACTCCTGGCATATACCCCAAAGACTCTATACTACAGAAATACTCCTTCATCCACGTTCATTGCTGTCCTTTTCATAATAGCCAGACGTTGGAAACAACGTAGATGCAAACCAACTGATGAACAGATAATGAAGGTGCAGAACACACACAATGGGATGGAATATTATTCAGCCACTTTTTTAAAATTCAGTTTGAGTAGGTGGTGTGTGTGCTGACACCACTGCTGTAGGTTCATATGAGCAAGGTCCCAGGAGCGTGTAGTTTTCTATTTCCATATGGTCCTGCACCTCCTCCCTGGCTCTACAATCTTTCTGCCCCGCCTTCTGCAGTGGTCTCTGGGCCCTGGGTGGGCAGAATTTAATATAGGAGTCCTGTCTAAGGACCCACACTCTGCAGATTCTTACTCTCTACACTTTGGCCACTTGTGACCCTTTGTAGGCATCAGGCCCCAATCTTGGTTGAAGAATTATTGGCAGCTGATTACTGCTGGGTGAGGAAGAATTGATCTTCATAAAGGGTGGGATCTAGATAGGCTGACTAGACCCCAGTGGATGAATTTGGACTGTGGGACACTAACTTTACATGATAGGCCTTAACATAAAAGAAAGAATGTATGAAATCTGGTGGGGGCACTATGGGAGGGTGCCAATGGGGAAGAGGGTATAAAGATGATGTTCTGTATGAAATACACAAAAATTCCATTAAAAATTTACAAAAGTATATATGAAATTTGCAGGTAAATTGATGGGACTGGAAATAATCATCCTAAGTACAATAACTCGTTTGTCAGAAAAACAAATGTTGCATGTTCTTGCTCAGAGCTGGATGCCAGCTTTGAAATCCTAGATAGGCATGTTTCAATAAAAAAAAACCCAGAGAAGTCAGGAAACTAATAAATGGCCATGGGGGAGGGGGCTTTCCTGGGAGGGGTAGAATGCAGTGATAGAAAGAGGGAAAATAGAATAATAAAGTAGGAAGGGTTAGATGGTGTGGGGAATGGGAAGGCAGGGCAGAGGGGGAGTATGGGGAGGAATAAGTATTACTATAGAACCTTCTTCAAGTATATACACATACATTATAAAAATAAATTAAAAGGAGTTACCTTGTAACAGGGGGATGTATTGTCTCTACTGGACACCATTGGCTAATCAAATAAACCTGCAGGAATAGACTCCCTGTCTTGAAGCTGTCGACCAGGGTTCCATAGACCCTCAAACACTACTGGCCATTGCCACTGCTCTTGCTTACTCACCAGAACTTGATGGTAAGACCCTATTGCTAAAGGGTCTATGTACAGATGGCTTTGGACTCCACCTACTGTTTTCATGGTAATGCTACTAAGGAAAACATCATAACTACCCCTCCTTATGCCCCCTGGTCAAAAGAATAGAATACTTCTGGCCCTGGGTAAAGATACAACATTTTGACCACCTCCAAAGGTTAGAACATTATACTCTTCCCTTAAGAATTAATCCAGCTGAGTTTATCAATCACCAATCCAGGAGTCCACACCCCATCTCCCCCAGGAAAGCTGATTCATATCCTAAGGAGAAGAGAGGACTAATTATCCTTTAAATGAGACAATGTGTTCATCCTTCCCAGAAGCCCCTCTCTCAGTGCAGCCACTTTACAGAGCCTCCACCACGCAGCTTGTCTGAGTTCTGAGTTCTAACTCAGAAAAAAACATAACTTTGGCTTCTATCTCTTTCTTTCGGACACTGAGCCTGAGCATGCTCTTCCTGATGATTTAGTCTTTCTCAAGTCTTCCTATGAAGGCCGCCCTCCCTTCTGTCATGTGGCTGCTTGCCAACATCCACTGCTGAACCTCTGTGTTTTCTTTGACCCTAATGCAAAAAAGCAAGCCACTTCCCTCATCCTTCCCACTGTTTGCCTGCCCCGTAGTTTCCTCTCAAATGCCAATAAAATTGTCCTCAAACTTCCTTCCAAATCTGTTTCTAAATTCCTTTATTAACAAGACTAAGAACCTAAAAGGGAACCTCAATTTCCCTTGTAACAATTTGACTCTTTCTCTTGTTTTGTTTGTTTAATTAGCTTAATTTTTTGCAGTGCTCATACAAGCTATCAAGCACTCTACCACTGAGCTGTATCTCCCGTTCAGTTCCCTTTCTTGATAAATTTTAAATGTTCGCATTTTAAAAAAAATTCTTAAAAAAAAGAAAGAAAAAGAAAAAGAAGACATGAAGGTGGGAGGGAGAAGTCCTGGGGTGCCAAGGAGAAGGAGGAGGGAGGTTTGGGGCTGGATATAATCCAGATATATTATATCCATGTACAAAACTGTCAACTAACAAAATAAAATATATTCTTTTTTATCTTTATTTTATGTGTATGAGTGTATTGCCTGTATGCATGTAAGTGAACCTGTGTCATGAAATGCCCACAGAGGTCAGATGAGGGCGTTAGATCCCCTGGAACTGGAGTTACAGATGGTTGTTAGCCACCATATAGGTGCTGGGAATCGAACCCGGGTCCTCTGCAAGAGCAGCCAGTGCTCTTAACCACTGAGCCATCTCTCCAGCCCCATATTCTTAAAAATTAACTTTTTTAAAAAAATTGGTAGATTACCCCCTTTAAAACAAAAATAAACATTTACCTTTTTCTCTCTACTGGATTCCCCCAAGATTCAGAAATTCTTATTGAATCATTTCATTTTCATAGCCTTTTAGTTTTTTACAAAATTCAATATGACTCTATCTCTTTAAAATGGGACTAAATTGATAAAATTGGCTATATTACCAGTCTTCGTGGAATTTCATATTTGAAAATGTGCACAGAATAAGCTATTACAGGTTTTATAAACTGCATTTGACTCTGCAGAGTCAGTGCTTACAGAGGTGTCTTGAAAACAAAAGCCTGGTACCTGGATGACAGGGTTGTCAGCCTTATAGGTAGGGAAGGAGCAAAGCCACTTTCTGGTAGGCCTAGGAAGCTTAAAGTATCTGGAAGACTTCAAGAAGGGAATTCATCCAAATCTATAGGCTCTACAGATAAACTCTGATGGCAAATTCTTGGCATGGCTTCTAGCATCAAGAGACTGAAAAGTCCTTTCTGGGAGTCCTTAAAGTTCTGTCAAAGTAAAATTTAAAAAGCCCCATATAGCTAACTACCATTCTTGTGCTTATATAAATGATCAGACTAAATTTAATGAGAGTATATTTATTTTGCAAGCTTTCTTTGATCAAAATGGAAATTGTAGAAATTTTGTTTTCTTTGGAATCTGATAGCCTACAGCCTAGGTTATCAGACTCCAGTCCTGTGATAGCCTACAGCCTGGGTTATCAGACTCCAGTCCTGTGATAGCCTACAGCCTAGGTTATCAAACTCCAGACCTGTGATAGCCTACAGCCTGGGTTATCAGACTCCAGTCCTGTCCATTATCTTCAAGTTATGTTCCCCCACTTAGTACAAGATGCTGTTGCCGGCCTTTTCTATAGCATGAGGACAGTGAGAAATCTTGAAGCTAGGAATGGGTCCTTACCAGACACTGTGTCTGCTAGTGCTGTCATCTCAGACTTCCCAGGCTCCAGAACTGTGAAAAATACACTTCTGTTGACTGGAAGACACCCAGTCATGTGATAGCCTACAGCCTAGGTTATCAGACTCCAGTCCTGTGATAGCCTACAGCCTGGGTTATCAGACTCCATACCTGTCCATTATCTTCAAGTTCTGTTCCCCCACTTAGTACAAGATGCTGTTGCCATTTTGTCAGTGATTATTGTTGGTAATTTTTCATTTGTGTGTGTGTGTGTGTGTGTAAGATTCAGTAGCCTTGCCTCAAAGTCCTATAACATGAAGCGGGATGACTTGACATAACTGTAACAGTAACATTTTCACTCCATTAACTGAAGATGCTTCCACCCCAACATGGAAAAATCTTCATTGCCGGCCTCTTAAACTCAGAAACAAAGTCTATAGTCTATTCTAACCACTAATTTTTGTACTTTTGTGTTTCCTCATGCTAATCTATGTTCTTTTTCCCCTCTGCAGATTTCGTTTGTCTCATTTTGTTTTGTTGTTTTGTTTTGTTTTGTTTTGTTTATTTTGAGTCTGGCCTGGAACTCCCTATGCAGACCAGACTAGCCTCAAACTCACAGCCTCTGGAGTGCTGGGATCAAAGGTGTGTGCCAGCACACCCACCTATCTCTGTAGATGTCTTACCTCACAATTTCTAACTGTAGCTTCTCGTCATAGTTTCTTTTTTATGGGTAAAATTTCAAGAGACGTTGCAGAGGAAGAAACGTGAGGAGTCACTCAAATCTCAAACTGGTAAACGACGATTTTAAAGTGAAAAGACTTAAGCTAAAGAAGGAAGAGAAAGAAATTTTTTCTGAACTTGCAACGTCTGACTAAAGCTGAGGACCTTGACAATATGCCCGCATTTGCTTTGTTACTTCTACCATAAGGGAGCTTCCTGGGAACCCAGTCATTCCACAGACACCACAGTCCGCTTCCTGCTCTTAGCTTCAAAATGCCAAAAACATGTTAAGTTTGCTGCGTCAATCCTAAATCTCGGACTGTTTGGAGAATAATTCACCACCCTCCCTATTCTCATCGGTAACCCTTCGCTTCTCTCCGTTTAGTACGTTATTGCTTAACCTGCAGGACCCCAAATACAGGGCCCTAACACTGTAATAATGTCTCGTCTTCTAGAATCAGATCTCACCAATCTTTCACTACATTAAGAGAAATAATAATAGAAAACATACAGATATAATCAAAGAATTCCAGCAAATGGGGAAATCCATTATGTAGAATTTCAGTTTTATAAATGAGTCGGTTGGCAGCACTAAAGAGAGGGGTGTCTTGATAACCGTGTAGATATCGCAATCCTAGAAATCAAACCAAAGCTGCACCTTCAGACGGTCAGGATTCTGCTTTATGCTTAAATGCCCCATTTCAGCACAATTTAAAACTGAAAATTGCCCCAAGGCCTTTTTGAAAGGAAAACAAATAAAAAATTTACATAAACCTAGTAAATATTTTGAAAAACAATTTCACACATTACTGCCAAAAACTTATTCTGGGCCCTGCCTTTCCAGGTTAAGCACAAATTATGTTGTAGTAAAGAAATACAGGATCTTCTGAGCTGTACATGTATAACCAGTGGTCCACTGAGGTAGCAAGAGAAGCAGCATAGAGAAATGTACTCTCTAAACCGGGAGAGGGAGGGCCATTTTGAAAGTCCTGGGAACCTTTTTTGGAATTTAAATAGCAGGGTGTGGACCTCCACAGTCACTGGAGTCTTAGGCAGGAAGCCCATTTAGAGCAGTTGCTAAGGGGCATTCCCAATAAATCACTGAGGTCTGATCACTCACCCCAGAAATCAAATAGAAAAAGTAATGATCAAAGACAGAAAAGAGTGTTCAGGATGACCACATTGGAAGACAGGGAAAGGTGAAACATCCCTACCCTGTCTTCCAGAATACTGACACAAGCTCGGGGTTACATAGGGAAGGGGGCACCAGGTCTGCAGAGTTGAGCAGGGTTGGTCAAACTGTGGTCCGGGTGGCCATTCTCTATCTCAGGTCTGTTCACAGGAAGTATTGTTCATCTTGAGAAATTTTCCCCTGAAGCAGGGATGGCAAAGCAATCAAAGGATAATCTGTGTGCTTCACAGGTTGTCTATCTATCAATACAGACCTGTGATTCTGGAAGGGGGGCAATTTGGTTCCCATGAGATGATCGCTCCTGGTTGAGGGGTGGTCAGTCTGTCTCATTATAAGATGACTTGCCTATAGAGCTCTGTCATTCCTAGTAAGTATAGGATAATGACTGAAGACTTCAAGGAGCCATTACAGGGGTCTGAAACAAGATGCTGTAAAAACTGGCAGTTGGACCAGGCATGGTGGTGCATACCACTTGGGAGACAGAGGCAGGCAGTTCTCTGTGAGTTCAAGGCCAGCCTGGTCTACGTAGCAAATTCCAGGCCAACTGGGGATACAGAGATACCCTGACTCAAAAAAGACCAAAAAGAAAAAAAAAACAAAAAAAAACCCAAAAAACTGGCAGTTTGAAATCTGTTGAAAAGACCTTAGCAAGCTTTATCTTGGTATCTTCAGCTTTGAAGAAGAGAGAAGACCCGCTTTACTCAAACATTCCCTAAATAATTATTACAAAATGCCTATATGTAGAGTTGTACAGGAATCTGACCCAAAGTTTAAGGCAAAGAAGACAGATATAAAATGAAGACAGAAATGTCAAGCTGTGTCCTGTTTTGGGTTACCTGCTTTGGGGCATGTCCAAGCTCAAATGAAGAGTCAGTGTTTTTAGTAAAAACAAACTCTGAGTCTTTTTACATTACCATCATCTCTAGAAGTATGCATAAAGCCACAGAAAGTTCTCCCCACTGAGTGGAAGCCTTACCAGATTGTAAGCCAGGGAAGAACTGAGCCCTAAGACCCCGTAGAAAAGCTTGCTGCTGTTTCTTTCTTAATAAAAATGTTCAGCAACATCAAGAAAGAATCTGCCCTGAAATCATTAAACACACCTCACACGCCCATCTTGCCATTCTTCCCCCATCCAAACCAGTGTCAAAGCAGCACATCACCAAGGATGCAGGTACTAAATTAATTGTCTTTGTGTTTTTGTTTGGTTGGTTGGATTTGGATTTGGATTTGGTTTAGGGTTTTTGAGAAAAGTAGCCCTGGCTGACCTGGTACTCACTATATAGTCCTGACTGCTGTGGAACTCATAGCAATCCTCCTGCCTTGGCCTCCTAATTCCTGGGATTGCAAGTATATGCCACCATACCCAGCTAAACTAACTGTCATTGGCTATTGACCAAAATAAAGGGGGGAGAAGGGAGGAGAAAGAGAGAGAGAGAGAAAGAGAGAGAGAGAGAGAGAGAGAGAGAGAAACATGATGCTGGCAATACTGATGGTCGAATATAGCCCTTCTCCCTAAGACCTACCCCCATAACAAGGTCCAAATTGATGGCCTCTACTTACTCTGGCAAATTCCATGGGTTTGGGAAGAAGGCACATGACCATGACATCAAATCGAACATCACATACAGTCTTCAACCACTTGGTTACAAACTGAGGCTTCAGTTTTTCCACCAAGCTTCCAACTTCATCATCCATCATGTAGGCCGTGGAATGAAACCACTGAAACACCATGGCCACCAGCCGGGCCAGGCTCTCTGTGGGTGTGTTCTCGCTGGGTGTGCAGAGGCTCACCTGATAGGCAAGACAGACCCTGGTCAGTTTCTACCAGCTTAACAAAGCATTACATGTATAGTTAAAGAAAAAAGGATGTTCCAGGTCATTTTCTTGAAACAGGCAGTGTTATAAATAATTATCACATATCCAGAACTATGTTCCTCTCTAAAGGCACACACAAATTGCAACAATATCCCCTCAAGATTACACCTACCAATAAGTATTTCTATCCTATAATAAGTCTATTATATAACCTGAACTAGATAAATTTTTCCAAAAAGTTCATGAAGTAATATTTCCCTAATATCATCAATGAAAAACAATACATTCATATTTCAGTTCACAAATAATCAAATTTAGGTAAAAAAAATTGTATCAGTAATAATTCTGATACCCCGTTTCACCATGCTATGAGTAAATTTTTGTAAACATCATTTACCCATTCTGAAACAATGCTTTGTTACACATTTGGCAGAATCCAAGAACACAAAAAACAAACAGAAAACAAAAGCAAACAAACAACAACAAGAAAAAAACCCCAAAGCTCTGTCCCTGTCTTTAAAAAGTTCTCAGTAACAGGAGCTACTGTGTCACGACATAATAAGCTTTTGGAAGCAAGATGTGTGAAATCAACAATTAATTCCCAGTTTGGTAGTCTTTCTACTTGTTTTAAAAGAAACTGTGTGCAAGAACAAAAGAGATTGATCACTATGGAGACTTAATCTAAGTCTCCAACAGGCAAGCGGGTGGGGGGAGTCTGCTTCTCTGCAGAACTCCCGCACTGAACTGGGCTTTTGGATCTGTTTGAGCTCTGCTGGAAGATTGCTACAGTTGAATCAATTAATTCAATGTAACCTCTCATTCCAAGGTAGGCTGTAATTTCATTGGTATACATAGACCTGCCATTAATATTCAAAAAGCTCCTCAGAGACTGAATTCCAGGAAAAATTTCATGAACATAAATGATGAGCTGTCCATCACATTAAACCCAGTACTTGACAACCTGCACTAGCAACTTTCCCATCTGTTTCTGGTGAGGAAGGCGCACTTCGGTCATGAAAGGTCTTGGTACTGTGGGTCTTACTGCCTACTTGTTTACTGAGGTCAAACGAAGAACACTGCAGTTACACAATCAAAACAACTGATGTCCATCAACTGAAAACCTTTGAAGATGCTCTCCATCCTGAAGTATCAAATATTCAGCCAAGATTTCATTCTTTATGTAAAAATAACAAGCATATCCACCTCCTTAGTACATAAAGTTGCCTTCATCTTTAATAAGTGATAAAACTATGTGAACCAAAAATTTGTCACACAATAAATTTCTTTACAATTAAAAAGTTCCCAGGAGTCTAGAGTAGAACAAAGGATCTGTTACTGTCTAAAAGCTTTCCTAGGCAAATCTGACAAGCAGCACAGAGTTGAAAGCTACTACTCCAGGACAGACAGCCCCATTCAAAAGGTTAATTTTTTCACTTATTTGCTGTCTACTCCTTTCAAAAGAACAAGAGGAAGTCCTCATCAGATACAATGTTGGAAGGAGAAAGAAAAAAGCAGAAAATGGTCAGCGCCTTTTTCTTACTAAGAACCATATTCCAAATTGACTGAGCAGTCTCTGGTCATGTTTGTCATCATCCTTATTGTCAAAGTCAGCGTTATCCAGGGAATGGTGGGAAGAGGACAGGCCCAACTGCCGCCGGCGATTCAACTCATACTCTCGTTGCTCAGCGTGGAACTCGGCTTCTTTCAACAAGCTGCCAAAGACAGTGACTTCAAGTTAGATTATGGAAAAATAGCTTCTAGATCCTAGCCTATAAGAGCAATTACCTCACAAGTACATGCATTTCATCACTTTCCTTTACATTTGTGTGGATTACTCCAGAATCCCTCATTCAATTCCATTTCCATTTCAAAGATAAGAAAACATAGGCACAAAGAGATTCCTTCTTCAGATCAGTCATATACAAATTGAACTGATGCCTCTTCCTCAACCACCCCACTGTAAGCCAAAGCTTCCTCTGTATCTACCATGAAGCTATAACTCGATGGGCTGTGTGTGTGGTGTGCTGTGTGTGTGTGTGTGTGTGTGTGTGTGTGTGTGTGTGTGTGGTGTATATATGTGTGTTGGGGGTGTACCCACTTGCAGAGGCCAGAAAAGTACATCAGTGTCTCACTCTATCACTGTCTTGTTCCACTGAGACAGTGTCTCTCTCTGAACTGGAAGTTTGCCATTCTGTCTAGGCTGGCTGGCCAGCAAGCTGTCAAGATCTGAGTATCTCTGTTACCCAATGCTGGGGTTACAGGCACATGTAGCCATGCCCAGAATTTTATGTGAATGCTTGGGATTCAAACTCAGGTCCTCATGCTTGCACAGCAAGCACTCTTGCCCACTAAACCATCTCCCCAACCCCTCTATGGATTTTTTATATTAACTAAAAAGTGATAAATATGGAACTTCACCAAACATGAAAAAGAACTAATATTGTTAGACCAAAAAGAACCACAGATTCACTGTGATTGCAACTTGTATAAATAAAACACACATTTGAATACAACTAGATAACATACAAAACTGTGTAGCTGGTTTTCGTTTTCTGTAATGCTTAATTTAATAGTTGTTGCAATTCTATTATGTATTTGCCATTGGTATAAGAGAAACAGAAAAGACAAAGTCCCTTGCCTTAAAAAATGTCCATTCTAACATTATTTAATGTTTAATAATCTTGCCACTCAGAATAATATGAAGAAAGAACAAACTTGGAGGTTATTGTTTCAAAAGCTGCTTTCTCTGTCATCTAATAGAAAAACTCAGCTGTCTGAGGGATCAGACCCTGTGGGAATTCCTCACCCTTAAGGTTCACCCTAGCACTGCATTATCTGGAGTTCTTGCACACCTTAATACTGACAGGCAGGTAATTTGTTCATTTGGCCTCTTCCCCTCCTACCTGGCTAACATTGCTGTCACTCAAACCAGACATCCCTATCTTGACCCTTCACTCTGATGGAACCTCCACTTCATTCCCCTAAGAGCCCCTCTGCTCACTGTTACCCTTGTGCTCATTGGAGCCCACCACAATAACATGCTTATTTATCTAGACCTTGCTTAAGTAACTGAAGGGCACTTATGTCTCTCAAGTGCCTAGCACAAGGCCTTGCACATAATTGCCACTCGATAAAAATATTTATTGAATTCATAAATTTTATTTAAACATCATCATGGCAATGCTGCAAAGGGGTGAGCCACTGCAGACAAGAGGGCATTTGAAGCTGGAGTGAATTTGTGCATCTGAGAGTGTGCAGGTAGTTCAAAGCCAAGGCTGTGTCTCTCTGAGGCGGTTACCTGATCACTGCCTCCACAGCACAGACCAGCTCCTCTGCACCACACTCCCGTGTGTTGATGGGAGGAGGGGAAGTCTGGTAGAGGTGGGTCTCAGCTGTGGCCCCAACCTCATTACTGTGGTGATTCGAATGGCATCTTTTGCAGTACCGAACAGGCCTATTTCCATGACGACCACAACATCCTGCAGAAAAGCAGGTGACAACTGCTCTTCTAACATGGGAGCTGCAGTTCTAGAAGCAGAAAAAGTGAAACCAATTAAAATGGACTACTGAGATAAACATGGATGAAAACAGGCAAATGGAAACTTAAGGAGCCACCAGAAGTGACTGTGCATTCCTAAAGTGCCATCAAGCTTCTAATATCCAGGTTATTATCTAACCAATTAGCTTCCAGTCAGAGTTAAAAATAAAGGTGAAGGTTGGAGAGATTGCTCAGTGGTTAAGAGCATCACCTGCTCTTGCAGGGGACTGGGGTTCAGTTCCTAGCACCCACATGGTGACTAACAACCATCTGAAACTCCAGATCCAAGAGATTCAACAGCCTCTTCTGGTCTCCATGGGCACTACACACACACAGGTTTACATGTGGGCAAAACACTCATACACATAAAATAAAAATAAATATTTTTAAATTAAATAAATAAAAATAAAAGTGAGAAGTGTCTTATTCTAGTGGAAGAGATACAAATGTAGAGATCCATGGAATGGAGTTGGGAGTTAGATTATTTGAACTTAATGTTTTAAGAGTTTTCAATAGAAAGAGAAAGAAAAAAGTAGAATCAAGATCCAGAGAAAGCACACCATGGCACCTCAGAGTAGGAAAAGAAAATTTCAACTTCCAGAATAATCCTTTTAAAAATTGCTCTACCTACCACACACAGAGTAGACTTCTACTGCAGTTTTTCTGTCCTCATGGCATTCAAGGACAGATAGATTATGCTATGCTGAGTTGATAGCCCCATTGCAGTCCCCCACCTCACTAATTCTCTATGAAAACTTAAATAATGCATCAATGGACAGCACAGGGACACACCACAGCACAGCCATATCCAATCCCAGAACCAGATGTTGACATAAACTACAGCAGAGGAATCAACAGATGAAGTGATAAAAATGAGAAAAGTGATGTAGCATGAAAAAGATGCTCCAAGTTTCAGGGGAACCATTGTCAGCACAGCCCTGACAAGAGACAGAGAAGTGAGGGGCATCCACGTGAAGCAACCTCAGGGGCGGTAAGGGACCAGGGAATGCCTTGACATCAAACACCACCACCAAACAAAACCTGTGTACCTCAAGCCTGTTAGCAACACAACTACCGTGTATCTCCTTAGTGTCTTTGTCTAGAGAGCGTTCAGGCTTTCACTAGCGCTTGGCAGATGTGAATACCTCAGGGGCAAATAATACCCTAGGCTTTATCAACTCAGAACATGTGAAGAGTGGAGAACCCTCCAGATAGCCAGAAGAAGGCAAGCATAAAACCTCCATCAACATGCCAAAGATGTAATGAACAGCCTATGGAAACCACCATTTCACTTTTGTTAGTAAAAGGTTACTAATTTGGGATGCTAATGTTAGAAAAATCTCATTTTCTTAGCAAGACTCAGGCAAACAAACCATAAAAGCAAGATGAGGATATTTAGGCTGTTATGCTTCTCCATCGGCTACCTATATGTCTATTATCTTAAGAGTTTAAAATATTTATAATCTGTTCTTTATACTCATCTTTAATACACTGTCAAGATGTCGTATGATTCTTCTATTAAAACACACCATCACCTTTCCTCATATTTTCTGGCATCCAAGTAAACCCTCAGTTTTTCCTGATTATAACAGCAGTCCTCTTCACCAGAGCAGCTGTGGCTACCTGCATGGGATCCGCAGGACAGTATTTCTCAGCATATACTCTTAGTGGGCTTTCTCACCTTCGGTTACTGCCAAGGCAAGCCTCCTGAAGACACAGTCTCATGGAAAGAAAGCATCCAGATACCTAGTGTCCCAGGCATACCAGTCTTCCCAGCTGAGATCCCAAGCATAAGAGGCAAGGAAATCAGGGAGCAGCCAACCCAGCCTACACGCCGACTGACTGCTTTCATGTATCGGTCCATGCAAATCCAGAATTGCCCAGTTCTTCCTAAGCCAAATTGCCAGTTCACAGAATTGTGAACTTTGTAAAGGCCCATCACACAAAGATGTTTTTGTTATGCCACAATCAAGACAAAAATTAGCTCCAGAAGTGGGATGCTGACATAACACACACTGAAAATGTGGCACTGGTGCTGGAACCATGTAGGAGGGAAGGTGTAGAAAAGCAGCCAAAAACTAAATGGTGAAAACAAGCAGGCTGAAAAAAGCAGCGGGGAAAATATTGTCTTTAGAAGCTAGAAACAGGTGACCCGGGGCTAAGGGTGCTGTGCAGTGGTAGAGTACTTGCCTAGACATGTGAAGGCCCCAGGTTCCATCCCCAGCATAGCAAAAGAGAGAGGTGGGAATGGGGAGGGAGGTTGGGACGGATGGAGGAAGGGAGTTCTATTTCCAGTAGTGAAACAACTGGAATAGCTAGTAACGTGAAAGGTAGACAAGGCACCTAATAAATAAACTGGGGGTGTGACTGAAGAGTTATTTAGGCAGAATGTTGGAAGGACTCATTCACTCTGTTCGTTGCACTTAGTAAGATGCGAGAGGAGAGAAGCTAGTCAAGAGAGACCAGTTCATAGAGACCAATTCATTTGGAAAGCAGAGGAAATACACAGAAACCACAAAGTGCACATCCAGGGATGGGCGGGGCAGGCAGGGAAATGGAGGAGCAACAGGGGAAGGTAATAAATGCTCCTTAGAAAACTGTAAAACAATCACAAAACTGATTTTTGTTTCCTCTGTTACTTCTACTGCAATAAACTATCCTGAACCTGGGCCATTTGGTTACATGCCTGAATTCTTTAAGTTAGGGCTTCACACAGGACACAGCAGGATAGCTTTACTCTGTTCTGTGATGGTTGGCGCCTAAAATGCAATGACTCAAACTGCTGGGAACTGAAAGAGCTATTACTGGAAATCCACTTCTTAGATAGCTTCACCTACTTACCTTGTGCTGGCTGGGAGCTGAAGGATGGGCGCAGCTGGGCCCTCCAGCTAGAGCATCTACACCTGACTTTACCATATGGCTTGGTATATTAGTTCATTTTATGTTGCTTTGACAAAATAACAAAGGCTTCATACGTTATAAAGAAAACGGGTTTAACTCTGCATTCTGGAGGTTCAAGGGCATAGCATAGGCAATAACTGGACTCTGATGAGGACCTCCTGATAGATGGTCTCACAAAGGCAGAAATGTTTATAAGAGGGAGAGACCACCTGGCAAGACAGTAAGCCAGAGATCAAGAGAGGTCGAGTCTGTTCTTCCAGAATAACCTACTTTGTGGGAATAAACTAGGTCCCCTGAGACCTCTGAGAGCCTTGGAAACATTTCAAAGAACAGTACTCCCAGTGATCTCCCATAAGGCTCCACCTCTTAACTGACACCCTGGCAACCAAGCTTCCAACACCTACACTCTTGAGGAACAAATTGCATCCAAACCACAGCCCTTGGGATTCTCGGGGCCCATGGCTAGATTCTGAGAGCACCCCCATGAAAAAGAGACCCAGGAGTAGGAAGCATAATCTTTCATGACCCAGTCTCAGTAATATATCACTTTCTCTCATGAAAGACAGTCACGTGCTCCCATCCCAGGGAGGAGACAGTCTCCACTTCTCAATGAGAAGAATCGGAGAATGGCATTCTACTCCTCCTCATGAAATACACCTTCTTCCTCCCAAGAGCCCACCTCACTGTGACTTTGCCCTAGATATCATAAAGATGAGTCATCTCTGCCACACACTGTTTGAGTTCTGACTTAGAGAATCCAGGACCATAACAGTCCTCTCTGCCATGGACATGAAATTACAGGGAGTTTGGAAGTCTGGTGTCACCTCACACTGAGTCTCTGGCTTTGAAACCCAGCAAGGCTAGAAAGGCCTGAGGACATGGTCAGTGGAAGTCAGACCTGCCTCATGATAGCCTTAAAGGAAAGTGGAGAAAGTGTTCCAGTGCTGGGAGACAGGGGTACTTGACATGCAGTAGTAGAAAGTTTGGCTTCAATGCTGCCCAGGTAGTATAAAGCAGGAAAGGTGGGCAGAGAAACTCAAGATCCACTAAAGAATTTTTCATGCAGTGTCAGAGGTACCACCTGACTGTTTCTAGTTGCCTACAAAAATTATGAGAGGAGGGCTGGAGAGATAGCTCAGTGAGTAAAGTGCTTGCTGTGCAAGGTCCTAAGCCCAGATCCCCAGAACCTATTTAAAAGTTGTGTGCACAGGTATGCATCTGTAACCCCCAGCAGTTGAGCTAGTGGGAAGGCCTGGGTTCCCAGGACTAACTGGCCAGTCAGTTTAGCTGAAACTGCAAGCTTCAGGTGCACTAAGAGACTCTACCTCAAAACATAATGTGGAGAGGAACAGACGAAGATACCGGTGTCAACCCTTTGGCCTCTGCACACGCACACCCATGAGCATAAACATACACACACATACACACACACACACACACACAAATACGCGCATGCACGCACTCCACAAATAATAACTTCAACAGGAGAAATGAACAAAAGACTTATTCTATTTACAACTAGAATTTAATGAGAAAATATTGAATTAAGGACATTCTTCCGAGTCAGTGATTGAAGGTTATCAGGGCAAGAAAAAGTTCCCGAGCAAACATTAAATACAGAGCCCCATCAGGGAAATGTGGTTTCAGGGGAAAAATGGTAACAGGGGTTGGATATAAAGCCCTTTATTAAGAGCTCGGAGTTTAATACGTTACATCATAGGTCCTTTTAGACAGAAAGACCTTCTTAGGCTCTTAAGGGCATACATCACTCTCCTCTCAGTAAATAATAAGGTACTAAGAGTCTTAAAGGCATTATTTCCAGAAGCCTCACAGAGTCCAAGGTATATCAGGGCTTATCTCAAAAGAGATGTGTGCATTAAAACTTGTGTTTAATGGAATAGGTTTATAAACTGATTTATAAAGTCCACAGTGTTTTTCACGAGACTGTATCAGGGTGTACTGAGAAGCACAGAAGTAGCCCAAGAAGAAGATGCTTTCCCACTTCCCCCTTCTGCAAGCAAAGCTGCTGAAACTGCTTAACTATAAACAATGGGCTATTCTTTGATGAGAAAGAAAAGATGGCTATCTCCTAGAAGGTGGCGCCAAGAGCAGAGATAATTTCCAGGGCTAAGGAACACCAACAGATGCGGTGACAGGTATCCTGATGAACTTCAGTATTTCTGTGGCCTCTCCATCCCTCACGTTTTACAGGACATGACTACAGCAGTGCTCCTGTACCTGTACTGGCATGGTGCATTGGCTCCAGGGAGGCAGATGAGTCATCCTTTTCATTCACAAGAATTCACAGCACAGGAGGCACACCCAAGGAGGCAACGTCAAAAAGCCTAATTCATACTTGGCCTGACTTAGATAAGACCCTGGGCTTCGGGTGATCAGGATTTTGTATCTGGGAAGGATGAGAATGAATTGAGAATGGAGGAGTATCCTGAAAAAAGCAAGACCTGGACACTCCTCTCATTAAGGTGTGGAGTTTGGTCTCCGTCTTCTTGAATCCAGACAGGCACATGGCTGCTCCAATCAACAGAGTCAGGAAGGAGTATGGAAAATTATATGACTCTCAAGGTCTTTATAAAAAGACATGCAACCTCCATCAGGCTGTCTTGGAATATTCTCTTCAAAAATTTCCTTGTCAGGATACTCCTCCCAGAATTCTGCCAAGCCACAAGGAGAGGCTATGGTAGGTCTCAAATCAACAACACCAACTACTCTTGTCTACAAGTCACTTCATCCCAGAACCCGAGAAAGCACTAGTTAATTCCAGCTCCCATCTATTCAAATCTTCCCAAATAAGGCCTCAAGCAATACCAAGCAGAAACAGCTTCTCTCCTTTGAGCCTCATCTAAGTGTTTGACCCACAGAATCAGTGAACATAATTAAATGTTTATTGTTTTACGCTGCTACATTTTAAGTAAGTTCTCATGCAATCTCTGTATAGAATAGCTAAATATAATGACTAATAGTCAACCTTCTTGATCAATTCTAAATAGTATCAACAATAAAACACTTTCCCCAAAATAATCTTTTTTGTGGTTTTTGGCTTGGTTTTGTTTTTCGTATTAATACAGTATTTGTCTTCTCTCTGTCAAACTCCGAGCCAAGCATTTTCCTCAGACTGCCCGGGGAGATATAGGAAGAGGAACACAGAGGGCGGATGAAACATAGGAGGAAGAACTATGGGAAGTGGAGGTAGAGATGGCTGTTTCACAGGGGGGGACCATGAAAAAGACCATCAGGCGAGAAAGCCTCAAGGCCTCCAGGAGGACAGAGCAAACACGGCATAGAGAAGAGCTGATGCTTCTGAGAAGGGGGCCCTGTCATAACCAATGATGAGGCTCTCAAACACGGTCCCAGTTCAGCTCCAGAGCCAGCCACCCCAACTATGGCAGTCCTAGCTCCAGTGAAATTGACTGCTGTTGTCAATGCCCCTTGAAATGGTGCTGGTTTGGAAGCTGCTGCTAGGGATGAGTGAGGTCAGGGGAGGCAGGGCTGCCACGCTGCTGAGGCTCTCAACTGCCAGTGTCTCTGGTCAGTTCAACATCACTGCAAATAGTAGTCAGCTCAGTAGCTGAGAGGTGCTCCTGACCAAAGAGTGGGTGTATATGAACTGGGAGCAGGCATATCTTTTTAGGGGTGAGGTCCAGGGCAGGAGAGCTGGTACCAAATAATCTTTGATTGGACAAATCTCTACACAATTGTGATACCATCTAAGTTTTAATAATGTGCCCAAAAAGTCTCCACCCAGGTGGGCTTGGCTATATGAATTCGTTTCCATAATAAACTAGAGCTTCATCTATGTATGGTTTTCCAATATTTAGTGATTCTGTTTTACTGTTTTAGATTTTAAATACAAATTAATACAAGCTTAATGATGATTCAGTCTAGGACATTTGTACTTCTGTGAAAACATATACCCACCTAACCATTCTGTTTCTTACTTTGAATACATTACATGAGATATTCACTACTTTAGTATCAAAGAGGCTTTATGTTAGGTGATTTTATCAGCCAGAGACTAATGTATGCGTCCTGGGCATTTTAAGGTAGACTAAGTTATGATACTACACTAATTTTTCAACCTATGATATTTCCAAGTTATAATAGGTTTGGGATCTAAGTTTTGTTTTATTCATTGAGACAGGATATCACAATGTAGCCCAAACTGGCTAAGACTCGAAATCCTCCAGCCTAAGCATCCTAAGTGCTAGACTTACAGGCTCACACTACCGTACCAGCTGTCTCTATCTTTCTATATGAAGCTATCATTGTTTACTTCAAACCTACAGTTCAAAGATGGGACTGTGTCCTACCAAAGAGGTAGAGACACAAACTGTGTAGAAACCACAGCAAGTGCAAGCAATTCTGAGTGTTATGAAACATCATAGGAGTCATTCAAATTAACTTAGTATAAAATATAAGATTTACTGAAGGATGGGTAACAAGAATGCACACATTTGAAGCTTATTACTAAAAATAACTTTGGCATATAGACATGTAAAATTGTCTGCTCTAGGGGCTGCAGAGATGGTTCAGCTGTTAAGAACACTGGATGCTCTTGCAGAGGAGCTGGGTCCAGGTACCAGCACCTACATGGCAGCTAACAACTCTCAGTAACTCTAGTTACAGGGGATATGATGCCTTCTTCTTAGCTCCGTGAGCATTCTATGCACATGGTATACTTACATACATGCAGACAAAACATATACACATAAAATTTTTTTTTCATTAGTTGTTCTAGAGGGACATGGAGAAGTTGAGGAGGGACTGGGAAGGGTGGAGATAATTCAAATATAATACTCATGTATGTGAAATTCTAAAAAATACAAATAAATTATCTATTCTGGGTCTCAAATATGTTAGGTATGCCACCAAAGGAAGATCTGCTAATTTGGAAAATAAAACTTGATCTGGAAATATAGATCAAGGGTAGAATGCTTGCATAGAAGTATAAGGCCCTGAGTTTGATCCCCAATACACACACACACACACACACACACACACACACACACACACACGTTTGTATACATTCACACAAATAAACACAAGAGAGAGAGAGAGAGAGAGAGAGAGAGAGAGAGAAGAAAATTGTCTTGAATCATAGTCTCTAAAGCTCATTAAGAAATTGATCAGGATAAAGATTAAGTGTGCTGCATAACTAGAAAATTCTTTGCTAATACTTCAGAAATAAATAAGGTGATGCACAGCGGAATCTTGCAGCTACAATGGGGCTTATAATTATTTTGTGCAGATCAAAATCCTCAAAGTATAGAAAAGAACTGTCTTAAAAATAACTGTAGATGTGGCTTTTGGGGCTCAGAATTCTAATAAGATTCACTGAAAAAATTAATGACATTTGGGGATCAGACCCAGAGCCTTGGAGAAGGGCTCTATCACCTGAGCTACACTCTCAGCCTTTGGTTTTTGGAGACAGGCTCTCACCACGTAACTCAGGCTAGTTTTGTAATCACTGTGTAGCCAAGGCTGCCCTCAAATTCAGGGTGATCCTGTTTCCACCTACCTGGAGCTGGTATTACAGGCATGCACCATCATGCCCACTGAAAATCCATCAAGCTTTGAGGAAAGTTATACTAGCGATAGGACTGCTGGCCATTACAATGGACAGACACAGTACAAAAATGAAAAGGGGTCTGTCTTTGGAACCCTGGCTTCTATACACAGGAAGTAGACTGAGTTACTTGCTGTAACATGGGCCATTTCTTATTGAAGAGGAAGGATGTCTCTGAGATTGGAGTTAAGTCCTCGGGAAGATGGATGGATCAGGGAACTATGCCTGGAGGGAAAAAAAAAAAAAAAAAGATCCTAATAAAAGCACGTTCACTCTCTCCCTGGAGGAGGAGCTGCAGGCTGTAACTACTGTCCTTTTCTCCTTCGTCTGTGAACAGTCTATTGCTTTTTATCTTATCCCTGTGTCATCGTTCTGTTGTGAATAAGAAGGGGACAGACAACCTTCCTTGTCAGTTCATAAGTCTTTGGATCAAGCTAACTTGTGCCCAAGAAGTTTCACCAGCAACTGTACCAGATGCAGATCAAATTTTAAGCCTGAAATTACAAATGGGTAAGATTTGAGGGGATGTTGTAAATTGGTGATCTTATTTTGTATATGGAGAGAATTTAAATGTGTCTAGAAAATAGATATTAAATACAATATAGTATATTAAATACAATCCAAAATTTCTTACCACTTCTACAAACAAAAGAATCCTATGTATTAAACATATAGACTTTATTAAGAACTCAGCATGTTACATCATAGTTCATCCTTTTATACAGACAGAAAGACCTCCTAATAATCTAAAGTGCACACCTCACTATCCTCTCTTCAAATAATAAGGTTCTAAGGATCTTAAAGGCATTATTCCCAGAAACCTCAGAGAGTCCAAGGTATAGCAGGGCTTGTCTCAAAAGAGATGTGTGCATTTAACATATTTAATGGAATAGGTTTATAAATTGATACATAAAAGCCCACAATGTTTCTAATGGGATTGTGTCAGGGTAGACTAAAAAGTACAGAAGTAGCCTAAGAAGATGTCTTCCTACTTCCTAGCTTCTGGGTGAACAGGAAAATGCTAAAATTACTTTAATCCGTTACACAGATTCCTTGAATCTGGCTGACTTTCAATGTAGCAGAACTGACACTGTGTGACTTCTCAGCCTCTGTCATAAAGGGCCTTGCCACCTTCTTTCTGGCTCAGAACATTGTTGCCTGTGCACAAGCGCAGCCTAGTCTCCTGGAAGATAAAACTTCTCATGGAAAGAAAGGGGCCTAGACACTTCTGTTATCTCAACCATTCTGTCAATACAGCTAAAGTCTCACATACAACACGTGCTGGTCAGATCATATGGTATCAGCAATCATCACTCCCCTGACTCCCCTCTTCATGCCAACCTAATGCCAATACATAAAAGAACCTCCTCTAGGTCATTAGCCAGATTGCCAAACCACAGAATTATCCTGGTAGCCACTACATTTCATCTGTTACACAGAAGTAAATAACAAAGACAGCCTTCAAAGATACCTACTCATGATCAATCTCCAAAAAAAGTTTAGATAACTTGTACAAGAGTCTCGTGGATGGGAGAGAACAGAGCTGGCCAGAATCCAGGTATCTCGACCAACAAATCACAGCTCTTTGAATAATCCCTTACCATTTCCTCTTATGCTTTCCAACCACTAAAACGAGAAAAGAAAAATGGAATGGAGATGGCCGATTGAAACCAAATAGAAAATGGCAAAGGGAAGATTTTTTAAATTAAATTAATTTATTCTTATTTTATGTGCATAAGTGTTTTGCCCGCATGTATGTAAGTGCACCCATGCGTGAAATGCCTGTAGAGGCCAGAAGAGGGCATCAGATTCCTTGAAATGAAGTCAAGGATGGCTGTTAGCCACCATGTGGGTGCTGGGAACTGAACCTAACTCCTCTGCAAGAGCAGCCAGTGCTCTTAACCACTGAGCCATCTCTCCAGACCTCCAGCCCCAAAATGAAGTTTGAAAGGAGGAATCTTTAGCTAAATATATCATTCAACTTATACCTAAGTGAGTATCTTCCATGTATACTTGATCTGGGCATATTTTGACATATATTAGACTATATGCAATGAGCTTCACAGCAACAAAGATTTTTAGTATATAAGACACGTCCCTTTAAAAAAAACAAGAAAAAAAGACACATCCTTTACTAAAAGTGAGCTCCATGAATTACATTGTAATTCAACCCTTTTTGTTATTAGACTCATTCCAAAATTATACATACATTTTTATTTCAGAATACTTCACAAAGACATTGAGCATGACATGGTGACCAAAAGCAGAAATGAAAATGGAGACCATCTGGACATCACACTTTTGCATGCTTGCAGTATTTCCTTTCCTCCTTCACAAATACAGTGACATGTACACACTCAGAACTATGGTGCAGACATGAGGCGGATGTCAATGAACGAGTTTATATACGAACATAGGAAGTCATGCCCCACAACACAGATGGTTAGCTCTTACCTTTTTCTGACATATAGCAGATATTTCAGCTGTAAGGGGAAGGTACACAAAACATCAACAAAGAAAGAGGCCCATTTTTAATAAGGGCAACCATGAAGGGCAATTAAAAGAAAAAAGCCTTTGTAAAACAACCCCTAGACTTCATCAGGAACCCTTAGACTTGCCACATAAATTGCCATCTGTTTTTACTGGCCTCTATTTTCATCCAAAAGTGTAAAATACCTCTCCATCAATCTTCTGACAAATTTAGGGCTTTGTTAACATCGTTGCATGTTGCAAATATGTCCCATACTCTCATATCTAATTTAACTTACTCAAATATGTCTAGGAAATCAGATCATGTTAAAGCCATACAACTCCTTTTTTATGTGTATGAGTGTTATATCCGCAAGTGTGTAAGTGCACCGGGGTTGCGTAGTGTCTGCAGGGAACAGAGGAAGGTGGAACTGGAGTTACAGGCAGTTGTTAGCCATCATGCGGGTGCTGGGATTCGAACCTGGGTTCTCTACAAGAACAGCCAGTGCTCTTAATTGCTGAGCCATCTTTCCATCCCAAAGCCATACAACTTGAATCTCATTTTACAGTGGCCAGTGGCTCTTGGAAGATTTATTCAAGATCACATAGGTTATCAGTGATAAAGAAATATGTACAGCTCAGGACTCTGGTTCCATTTCAGCTCTTTCCATGATACTGATGCCAGAGTGACATGACTGACACACTTAGAGCATCACCATGAAACGATCTGCTATATCAAAACTACAGGAAAACTTAGCTTGGTCTACTTTGACTTGAGTTATCAGGTTATATCAGTCTTAACTAGAGTAAACCAGCTATATATTTCTTTAGGAAAATTCAGTTCTCAAACATGAGCAAGCTATTGGAGCAAGATCGTCAAACTACTGTCCCCTTATGAACTGACTTTAATGAAAGCACAGGAATTTTTTTAGTTAGTGTATCAAGGGTTTCTATGCAAATTGCTGTCTTGAGAGTGGCTGGAAATATTCCAAGAATCTATTACCATTTTCCTTGAAACATGGCTTGGAAAAATGGACTAACATTTGATTTATAGAATTGTCTTTGTTACACTTAATTTAAAAGTTTAAAGGTGAATGCCTCCCAGGCTATACCTGTAAATTAGGAGTTAACTGATACCAACTCAGTAAAATTTATAACAGTGTTTAAAACTCATTTTGTATAACTAATTATTATTTAACCACTTGCTACTTTACTGTAGATATTAAATAATCTGAGGTTAATGTTAAATCTCTAGATAAATAATGAAAAGTTATTATCAGTTCTTTTATAGATGAGTAACATCTAGAAATGATGATCAGAATTCATAAAAAGCTCTGATATTTAATATGTATCAATATTTTTGAAACTGAGTGCTGTGGTATGCTCCTGTAGTACCAACTTGAGCACAGGAGTTTAAGACCAGTCTAAGCAGGATAAGCAAGATCCTGTCTGATAAGAAAACGAAAACCATGCTGGCCAGGATGGCACATGCCTGTATTCTCAGTACTCAGTAGGCAGAGGCAGGAAAACTGGGAGCTCGGAGCTAGTCTAAGCTACATCAGTGAGACCTTGTCTAGAAAGAACAAACAAAATGTGGCTGTCCAATGTCAGAGTACTGAGAGTTCACTAGTGAATGGCCTCATTTCAAGGGGAGAAAGTTATCTTTGTCCATAATACAAGCATAAATCTTTCTACTGATAAAGTTTCAAAATATCCCTTTGAAGGAAATGTACTCTGACAATATTGCTCCACTTTACAGACAGTGCTCATTAAATTAATTTCCCTCTTAAGGTTGAGATAACAATATTAAAAGTTAGACTTCAAAGAAGTTGTTTTTTTGTTTTGTTTTGTTTTGGTTTTTTTTTTTAATATATGCCTGCATGCATGTGAGTGCACCCGTGTCATGCATTGCCGCGGAGGTCAGAAGAGGGAGTTAAGGATGGTTCGTAGCCACCATGTGGGTGCTGGGAATCGAACCTGGGTCCTCTGCAAGAGCAGTCAGTGCTCTCAACTGCTGAGCCATCTCTCCAGCCCCCCAGAAGTTGTGTCATTTAAGTTCAAATGTTCACACAGCTGGTTATATAAAACTTTCAATACCTTTCCTCCAAATGCTTCTATTATCTGCATCTCTAGTCGCAGACTGAGTCTTCATATGTCAGTGTGCCTCCAACTTTTCCACCCATTGTCTTTCCTCCACTTTCCTAAGTACTTCCTCTGTCATTTCAGCCCCAAAAAGGTGGACAGAATACCTGCTTCTCCCTTTTGCAGAAGAATGCTCTGCCTGGGACCTGTCAACTTCTAGCACATAGCTTTTACAACTCTAACAAGCTTCAAGAAGCATCACAAATCTTGTCTTGCCATTGAAATGGGTTAGATATATTTTGTCCCCATCTTACTGATGGGGGGACTGACTTTGTGCAATTAAAGGATTTGCTCCCCAAATACAGAGCTGGTAAGAATAGCAAGAAAAAGGAGCATCATCTCCTTTCTGGTCAGACACAGTACCTGTTACATAAATAGAAAATGCTCTAAGAGACAACTCAGGGGCTTTAGTCATACAGGATCCTAACTGCGGCATCTAACCTTAATTTTGATAGAGTTGATATCACCTTCCTTCATTATTAAGTGTTCAGGCATATTATAAGCAAGACATTGATATAATGCTTCAGGTCAATGACTATTCATAAAATGTAATGCTGTGTTACTGTCTTTATAAAATAAAATAGTGCAAAAGGAGATAAATCGGCCATGTCATTAATCATGGTTATTCATCATTTATCCTTTCCAAAGCCAGCCTTACCTTGCGGCAGAAGAACATCAATCAGCCACTCGCTGTGGTCCCTATAAAGAAAAATGAAATTTGTTTCTGAGCTTCATTGAAATGATCTGCTTCCACAGACTGTTTGTAAGCTACATGCTACTGATGAAAAGCTTTTAATAAAAAGGAAGTATAATTAAGAGGACTATGATAATGAACTTTTAAAACATCAAATGCATTCCAACTAAATTATAAATTATAGGCATTTCATCATGTTCAGTTATCTTTAAATGATACTTTCCAGATGTTAATTAAGCCAACCAAAATACTGCAGGATCTGCATGAAGCTGAGACAGACTAAGAGACTAACGCGCACAAAGAACCCACTCGAATTACATGCCATGTTTGGAAACCAGTTTTCTCTAACATTTCTTTTCCTCCACAGCCTTTTTAACGGGACTACTTCAAAACTGGAGCTGCTTCACTGAGTACAATTGCTTTCTCGTGTCGTCTGGAGATAATTATGGCAACTTTTCAAAGCTGAAATCTTCCAAATGACAGTTTGCTATGTTAAATATCAGACAAACTAACCTTTACAAACTATAGAAAGGCTAGTAGGAAAGTTGAATAATGTAATCAATTTAAGGCCAAATGATTTTTCTGATTTTTCTCATTGTTTCTCTATTTCCTCCTCTCCAAGGATTCTAATACCTACCCTGCAATCCTCTCGCTGCATTCTTCACAGAGATACAATGGGGGTGGTTTATCACCCAAAGCTACTGACAAGGAAGGGTCTATACACATCTGAAACAAATGAAAAGACAGAATGAACGCTCCTGCTCCTCAGCACCACATTTCCCATTCCATGAGACAAACAGATCAACAAGGACAGAGTTTCAGTATCAAAGTGGAGCAAACGTTTTTAGTAAAATCCATTCCTCCTGTAATACCTGTGCTGCTGTCTGATGAGCCCACACTGGGGCTTTAAACTTGACTGCTAAAGTTTTCCATTTCTCCTGTTATTTGAAATTCAAGTAGCAAACAGTGTCAAGAAATTAGCCATCATGCTTCAAAGCTAAAAAAATCCCCTTCTTCTAAGGCAGCTCAAATGGGTTATATAGGTGGCAAACAAGGTACTTTCTTTTCAGGAAAAGGAAACTATCACTAAGATTTCACAATCATATTACATCAAAATGCCGGCAGAAGAGAATTTAGCTTAAGACACACCTCAGTTGGTAAAGATCACATTAAGTCTAACATTGAGTCCTAACCTTCTTTGTGCTAGAGGCTTAGCTGTGAATCAATCACCTAGTGTTTCATTTTCACTTTTTTTCTCTGAACACAGCCTGCAGTTTATTTATCCCTGATGCCTTGTTTAAACCTAGCATCTTGTTAGCCCAAGCAAAGAGATGAAAAGTGTTCATGTCCCAGTTGATGGTCAGGATATTTCAAATATCTGGATGTTTCAAATCAAATGAACAAAACAGGTGACTAGTTGTGTTTCTGATTTACATCAGTTTAAATTTCTAGGACTTTCCGAAGCCATTCTGAATTCTGTGCCTGCTTTCAAGAAACAATATGCCCACGCAGTAGCCAGACACACAGGTAATATGCCTAGTGTACAAATTCTCCTGAAATAGCAGTGTCTTTAGTTGTTTTCACTGATTTTGAAGGGAAAAAAATAATCCACATTTACAACCAAATTTTGGTGATTGAATCTATACCAAAATTGCTAAATTTAAATAACTAAACCATCAAATTTTGTAAATTATATATGACCTGAAGCTAAGAATTTAGCGTGAAATATTTCTAAATGTAAGTTTCATGACTCCTCAGATACAATAATAACTGCCATTTGGTGTGTTAGATTGGCACAGATTTTTACAAATGAGCAGAGAGTGAGTATTTTAGGCTTTGTGGGCCCTGTTGTCCCTGTTACAGTCCCTTAGCTCCTCAGGTATAGCCTAAAGGCAGCCAATCTGTAAACAGATGAGCATAGCTGCATTCCAATAAAACTTACTTTACAACAGCAGGCAGTAGGCCAGATTTGGCTGTGGGCCGCAGTTTGCTACCGTCTTAGATAGTTATCTGGGCTTCAGAGTATTTCATGAAGCAGGTTTCAAATGGAGCCAAGAACAACCAAAAGCAGAGAACGTGTAACGCACTGTAAAGTCTAATAAGTTTTCACTTTTAACCCTGTCACAACTTTTAGCTGTTACTTAAAAAGTGCTTTTCAGGAGACAGGAGAGATGGTTCCACAGTTAAAAGTAAGTACCGCTGGCCCAGGGGACCTGAGTTTAGTTCCCAACACCCACATCAGATGGCTCACAACACCTGGAACTCCAGCTCCAAGGGAATCCAATGCCTCCGGCCTCTGCAGGCACCTGTACTCATGCGCATATCCCCAGACAGACAGACGCATTCACATACACATAATTTTTAAAAAACAAAAATGAATCTGATTTTTTTAAGTGCTTTTCACTTTAGCAAATCACTAAGACCCCAAGGCATAGCTTCTATGAGAGAGATATCAAGCTTTGGGTGAGGTTCAATCCATTTCCCTAAGGCTGCCCTATGTATCCCACATAGTTCTCATAAGTACCATTTCTCCACTCTCATTTCTAATAAGCCATTGAAACCGCTGCCGTGTGAAGATAAGGTTTCCATTCCACTCAAAAAGACAAACTCCCAGGGATGTCAGAACTACAAAGAGTCACCAAAGATTAGCTAACTGACCTTTGACCCACTAGGCTACTTAATTAATATGATTCATCAGATTTGTGGGTGATAGAGCCAGTACTGTTCTACTCTGAACAGATCAATTTTCACCATACTAATATGTTTATGTCTGGCTGTTGCATTAATAAGATTGTTTATAATCTAAGCCCAACATTAAGGCTTAGGAAAATGAAGGGGGAAAAGTTCAAATAATTAATCTCAGTGATTCATCTCTGATTGTATTTGATGAGCATTACTGACATTTTTTAATATGAATGTTTTTTAAGTACTTTGTTATTTTTATTTTATGTGTATAAATGTATTGCCTGCATGTGCACCCATGTTGTGCAATGCCTGTGGAGGTCAGAGAGGGCGTCAGATTCCCTGGAACTGGAGTTAACCAACCAGTTGTTAGCCCCTACATGGATGCTGGGAATGGAATCTAGGTCCTCAGCAAGAACAGCCAGTGCTCTTAACTGCTAAGCCATCTCTCCAGCCCCAATATGAATATGAGTTCAACAAATTTGTGTCATGCTATACAATTTCATATCTTTCTTTTAATTTAATGTAATGTTGCATGTATCTGGTTGTTGGAGACCTTGCATCTATGTCATGTGGTAGTGGTGGGCCCTTACAGAGTTCACAGAGTGAAGACAGAACTTCACTGAGCCAGGCACAGAAGAAGCATTATTGAGAATGTTGCTTCTCGGAAACTGGAAAACTGAAGAGCAAAAAAGATTTGGTGGGTGGGAAGGTTGTTATAAAAATGTCTTCAAACTAGATAAAGACGGTAGTTGCAAACATCTGAATGTACGAAATGCCAATGTACTGTTTACTTCAAGATGGTTAATTTTAAATTTGTATTATTTGTGTGAATTTCATCACAATAAAGAAAAATGACAGAAGGCAGGATGGTCTGGCCTCGCCTGCAGGATTGGCTCTTGGCATAAAAGTAAGGTCAATCTAGATGAGTGGACTGGACTGCTTGCCTATAAGAGGAGAAAGTCAAACTTCTCATTTCTGTGACGACATGGCCAGAAAGCATTACTAACCAGGATGCCTGAGGACTTCCAAGAATGCAGTCTGGCATAAAATCAACAAGAAAAATACCTGGAGAAATCTGTAACAGGCAGGCAGAAGAAAGGAAAGCTAGAACTTAAAAGTAAGAGGAAGCCATGCATGTCTCATCACTATGAAAATGCAAGTTAACTCCATGAACAGTATGTGATCTCCCACGCGTTCACTCAAACTATCCCCCCACCAAAAAGTACCTTTGAACCCTAAATCTTCTGAAGTTCAGTATAGGGGTGACACTGGAGAATGTGAGAGGCCTGTGCTTCCACTAGAGGAGTATTCCCATCTTCCCTTTCTCAATATTCATTTAGTTTGCCTTCATTAAAGGCAAGGATTGAGTGTAACAACATAAGGATAGCCTTGTTAGCAGATGACAATGTTGTTATCCATTGTCTTTATAAAACACGTTTAGTCCTTTTATATTTACCAGATCTCATTCTGTTACTTATTTCTATAAAATGGCAGTATTAATTTTGTATTGTTTAGGCATCATCACAGTCTGTCTAGACAAGGGAAGCAAACTCCAACAACACTAATTTCTCAAAAGCACCTATGAATACTCATAGCTTCAGCTAGCACCTTCACAGTGTGACATTGACCCTTGCAAATCCCAACACTGGTCTATCCGGTCAAGTGTCTGTATCCAACAGACTGTAAGCAACTTTGCTTGTTAAAATGTATGATTAAGTCACTTAGTATCTGACTCCCAAAATTCATGGTTTTAACAGGATTGAACAAATACATGTAGAAAAGAAGAGACTGAGTTAGGGTACTGGGCTCTGTCTATAGATTTAAACTGACTGTCTTTTGACCTCTCTAACCACTTGGACACTAGAAATCTGTTTCTTTACTGCTAATGTAACCTGTTGGGTGTACACTATTCAAACACCTCTTAGCCATTTCAACTAACTCACATCTATGATTTGAGCTAAGGCTTAACAATCAAATATCAGACCCTCTGAATTTGTAACATGCAAATGAAAAGGGGAGGATTTGTAAGTTTATTAGCTCACATAGAAACCAGTTAAAGACTAGGTATGTGCCCATCAGTTCTGATTAGTTCAATGTCATGAAACCCTTGGCTGTGGATTCATAGCCCAGACTTGCAGACACCACATTACTCTGCCTAAATACAGTCATGTTGAACATGGGAATACTTGGGATAACTGCAGAGTTCTGCTTTACAGAGAGGCATGCAATTTACTCCACTTCACTCAGCAATTTGCTCCTACTAATTGAACCTCTGAAAATACAACAATGAACCAAGCTTAACAAACAATACCTTCACAGCTGGCTTGTTAATTGCGTTATGGCATTCTATGTGCTGGCAGTGGATGGGATTCCAAGCTGCAAAGCAAAGAAGAGCCAGTGAATATTGATCATTGAAATTCTTTAAGCCCTAGTCAAAAGTGTAACAGAAAATTCACTATTTACTTTCTCTTAAATAGAAACATCATCAGATGGCTTCCTAAGAGAAGCATCTCTTATAGTCTATGAAAAAAACTAAAATTAGGCAAAGCTATCATAACTGTATCCACTTTGGGGGGGAGAGAAAGTCAATACAAGGTAGTATACACAGCATCATACCACCTCACAACATTATAACATTAAAAAGTTCTGAAAAGGTTTCCCAACAACATTTCCACTTGATCCCCCCAACAACCGTATATTAATTATTAAATTCATGCCACATAAAAGGAGGTTAAATTTAAAAGGTTAAGTAGCTTAATATGGTTGCAGACAGAGTAAATACAAGCTGAGCTTAAACCTATAGCACTTAGTTTCTGACCCTGCTCTTTTCACTGTGGAGTACTATGCAAAGATCCTGTACTTTTAGCACCAGGAAACGGTTCGAACAATTTAATAAGTCATAGGGGCTCTCCACCATTCCACTTCCACCCATCTCCTTCAAATGTGGAAACTGGAAAGATGAGCTTCCTGTCTGATGAAACGTATCTCTCACACACACGTAACCTCTATGCCAAGTCTCTGCTAGTTTGCTCACACCTGTACCCATGTCCTTAACTCAGAATATATAAAGAATGAGGAAAAAACAAGTGATCTGAGATAAACCAGGTAAAAAACTATAACCAATAATTTCCCTCCAGATGAGTCTATAGTCCAGTACTTTATCATTTAAACAACATAAAAGATTTTTATACCTCGTAGTGGGTCATCTTTCTAAACTAAAATGTTCTATTCTTAGAGGGCAATACAACTATTTTTTTAATGTGTATGAGTGTATTGCCTGCATGTATGTGAGCACACCCATGTCGTGCAATGCCATGGATGTCAGAAGATGGCTTCGGATTCCCCTGGAACTGGAGTTAAGGACGGTTTGTAGCCACCATGTGGGTGCTGGGAATCAAACACGGGTCCACTGCAAGAGCAGTCAGTGCTCTTAACTGCGAGCCATCTCTCCAGCCCCAGATCTATTTATTTTAAAGAGATAAGAAGTACTGACAAGAGAACAGCATTCTAATAATACAACATCATGTTGACTATATTTCTAGAGAGAAAAATAAGTGAGTAGATAAATGAAGAAATAATTTGAATATAGGTATTAAATAATCAGATGTGTTTACAATATGTAGAAAAGTCAAGATGACTGTAAAGAATGGCAACAAGATTCTTCTGCAATTAGAGAAACTTAACTACCTTTAAGCTGTGCACAAGTTGCAATTAACATGGCACATGTGTCTTATTTCTCCAGTCCCAAACTCATGAAAGACATACAATGAATCCATCATGGCATTCTTTGCTGCTGAGTTTATAACTGGCCTTCTGCTCTTCCTACCAATGAACTCCAAATCATCACCTCTGTTGAAAACAGCTGACGTACATGATGAAATCTGCTAACCATCTCCAAACCCATGCATTATGAGATTGCTTAGTGACTATTAGCCATTTCTTGGCCAACTGCTACAGTACAGGCACAGACAGATCAGAACACACAATAGCCATGGCAGTCCACCAGGGCTCTCAGGACATGTGCTCTGTGGATGAGGAAAGTGTATGGGGGGGGCCAAGTTCCCCATTTAATTTTTTTCACCAATTTTTACAAGTGTCATTGAGTTAGAACACTTCGCTTACATTAATCATAATCACACTAGATTTATGGTTATTAAAATAACATAGTTTTGGCTACATGTCAAAAAACACTTGTCAAGGTTTTTGCAATACAATGTTTGGAGCCCATTTTAGATCTTCCAAATCATAATCTCTGAGGATAGAACATGATTTTTACTGGAGAAAAGCACAGAAATTAACTCTGACATAGAGCAATTCATGTATTTTTTAGATTATTTTTTAATATTTTATTTCTATAATTTCATAGCTTGTATTTTGATGATATTCACACCCTCTACCAATTCCTCCCAGATCCACTTCCTCTTCCCTACCCACCCAACTTTATGTCCTCATTTTCCTTTTCAGGCCTATCATGGCCAATTTGTGTTGCCCACATACTCTTGGGTGTGGGGTCATCCACTGGAGCACAGTGCCACACTCCTAAAGAAAACTAACTCTCCCTCTCCCAGCAGCTATCACTTGCCAAGAGCTCATCAGCTAGGGGTGGGACTTCCTGCCCACCTCTCTGCTCCATGCTGGGATTTCGTCTGGCTCGAACTTGAGCGGTTCTTATGCATGCTGTCACGACCACTATGAGTTCACATGTGCAACTGCCCTGTTCTATTCAGAAACATTGCTTCGCTGTGGTCATCCACCATCTCTGACTCTTAGAAACTTTTTGCCCCTTCTTCCTCAATGACCCCTGAGCCTTGGGAAGGGGGGGTATTATACAAATATCCCATTTATGGCTGAACACTCACAATCTCTTGAACATGTGACTAAGACAGGTCATGGGCCCGTTGGAGAGAACCTACTACTCTTATTCTGTTAAATGGACATAGTATTAAACCAACTCCTAATGACCTATTATTATACTCATAGATCTATGCATCACTGAAACCTCTTCAGGGAAGCTTTTTTTTTTGCCACAGATGATTAATATAGAGACTCAAAACTGGTCAATCCATGTAGATCTTGTGGCAAATAAAGCTGCATTCAAAAATAACTGAAGAGAGCACAAAGCAAGAGACAAGAACCTTCTATGATAGAATAATTAATATTGTACTTCTGTTCTCACCACAGTCAACTAGAAAACTAAAACAATACAACTTCTGAGAAGTTGACCTAGAGGTGTAGGACAGTATTCTTTAAGAGGGAGGAAAAAAATGTAGTCAGCACCACAATCATTCTGGTTTTCTTGCTGAAAACGATTTCAGATTAGACCCTAAAAGAAGAAAGATCAGCAAAGAAGAGAATTTTATTTAACTGAGGGGTCAGAAATTGGAGTTTAGATAAGAAAGTTCACTGAAATTTGCTGGACAGAGCACCAAGAAATCAGGATATACACAATAGATCCAGAAATGTGACTAGGTTTCCTTTTGACTTTATAATAAGCTGAATATGGATGGTGTAAACTCCATGGGGCTGGATGGAGAACAACTGTGGGAGCCCTGCAGGCTGAGCAATCCCATGTTCATATATAGATAAGAGATGTTCAAAGAACCAAAGTGCAGGAAACTCACTTAAAACTTGGAGAATTAAATGGGGACGCTAGGTAGGTTATAACTTAGTAATGGGGCTAAATTACTGGAGAAAGGAATACTCTGGACTCAGCCAAATAAAGTATAAAAACAAACCTTAAAAGAGTTGAGGCGGTCCACAAGTAACTTGACTGCCAGAACAAATTTCAATGCGCCAATAATGAAATAATGCTTCCAATAATGGAAGACCAAAAGACCAGACACTCAACAATATGTTTATGAAGTCCAGCATCCAGTCAAAATTGACATGGTATTTGTAAATGCAGGAAAAAATGCTAAATAGAATCAGAAAAAAAGTGATCAACAAAAACAATTCCAGAGGGGCTAAAGAGATAGCTCAGAAGTTAAGTACACCAGCTGCTCTTGCAGAGGACGTGGATTCTGTTCCCAGCACCCACATGGAAGCTAACAACCATGCTTTTGCAGGCACTGCATGCATGGGTGCACATACATCCATGCAAGGAAAACACTCATACACCTAAAAAATAATAATAATAATTTTTTTAATCCTAGAAATTAAAGATTTCTAGTTAGCAAATAATAACATTTTTAAAACTATTATGAACATAGTCAAAGGGAAGGTAAACATAAACATAATGAGACTATATATAGAGGAAAGATTATAAAAGAATCAAATGGAATTTCTATAAATGAAAATAATGCAATGTCTGAAAGGAAAAATTCACTAACAAAGCTTTAATAGCATATTAGGCAATCCAGAAGGGAAAAAAAAACAGTGAGTTAGAAGACATAATACTAGAAGATGCTCAAAGCCTCATGTTAGGGAAAAACAAACAGTTTCAGTGAGCTGTGGGGAAACCAAACACCTAAGACTAAAGCACAAAAAGGCTGAAAAGAGAGCTGGGCGTGGTGGCGCACGCCTCTAATCCCAGCACTGGAGAGGCAGAGGCAGGCAGATCTTTATGAGTTCAATGCCAGCCTGGTCTACATAGTGAGTTCCAGGACAGCTGGGGCTACAAGGAGACCCTGTCTCAAACACACACACATACCTGTTAACAGTTGATGGAGGAGGAAGAGACATTTTCTTCAGTGGGTAACCAAAGATTTGAGGAACAACGGCAATTTTTTCAACTTTGATGAAAATTATTAACCCAGGGGCTGGAGAGATGGCTCAGTGGTTAAGAGCACTTGCAGAAGACCTGGGTTCAGTTCCCAGCACCCACACGGTGGCTAACAACCATTTGTAACTCCAGTTCCAGGGAATCTGATGCCCTCTTCTGTCTTCTGTGGGCACTGCATGACATAGGTGCACTTATACACATGCAGGCAATACATCCATACACATAAAATAAAAATAATAAAGAAAATAAAATAAATTATTAACCCCCCAGATCAAAGAAGCTCACTGAGTCCTAGGCAAGATAAAGCAAAGAAAAACCACATCAAAATTCATTAAAATCACATTAATGAAACAGGAAGAAGTCTTAAAACCAAAGCAAACCAGAACAAAACAGCACAAGTTCCATTACTTAGAGGACAGCAAAGATAAGAATGCTCACTGATCTCCCAGCAAAAACAATGCAAACTGGGACACTCGGACACCAAGCTGGGACTGGGCAGGAAGCTTCCTACCTCTTGGATAGCCCTCATAGTGTCAGAAGATGCTATGCAGACTGCTGGGGTAGAGCTGTTATCAACCATCTTACTCAACTGTGGACCTTGCTTGTTGTGTAATAACACCAACAGTCAGGTGAGATGAACCTATTGATGCAATTGTGGCAAGTCTGCTATAAACATAACCAACCAGGTTCCATCCACAGAGGGAAGTCACATGTGATACTGTAAACCCAATCAAAATCACATGTGTGTGTGGGGGGGGGGTCATAGGCCCTAGTGGGAAAGTTACTACTGCTGTTTTGATGAATGGAAATGGCGGGGGTCTAAGTGCCTTCTACACAACTATATGTATGTCCACAGACTAGTGCTGCTGGTCAGAGGAGCTTCCTTATGCAGTGGGCAAGGGTAACTTCAGACTCATAAGTAGTCTAAATGATGAGAAAAAGTGACTATTGTATGCTCAACTATAAATAGGACATCTCTATCACTCCATGCAAGGCTCAAGGAAGGCTCTTCATCATGGAAGAAGAGATAGAAAGAATGTAACTGAGAGCTAGAGGAAGCGGGGGAATGATGTGGAGCACTGACTTCCAGACACAACATGGCTGTAACACTCTTGAACTCACAGCAGCTGTGACTACCAGCACGAGAATGCATAAGATTGAGCCCTTTCGTCAATCTGTCTTGGAGGATGGGAAGTTCATGGGGATGGACCCCTCCCCAATGATTTATATGCAATTAATGATTGATGGGGGAGGGAGAAACATTTCTTAAGTGGTGTAGCCACTAAGTCCATGCTCCCGTAAACAACCCTTCACCCATGATTCTTAAGTAACCCTACTAAAACTCATTGGGTCTTTAAAAAAAACGGCATGAAAGTAGAGGGGGCTCATTGGGAAGAGGAGGGGAATCAGTGGGAGTCGGAGAAGGACAAGAGAGGGAAATACAGGGTGAAGGAGATGAAAATATATTATGTAACATATATGGAACTATCATAATGAAACACTGTGTGTAATTAATATATACTAATAGAACATATTTTAAATGTAAGCTAGAAGACATTGGAAAAATATCATTCATAGGCTGAAAGAAAAAAATTCAGCCTAGAAGTCTATACCTAATACTAAATAAAGGTTACTCAAAGACACACTAGAAACAGAACGCATTGCTAGGTGAGATCTACTATGACCAATGTTAAAAGCTGAAGAAAAGTGGCACAAGATAGGAGCCCAGGGCTCCACAAAGGTTTAACGAGGACTAGACAGGGCACGCACAGTGAATAACTACAAAAGATGCTTTTACTCATATTAACATATGATTTTAAAAATGACTGTTTAAAATAATAGTACTGTATTGTAAGGCTAGTTGCATGTAAGTAGTCTAAAAAGCAGAGATTGTGAAGTAGATTTAAGAGGTTTGTAAGCATGACTTTATTATACACTGCCTATGACAAACACCTGAGATACAAAGAAGGGGATAAATAAAAAGTAAAAAGGCCATGCAAATATTCATCAGAAGGAATCTGGAGTATATATATAATGGCCAGACAGGTATACTCCAGAACGAGGAATACTGAAAGACAAAAAGAAAGTCATTTCACAAAGATGAAAGTGCTGACAGGTCAAGAATATATAACAATCTTGGACATGTATGTATTTATTAAATAAACAGAACTGAAGAAAGAAATCTGTAATCGTAGCTCTAAGTTTCAGCAATCCTTTCTCAATTCAATAACTGATAAATAAGCAAACAGAAACTCAATAAAATTGTACAAATGAAACGATTCTCACACAATAATTAACAACAACATGAATCTACATACAACCACCATGAATACACATTATTTTCAAGTAGACTAGTAACATTACTAACAGAAAATAGGTCTCAAAATTTCAGATGGAGATGTGGTATACCCTTCACATTCTTTTTTTTAAGCACTTTTCTTTCTTTTTAAAAAATATTTTTATTATTTTTATGTGTATACGTGTATTGCCTGCATGTAGGTAAGGGCACCCGTGTCATGCAATGCCCGCAGAGGTCAGAAGAAGCTGTCGGATCTCCTGGGACTGGAGTTACAGACAGTTATTAGCTGCCATTTGAGTGCTGAGATTCGAACCCAGGTCTTCTGTAAGAACAGCCAATGTTCTTAACCACTGAGCCATCTCTCCAGACCCCATCACATCCTTTGATAAAAAATAAAATTCAAGTAGAAATCAACAAATGTATTCGAAAAATCATTAAATGTTCACATATCTTTAAAGTCTTCTAAAGAAATCCTGAGTTCAAGAGAAATCACAAAGAATGTAGAAAATAGTCTCTCTCTGCCCCTCATAAATATAGACTCAAGAACACTTAAGAAAAATTTGACAATACAGCATAACAATATGGAGTTTATCCCTGGAATTCATGATTTGTCTAAAAATGTAAAGCAAATAAATGTAACTTTCCCTATTATGAGAATAAAAAGACATCACATGACTAACTCAATAGAAAGAGGAAATACATTTGTCTTAAGCTGACATTCATTCATGATGAAAAATTTCAGCAAAAAACACAGAAGCCTCCTTAATCTGATGTTTAAGAAACGTATCTGTGAAAAACTTACTGCTAACATCATATTTAATGTTAATATTTTCCCTAGAGCTGGGGGAGGGCAAACACGCCCACTCTCAGAATGTCCATCAAACACCTGAACTGCAGATAGGAGGTGGGGCAATGGGAAAAGGGTAGAAAGATTGATGGAGAGGATGAAGGAACAAAGACAGACATGTGGATTAAAAGGGACAATATTTAAATGTGTCTTTATCAAGCCCAAGGAGATAGCTCAGTGGTTAAAGTGATTGCTACACCAGCAGCCAGCATTTGGATCCCTAGAACCCATTCAAACAGGAGTGGGCAAGGCAACCAGCCTGTAACTTCAGCCTCAGAAGGCTGAGACGGAGGATTCCCAGAGCAAGCGGGCAAGCAAGATTAGCCACATCACTGAGCTCTGGGTTTGATTGAGAGGCCCTGCCTCAATAACTAAGGCAGAAATGATGAAAGAAGATTCTGAGGTAAACCTGGGATCTCCGGAACGTATATAAACTCAAACACGTGAACCCACACATGTAAACATTCATATACACACACCATATGCACTGACACATGAAAAAATGGAAAAAAGTATCTTTATTTTCAGAGCATATAATCAATTAATTATACAGTAATTCTTAAGAAACTTACAGGTAAGATAAAATTAATTTAACAAAGTTCAAGATATAAAGTTCATCAATTATATTTCTATACATTAGAAAGAAGCAGGTAAATATTAAATTTTGGCATTATTCACAACAGCATTCCAAGTCTTAAAATATTACAAATAAGTTAAACAAAATATTCATAACATCTTCACATGGAAAACTAGCAAGTATTGCTGAAATAAATTTTTAAAAGCCTAAATATATGAATGGATGTATCATGTTTATGGTTTAAAAGGTTCAATATTGTAAAAATCTCAATTCTCCCAAGTTAGCCCAATCTGCCACGGCCGGCTCTGGTTGTCCACTTGACACACCTGGGAAGAGGAAATCTCAATTGGGAAATTTTCTCTATCAGTTTGGACACAGGGCATGACTGTGAGGCTTTTTCATGTCTGTTGAGAAACGTGGGAGGGCCACCCCTGGGCAAGTGGTCCTGGGTTGGACAAGAAAGCTGAGCATGGAGCTGGAGAAATGGCTGGGCACTGGCTGTTCTTGCAGAGGACCCACATGGCAGCTAAACCAGCACCCTCTTCTGACCTCCCTGGGCACTGGATAACACAGGTGCATTTATATGCATGTAGGCAATATACTCATACACACATAATCACATAAAATATTTTTTGAAAAAAGAAAGTTGAGCACAGGCCAGAGAAGCAGCCAGTAAGCAATGTTCTCCCACTGCCCATTTCACCTGCTCTGGGCTCCTGCCTTGAGTTCCTGCCTAGATGATAAACTGTAAGATTTAAGATGATAAACCCTTTCCTCCCCAAGTTGATTTTGTTCAGTGTTTTATCACAGCAATAGAAAGCTAACTAGAACAAAAGCCAAGCAGATCATTTTGAAGACGTGGCAAAGTGACCCTAAACTTCATAAACATGCAAAGGTACTGAAATAGAAGAAAAAATTTGGAAAAGAACAAATCTGAAATATTGACTTCACATGATTTCAAAATATATTTTAGTGTGTGGTGCATATGAGTGTACCTGTTCATGTGTGTCTGCATGAGCACATGTGTGTGCAAGTGAAGGCAAGAGGCCAACATTGAGTGTCTCCCTGAATCACTCTCCACCTTATTTTTGAGACAGGGTCTCTCCCTGAACCTAGAGCTACCAATTCAGCAAGACTGACCCGCCAGCAATCCTCAGGGATCTTCCTACCTGTGCCCTCCATCATGCCCCCCAATTCTTGGATTACAGGTGTGTACCACCAAGCTTGCCTTTTACATGTGCTGGGGCTCAAACTTGGGTCCCCATGCTTACATGGGAAGCACTTTACTGACTGATCCATCCCCCCAGACCCTCAAAATATACTATAAAGCTGAAGTAACAGAATATAATAATGGTAATAGAAAAGATATGGGACAAACTATAGAGTCTAGAAATAGACCTGCAAAACTATGTGGCCAGCTACTTTTCAAAAAAAATCAAAATTAATTTGATATGAAAAGAATAATCTTGTGAAAAAGTTGAATTGAAACAACTGGTTATCTTTAGGAGGGAAATTTACCCTTCCCTCTCATTCTATATCACAATTCATTCAAATGGATCATAATGTAAAATATAAAACTTCTAGAAGCAAAAGAGAATTTCTTGCTGGGCCTTTGATGCAAGCCTATAATCTTAGCTACTTAGGAGGCTGAGGAAGGAGAAATGCAAGTTCAAGACCAATCAAGGCATAGCATGAGTTCAAGGACAGCCTAAGTGAGACCATGTCCCTAAAATAAAAAGTAAAAAGAGGGTAGGAGATGTGGTTTGGTATAAAGTTCTTATCTGATGCGCAAAAGGCCCTGGATCAGAGAGAGAAAGAGCAGGGGAATGAATGAATGAATATAATCTCTTTATAACCTTAGTAGAGACAAAACAATCATAAGTAAAGAAAAGCCAAGCATGGTGACACACGTCTTTAATGCCAGCACTTGGGAAGCAGAGGCAGAGGTAGGCAGATCTCTGTGAGATTGAGGCCAGCCTGCTCTACATAGTGAGTTCCAGGCCAGCTGGGGCTACAGGAAGACCCTGTCTCAAAATCTTGGGTTCAATTCTGAGCACACAAAAAAAATTACTTAAAAAGAAAAAGAGACCAACCAAAAAATACATCAAAGGACAGGAAAGTACTGACTACTGAAAGGAAACAGGTGTCTAAATAGCCTATGAAGACTCTGTGAAAGAATGTGGGATCTGCAGTAGGATGCAAGAACACATGGCCTCTATCAAACAGGAATAAAAAGCATAGAAATTCAGACTCACGGGGAAAAGAAAAAAATGTAACGTAACAAAAATGGATTTCAGTAAGAGATAATAAAAGTACACACAAACCAAAAATAAGATAGCAAAATTGGAAACCATCACTGAAAGAAAATTTTATTTGAGACAAGGTCTCGTTATATAAGCCAGGCTGACCTTGAATTTGGTCTCTACCTGCAGAGTTCTGGGATTATGGAGCACATAACCATTATAAGCTAGCTGAGCTAATCTTGGGTAGAAAATCTAGTAAGTGACAGAGTAAGAGACACTGAGATGCTAGGGGGGAAAATAAATATATGAATCATTGGTAATCACCACTTCAAATTACAGTAAATAAGATTCTGACAAGAATTATTGGTATTTCTGAGGAATATACCAAAATAACTAGAAGAAAAGCAACAATTCATGCTTCTTTAAAGATTTCTTGAAAATGTACCCAATCTAGTATAGGGCAAGTGCTTCACATTACAGGCAAAAAACAAGAGAAAGATATTCAACCTTAAAATGTTTATGAAAACTTTAAAGATAAATCAAGAAAAACAAAGAGATGCCTATAAAAGACAAAATCATAGCAGTCTAAAAATCTTTTTCCATTAGTTCTAAATGCTAGCAAACAATGAACAAATATTTATATGTTTTTCACAGTAAATCAGATTTCTTCATATGTGAAGCCATAGAAAGGAACTTTTAAATAAGATTGATCTTAGAAAAGCACAAAAAAAATATATTCCATTGCTGAAAATATTTTCTTCACACTGTGGTGGCACAGACTTGAAATCCTAACACTTATGAAGTGGCAGTAGGAAGATCAGGAGTTCAAGGACATCCTTGACTACGTATTGAGTTCCAGGCAAACCCGGACACATGAGACCTTGTCTGAAAAAAACAACACACAATAACAACAAAAAATTTACAAGATGTATGAAAGACCTGGAAAATGTAACTCATAAAGAGATGACATTTTTCTCTTTAAAAATAAAGAGAAACAGACCTAAACTCATAAGGATTTTTAAATAAGCAATTTATATGGTATGTTTTAAAATATAGACAAATAACCAGGTATGGTAGCACACACCTTTAATCCCAGCACTCAGGAGGCAGAGGCAGGCAGATCTCTGCGAGTTCAAGGCCAGCCTGGTCTACATAGTGAGTTCCAAGCCAGCTGGGGCTACAGGGGGACCCTGTCTCAAAAAAAAAGACCCTCCCCCCCAAAACAGGCTTTTTTGTGAAAAAATTTCAATTTTGAGAGAGAAAGAGGAAGAGAGAGACAAATTGCTTGTTAAAATGAGAATTCCAACAAAAAATTAAAATTCTAAAAGAAAGTACAAAAGAACATTCTAGAACTAAAGACAGTAGAACATATAAAATCAGTAACTCAGCAACTCAGTAGGTAGGTAGACTTTTTAAAACACAACACAGCAAGGGAAAAAAAGGATCCAAGGATTGGTAAATTGGAAGACAAATTAATGTAATTCAAACTAAAGTACAGGATTCTGTGTGTGTGTGTGTGTGTGTGTGTGTGTGTGTATGGATTAATGTGCACATCTGTGTGCAGATGCACATGTGTGGAGGCCAGAGGTGTCTTCCTCTAACACTCTTCACCTTATTTTTTGTGACAGGGTCTCTCACTGAAGCTGGAAATCACTGATTGATCTAGATTGACTGCCCAGCTAGATCCAAGGGTCCTCCTGTCTCTGCCTCCCCAGCTGGGGTTACAGATGCAGACTACCACACTCAGCTTTTTATGTGGATGCTGGGGTTCCAAACTCCAATCCTCATACCTGTGCATCAAGCACTTTATCAACTGAGCCATCTCCCCAAAACATTTCCTTTTTTAAAGTTTTTTTTTAAGGACAGAGTATCTAAGACCTCTGGGATTATATTAAAACACACTTTAGAATCTCTGAAAAACAAAGAATAAATATCTGGAGAAAACAGTATCCAAAATTATTGTAATACTGATAAAAGGCATGAAACCACAGATTCAAAACGCTCTTCAAACCCCAAGGACAATACATACCAAGAGCTCCATACTGAAAGCATAAGAAAACTGTCAAGCATAAAAATAATTGGGGAAAAAATTCTCAAACAGATACAGACAAAATCACATTACATTCAAAGATGCAATAATTTCCTGTCAGAAATAGTAAACTGACATCTTTAAAATATTAAATGAGAAAGTCAATATTCACTAATTACAATGAAATTAAGGTAGAAACAAAAAAAATAGCTAGAAGCCCAAACTTTGGAAATTAAACAACACTCCCACACACATATGACACAAGTAAGAAAAGATAAAAGCAATGAAAATCATCTGAAATGAGTGTCATTAAAATTGTAACATCGAAATTTGTGGGATATTATAGTATAGAGTTTAGAAAGAAATTAGTATTTTCAAATGGGTAATTAGAAGTTATTGAATGTTGAAAATCAACAAGCTAAGTATCCCTATGAATCTTGAGGGGGAAATAACAGAAAATTCAGCCCCCAAAAGTAAAATTAAATGTATAAACCAATGAAATTATAAAACAATATTTATCCATTTTCTTTAGTTTTGGTTTATTTTAGTTCATATAAGCATTATGATATAATTTAACATTTATTCAAGAGAAGGTCTTTAAGCAACTGGAAATTAATGCAATGAAGCTTCCAGAAACTGATAGGATATATGCAAAACACAACAGCTAACAGCACAGTGGTGAAAAATTCCCTAAGATGAACAAAGCAACTATGTCTGTTTTTCTAATTCTGTTCATCAGAGTATCTGTTCTGAAGGTCCTAGACCATGAAACAAAGAAAGGAAACAAAAGTTACATGGTACAAGGATTGGAAAGAAAGTAGTACAGGTTATCTATACAGAAAACCCAGTCAGGGGCTGGTAAGATGGTTCCATGGGTAAAGGCACTTTCCAAACAAGCCTGATCCTCTGAGTTTGACCCATAGACCCACTTAAAGATGGAAGCAGAAAACTGACTCTATGAAATTGTCCTCTGACCCCCCCACACACACTCTCACACACACACACACACACACATACACACACACACACACACACACACACACTAAATTTTAATTTAAAAAGAAATTTAATCAGTGCTCGAAAGATGGCTCAGTAGTTAAGAGCACTGGCTGCACCTGCAGAGAATCTGGGTTCAGTACCCAGCATCCATATGGCAGCTAAAAGCCTCTGTAACTCCAGTTCCAGGGGATCTGATGCCCTCTTCTGATCTCTGCCGGCACTGCACTTACATACATGCAGGTCATACACTCATACACATAAAATAAAAAATAATAAGATATTTTTAAAAAGAATCTAAAATAGCCAAAAGAATCAAGGAAAAAGAATAAAATCAGAGATTTGAACTATCTAACCTCAAGACAATAAAGGGGAAGAATTCTAAGACAGTTTTATTAGCATGCCGATAGAGAAACAGATCAATGAAACAGATTAGAGTCACAGATAAACAGATTACAGATTATACCCACAGATAAATGGCCAAGAGGCCACTACAATTCAAAGGGAAAATGATAATTTTTCAGCAAAGGGTATTGAGACTATTGATAGAAATGAATCATATCTGTCCAACATAGAAACTAAACATGAATCACAGACTGATACACAAGATAAAGTTATGAAGGCTCTAGAAAGAGCACATTTTCATAACCTTGGAGAAGTCAAAGATTTCTTACATGGTACATACTATTAGAAATGATAAATTTAAGGTTATCAAAATAGAAAACTCATGTTCATCAAAAGACATTGCTATGAAGTTAAAACAGCAAGTCTCAGGCTAGAAGAAAATATTTATAGTTTATAAATCCTATGAATGACTTATACCAAACTACATAAAGAATAACTGCACATCAAAAATAAAGTCAACCCAATCAATGATGGCAAAAGACTTTATATAAGGCACTTTATAAAGATATTTAAATGACTGGTGAGTATGTGAAGGTGTGTTCAACATCACCCATCAAAGATGCCACCACCAGAATGACTAAAATTATAAACACTAATAAGCAGTGTTAGTGAGGTTATGGAGAAACTGAAATGCTCATACATTATTGAGTTATTGAGTGAAATATAAATGACTATAAACACTTCAGAGAGTTGTATACAAATTAATGAACTCCATGACTCAAAAATTGTACTTCTAAGTATACACCCAAGATAAATAAATGCATATTTATGTAAAAGACTTTTGTATAAGATGTTCATAGCAGCTTTATGTATATTGGTTCAGAACTGAAAACAGCTCAAATATTTATAAAGTATGACATATTCAAAGAACGAAGTATTTAGCAATAAAAAGAACTAATATCTTCAACAATATGGATTAAGCTCAATAATATACTGATGAATTAAGTCAGACAGGAAAAAATAAATTCTATACAATCTCATATGCATAACTGAATTGGATGAATACAGAAATTACATAAAAACCATATAAGTGATTGACTGAGAGGACAAGATAGCTGTGTTGATTTGAAAGGAAATCCCATTATCTTCTGGGATGATAGAAACATTCTTCTCTCTTTACCTGAGTGGTAGTAAAAGAGCATTATATTGGCCATAAATAATGCAGCACTACCCTTGATACTTGTGTGTCTTATATATATAAAACTTATCTTCATTAGGTACTAATATTAAAAAAACCAAGATAATGCCTGACAATTTTCTAAAACTGACAAGACATCAAGTCTCAGGTAGAGAAGTCATATGAACCCCTCTGAAAAAACAGGCTGGAGAGTTGGCTCAGTGGTTAAAAGCACTGACTCCTCTTGCAGAGGACCTGGGTTCAATTCCCAACACTCACACCGCAGCTAACAACTGTCCATAACTCCAATTCCAGGGGAATTTGACACACTCTTCTGACCCCCGCAGGCATTGTATGACACAGCACACTTACATCAAGCAGGCAATACACTCATACACATAAAATAATAAATAATAGGTAAAATTTTTAAAGATAAGTAGAAATAATATAACTTAGTCAAAAAAGCATAATAAAAAGTCAGTTTAGCTTTAAATAGAATAATCAACAGTTTACATCTAAGAGCGGCAACAAAAATGAAAATTTCATTAATATCTTCAAAATACATAAATAAAATGATTACCAGTCTAGAATTATATACACACAGAAATCATCTTTAAGAAATAAAGGCAAAAGCAAGGCGAGGTGGTATCCATCTGTAAAACCAGCACCGCGGAGCGTGAGGCAGGAAGATATCCAGCTCCAGGCCACTCTGAGCTGCAGAGTACGAACCTCTCTCAAACAAACAATCAATCAATAAGGTCAAGACAGTGACATTTTCAGATAATCACAAAGAAAAAATTTCCCCAGTAGAACAGCATTAAAGGAGATATAACAGCATATTATTTTAGCTGGGTGTGGTGCAACACACCTTTAATCTCAGCACTCAGGAGGCAGAATCGGGTGGATCTCTGCAAGATGGAGGCCAGCCTGCTCTACATAGTGAGTTCCAGGAAAGCTGGGGCTACAGGGAGACCCTGTCTCAAAAAGACCCCCCAAAAAAAATTCCATCCCTGACTGGGGAGATGGCTGAGTGGCTAAAGCCCTTGCCACATAAGCTTGAGGACTAGAGTTCTCAGATCCCCACAACCCACGTAAGTACCAGGTGAGTGGTGTAGCTGCCCACCTGAAATCCCAGCAGTCAGAAAGCAGAGACAGGGAATCCCTGGAGAAAGCTGGCCATCTTTTTATACAAGAACATAAAAAGGTGAAAATAAAGAATGGGAAAAATTATACCCTACAAATACTTGAAAGTCTATGTAGGTATATTAGTTTGTAGCAAAGCAGATTTAAACTAAAATAAATTATAAAAAATAAAAACATTCATTTTAAAATGGTAAAACTTTCAATTCACTTGGAAGAGACTGCATTTTAAATTTGTATATACCTACCAATACCATGTCAAAATATAAACAGTGAATAGACTCAGAACTACAGAGAGGAATCAGACAAACAGCCATCCCAGTAAGATATTTTAGCACTTCACTCTTGGTAACTGATAAGTAAACAAAAAGCAATAACAATATAAGTGATGTGAACCAGACCATTAACAAATCTGGTTCATTTTATATAGAACTCTGTGCAAGTTGTTTTAAATACACAGAAACTTTTACAGAAATAACTATATGCTCAGTCCTAAAAGAAAGTATCAAAAATATAAATGACGAGGGACTGTGGAGATGGACCAGTAAATAGTGCTTGCCTCCTAGGCATAAGGACCTGAGTTCAGATCCCCAGCACCCACATAAAAAAGCTGAGCCTGGCTGCACATGCCTGTAACCCTAGCACTGGGAAAGGAGAGTCAAGCAGATCCCTGGGGCTTGATAGCTAGTCAGTCCAGCTGAATTAGAGAGCTCCAGGTTAGTTGAGAGACACTGTCTCAAAAACAAGGTAGAGAAACAACTGAAGAACCCAACATCAACTTCTGGCCCTGGTGCACACATGTACACACACAAAAATAAATTCATGCATATTATGTAATATAATACAAAATATGTTAGCTGAAAATCGAATATAGCTATAGACAATCCGTATAAATTATCTAAGGTCAAACAAGAAGCCATGTAGAAACTTGGAAATCTGTACAGCACAGGTTAGTGTTAGGGTTAAGTCAGTATGATAAGGAAGGAAAGAAAAGAATCATAAAATCATCTCAATATATACAGAAAAGTCTTTACAAAATCCAACACTCCTTCAGGATTAAGAACTCTGAGGAAAATAGGAACAGAAGGATCATATCTCCACATAATTAAGGACATATACAAGAGAGCTACAACTAACACCACACAGGGACAACTAAAACATTTCATCTAAACTCAGAAGCAAGGTAAGACTTATAGTGCGTACGATCTTAGCCAGAGAGATAAGGAAAGAAGAAGAAATGAAAGGGTTACAAAGAGGAGGGAAGAAGCTAAATTATACCTATTTGCAGATGATAAATTTAATCCTATACTTTAAAAAAACAATTTCATCAGAAAAGAACTTCAATCTGACATATACTTTGAGAAAAATAGTAGGATTCAAAAATAAACATTTTTTTAAATCAATAGTAGTTTTATACACCAGAAATGAACTCTTATAAAAAGAAGTCTGGAACAGTGCTAGTCACAACAGCTCCTAAAAGTAAAAGAAAACATGGAGCTGGAGAGATGGTCAGTGGTTACGAGGATGCGCTGCTCTTCCAGAAGACCCAGGCTCAGTTTTCAACACCCACATCAGGAGGCTCACAAGAAACTACAACTCCAGCTCCAGGGGGATCTGACACCCTCTTCTGACCTCCGCAAGTATCCACACATATGTGATATATGCATACACATACACACACACACACACACACACACACACACAAATAGAAAAATTTAATCTTTAAAAATAAAATACATAGGCAAGGTGCTGACTTAACCGAAGATGTGACAGCCCTCGGTAAGAAAAACTATAAAACACTGAAGAAAGATATCATATAAGACATTTTTAAAAATGGAAAGATCGTGCATGTTCACGGGTCAGGAAAATAAAGACAGGAAAATAAAGACTGTGCAAATGGTCATATTATCAAAAGTGATACAAAACTCAATGCAATCTCCATCAAAGTTCTAATGACATTCCTCATAGAACTAGAAAAAAAATCCTAAAATTCATATGGAAACACAAAGACCAAATTGCCAAAGCAATCCTGAATTAAAAGAATAATACCGGAGGTATCATAATACCTGATTTCAAACTATACTACAGAGCCCAGTAACAAAGGCTACAGGGTACTGACACAAACACAGTGAATAGCATAGAAGATCCAGGATTCATCCCAGGCAGCCACAGTCCTTCATTCTGGACAAAGCTACCAAAAACATTCATTGGATAAAGAGATCCCCTTTAATGAGTGATGTTGGGAAAAGAGGATATATACGTGTAAAGGCTGAAACGAGATCCTTATTTCTTATCTGTACAAAAATCAACTAAAAATCAATCAAAGACCTTAACGTAAGGCTTAAAATTTTGAAATTACTACAAGAAAACATGGGCAAAACATTTCAAACTCTAAGGATAAGCAGTAACTTTGATAGAACTCTAATAGGTAAGGAAATAAAAATAAGAGCTGTCATTCTAAGCATGTATATAAATGCCATAGTGAACCCCCTCTTACAGCTAACACCACTAATTTCAAATCACATATGAAAAAGAAGACTTAAAAGCCTATAGATTGGAAAGGAAGTATTACACTTTATTGTTCAATAGTGATATAGCTGTACACAAAAGAATTTTAACAAAGCTATCACAATAAATCATTAGAATTAAAAAGTGACTTAGCAAGGTCGCTGCATACAAAATCAATGTGCCAAAATTAATTATATGTTTACATACTAGCAACAAAGGATTAGAAAATGGAATATGCAGTACTATGAATATATATTGTTCCCCAAATTTTCACAATTATCTGAAAATAAATTGAAGGCAATCTCAATCCAAATTCTAGCAGTTGGGATGTTTGTGTTCTAACTTGGCAAGTCTTTATTTAGCAAAGAGTAAGAGTTACGGAAGGTATCTTGGAGGAAGATGAAGGAATGAGAAAAGGTAAAGAGAACAGAGAATTCAGAGATGGTGCCATCCTTAAAGCATCACCTGATTTAAGACAAAAATGGCATTGCAGGGTAGTAAGGGAAGGACGATATTTTCAATACATGATGCTTTAGAGAACTGGCTAGCACTAAGGCTGGGGGAGAGACAAAAATCACTCCATACCATTCAGAAAAATTAATTCCAGGTACAACTGAAGGATAAAACCAGATAATAGAAGATAGCAAAACAACAGTTTCAGTATAAGGAAAGACATTCTTAGAATATAAAAATATATATAAAGAAAATCTTGTTAGTCTGATTGCATTAATAAAAAAAGAAAAAGAAAAAAAGAACCTTGGGGCAGGAGCGACAGCCAGTGGTTAAGAGTACTGGCTGCTCTTACAGAGGACCTGGATTTGATTCCCAGCACCCACATGGGAGCTAACAACCATCAGTAATTCCAGTTCCAGGGGACCTGACGCCTTCTTCTGACCTCCATGAGCATTGCACAACATAGGTGCACTCACACACATACAGGCAATACACTCATATACGTTAAAAAAAAAAAAATACCTCAGGGCCAGTGAGACAGCTCAGCAGATAAAGACAACTGCTGCCAAACCTGAGGACCTGAGTTCAATCCCTGGACCCACATCCCACAAGGAGAGAACGGACTCCTGCAAGTTGTCCTCTGGCCTCCACCTGCATGCTATGGCATGCATATACCCACATACATACATACATACATACATATATATATATATATACATACATGTGTATGTGAAAATACAAATAAAATGTAATACAAATTTTAATGAGAACTTTAACTGATCAAAAGACATCATTAAGAGAGTTAAAAATAAGAAAGCATACTTGCAAGATATATAACTTAAAAAGATTAAGAGGATAAACAAATGACTGGTAAACATGAAAAACTATTCAACTTCATTAGTAACCAGGGAAAGGAAAATTATAAACCACAATAAGATATTTCTACACATCTTTCAAAATGGCTAATGTCTTTTAACTAACAAAACAAAGTATTTCTCTGTATGTAGAATGTAAGGCACAAATAAGCCTCACATACTGCTAATAGAAGCATGAATTAATATATCCATATGGGAAAGTTGTTTGCCATTATCCATTAAAATTGGGTATATGTGTACCCTTATCCCAGAAGTTCAATTCTGAAAATATATCCAACAAAGGTTAGGTAGTTTGTACCAAAGACATACAGAAGAACATTCAGAACAGCATTGTTTATAACAGTCCCAAATTAGGAATAACCCAAATATCTCTTAAAAGTAGGAAAAACGGGAAAATTATGGCACATTCATCTGATAGACCGACTATATATAGCAATAAAAATGAACAAAAAAGTTATCCTCAGCACACAGATAATACACATAGGCACCCATGCATACACACACATGCTCACATACGTGTACACACATACACACACATGCATACTGACACACAAAAGCAATGGATACTCCCACTTTTTTAAAGTTCAAACTCAAGCAGGACTAAGCTCTGATGCTGGAGGAAAGAGGAGGAAATCACTGAGGGAACACATGATGGGAGACCCTCCACACACATTTGTCATCTGTGTTTTCTGCATATGTATACTGCATCAACATTTAAATTGTGGAAATATGAAATAATGACAGTGAAAGAGAAGTAAGAACTTAACGATGGAGAAGTTACGACAGAAAAGGCTGGCAAACCTTCTTGGACTCATATAACTCAAAGTGCAAACCTACTAACATGGAACTTGGTATTGGTAGCCGCCTAGAGCAAGTTTAACCCTGTAGCTCCAGCTAACTGTCTTTAGCTGTCCTCTGTCTTGGACATGTGGACCTTACGCCACACCGTTTGCCCCATACTTAGACAGAAATTGAACAACAATTGGTGTTGTTATTTGCTACAAAGGCTAAGTTATTTACTATTCTGTATGCTGTAAAATTTCTTTCAACTGTATAGAAGCTGAGCTTTACAGAATGGCCTAATGGTTATCTTCACTGTCAAGAAACTTGTTATAATTTTTGAATCTTCTTTTGGAAGGCAAGCACCTTATCTACAAACATATGCATGAGAGTCCTATGAAAATGTGAGATAGCCTTTTACATCCTTAAGATTCATATTTGAGACCAAAATCATTACAATAATTTTAATAGTTTTTGACGCATAGCATAAACTGTAGAATATCAAATCCTCATTGTTTAGCCTTCCTCACATGAACCGTAAGTATTCCAATGCTGTGTTTAATAGCAAGGCATAATTTATATACATGTATGCATAAACTACAATGAATTAATAATAATTACTAAAGCTTTGTATGTTCATAATATTCCTTCAATGTTTCTGTATCCAAAATTTTTCTAATAAAGGCGTGGGAGCAGCTTGGGGGAAGAGTGGTTTATTCAGCAAAGTGCTTGCTGCACAAGCATAAAGACCCGAGTTTGTATCCCCAACACGAATGTAAAAAGTTGGGCATGGCTGCGTGCATCTGTAACCTCAGTGCTCGGAGACAAAGTCAGGAGGATCTCAGCAGCTTGCTGGCTGGCCAGTCTAATTAATCAGTGACGTCCAGGCTCAGTGGGAGAGCCTGTCTCAAAAAACAAGGTGGACAGTGATAAAGGAATTCACTAAACATACACATGTGCATACTCAGACACTATAATCTCTCTCTCTCTCTCTCTCTCTCTCTCACACACACACACACACACACACACACACACACACAATAAAAAATAAATAAGTAAATAGGAATAACCTTGTATAATCATATACAATGTGATCTTTAAAATTTGCATCCAAGAAACAGAGGAAGTGTACCAAAGTGTTGGCAGCCATTATTTGGGAATTGTAGTTTGTTTTTTCCTTCTTACATGTTGATATAATTTTCATAAGCAAATTTTCATTTTATTAAAAGGGCATACTTTTTTTTTTTTTTTTTTGGCTTTTTGAAGCAGGGTCTCCCTGTAGCCCCAGCTGTCCCGGAACTCACTATGTAGACCAGGCTGGCCTTGAACTCACAGAGATCACTGCCTCTGCCTCCCAAGTGCTGGGACTACAGGCATGCACCACCACACCTGGCTAAAAGACATGCTTTTTAAAAATGAAATAAACTACTAGAAAACACAAAAATTTACTTATCCCTAAAAAAAAAAAAAAAAAAAAAAAAACCTTATTGGGGCTGGAGAGATGGCTCAGCAGTCAAAAACACTTGCTGTTCTTCTAGAGGACCCAGGTTTGATTCCCAGCACCCACACAGCAGCTAACAGTCCATAACTCCATTTCCAGGGGATCCAATACCCTCTTCTGGCCTCCACTGGCATTACAAGCATGTGGCGTACTTAACATCCATGCAGGCAAAACATTCATACACATAAAATAAAAATAATAAATAAAATGTTTTTTAAAAATTTATCTTTGTGCTTCCAAGCCCATAAAATCCTAAATAAGTCCCTATATAATTTCTTAGATATTTTATTATTTTTATTTTATGTGTATGAGTGTATTGCCTGCATGTATGTGACTGCACCCAATTTTTAAGGCTAAAAATACTTGGGATTTCAAGCACATCTAGCTGCTGACGATATGCTTTGGCTGTCTTTCATTAAAGCAGACACTACAGAAAGATTTTAATGCTTCTAGCTGAAATTTTATTAAAGAACTACACTGTGAAAAAGTGAGACCATGTCGTTAAAGTAGAAACATTAGTTTAAATTTAAGCTTGTGTGCTTACTGCATTCTCTGTAGGATGTGGGCATGCTAATCAACTCTGCTGCATTATTACCTAAAGAATTGAAGGCGTTTGTGAAGACTGAGAAAATCTCTGTGTAGGCCATAAACATAGCAGACTGCTTAGCCCTGAATAGGACACCTACAATCAAACTTCTGCCTCCCAAGGCTCAGGGATCATTGTGGAAGAGAGGGTGGAAAGATTGCAAGAGCCTGAGGAGGTGGATGACCACAAGAAAAAAGAGTTTTCCAGACAGCTGGTCAGTTACTCACAGGAACTTATAGCAATGGTAACAGAAGACTAAAGAATTAGATAAGTTCCTAAGTAGCAAAAACAATGCCAGACAAGCAGCTCATGCCAGAAAAACATCAATAACAGACCAGAACCATTAGTTTTTCTCTATGACCATTTGTCTCCCTCGTGGTTTATTAGAATGGGAATTCTAAGAGAGCTACTTATCAGTGCCTAGGATGGTACCTGACAAGTAGCAGGCATTTTAGGACTCAGTGGTAAATGGATGGAAGCACAGACATCTGATTACAAGGACAGACTGAAGAATGGATATCCTTAGACAGCCACCTTTCCATCAGATAGTCCAAGAGAACAAGATAGTCCAACAGGCTCTGATCTTAGCATTAAAATGCTGAACTAATTTTAGGAAAGACTGGATGGTTGGTCCTTGCTAGAAGTTATAGTCACCTACAAGAGTAAGTAGAAGTGGCTATCAGTGTTTAAGGATTGTGGGATGCTCTGGATAACAAGTCTCATCAAGTGGCTTCTCCATTCAAAACCTGCACTTGGAATGCCTTTGCTGTTAGAATCAAATTCCATCCTTCACAGGCACTGTCAGCTCCCTCCCTCTAGTGTCTAACTGCATTTGAATTTTCCAGTTCCTCAATACTACCAACTTGTCTTTTGCATCTACCTTGCAAACCCTGTAGGCAGTTCCTTCTACCTTAAACTCAGGTTTTAGCCATTCATGGTTCCCTCTCCTTATGATGCCTCATTATGTGCCTTTCAGTTATCAGCTTCAAACTTTACTCAATTGAGAGCCTTCATTAACAAATAAATGCCTCTTCCCCAAACTTGCCTACCTTCACAACGAGGTAGGCAACCCCCTCATGTTTTCTCACAGACCTCTGCATTTGCCCTACCTTAGCCCTAGTACCTCTACTTAAAAAAATATCTGGATCTTTCCCCCCAAACTAGCACATAAACTCCAGGATGTTAATGATTTTAGCCTGTTTTGATCCCTATTCTACCATCAGTACACAGAACAATGTCTGTACAGTGCCAACAGTGGACATTCCGTGTTTGTTGAATAAAATAAATTATGTAAAATTAATAAATGTACTTATGTAAATTAATTAATTAATCCATGTGTAGACTGTACTAAGTTCCAGGAGGTCTGGTTTTGTATTGGTTCCTATACTAATAAAAAATACAGTTTTCTCATCAAATACTTATCCTATAAGTAAATTTAATTTGCTATTGATTACCCGTTCAAACGGCACATAAGTGCTTATTTCAGGGACCTAATAGGAAAGGGTTGGTGTCAAGTATTTCAGTTGTTTTACCGTTTACTCTACCAATGTATCAGATGGATTTTACTGATTTTACAGCCAAGCTATTCATTTAGCAACAATGAAACATTTTCTACTATCCAGGATAGGAAATATCAAAAATAGCAATTTCCAACTTTAAATTTTTTCTGCTTACCTTCATTGGTTTATTAATATTATTGTTGCCACTTATTATTCTTGGTGAAATAAGCCCTCCAAGGGCTAGCAAAAGCCCAAATACCAAGTTAGTACTTCGTACTATCACTAACATCTGGTTTTAAATCTTTCATTTGGAATATAATCCCCTTAGAACCACCTCAAATCACCTTTGAAAAGAAAAATGATGCCAAGAGATAAGTAAACTCTCAGAACAGTAGCATACAATCTCACAATCGCTTGAATAAAGGCCAACCTTGCAAAAATATCCACCTCTCTCATTATCAGAAAAATATGAATACTGCTGAGGGGAGGAAGATATGAGTATCATAACTACATTAGTTATACAGATTTCATTTATTTTATAACATATAAGCAGCAGTCTAGGACCTTGGATAGTCTGTTGTCTGTCCATCTGCCTTTTTTGAAAGTCTGTTGATAGACATCTGCCACTTTTTTTTTTTTTTTTTTTTTTTGAGACAGGGTTTCATGTAACCCACCCTGGCTTAGAATTCTCTATGTAGCACAGGCTAGCCTCAAACTCGGGAAACTCTTGCCTCAGCCTGCCAGATACTGGGATTAAAGGAGTCGGCCACCATGTCCAGCTGTGTCATTACAGTTAAAGATACTGTTTACTAGTCGTGATTTATTATACTGAGACTCTTCAATTGTGGACTCTTCCTGACTATCGGGGTCATTTAATTGTTATTTAATGCATAAATTTAGTGCATGGGCAAATGCTGAAAATGTTTCCAAGCTTCAATCAGAACAGAATTAAGCAATCGAGGCTTTTGCTAGATAATAAGCAAATCTACAGCCTTACTCTCAGCAGTGATTTTACTCTGATTAATCTCAGCAAAGGTTTGACTCTGATTAATCTCAGCAATGGCTAAGAGGGCAGCCGTTTGGAGAGCAGCTGGGACTGAGACACAGGCAATTTGCTATGGTGTCATAAATATTTTAACTTGTTTTAATGAATGATTTTGTTTTGCTTTTATTGTTTATTTTGTTTTGTTTTGAAACAGGTTCTCATGTAATCCAGGATGGCTTCAAATCTGGTATGTGCTCAAGACTGACATAACTTCTGATCCTCCTGATCCTCCTGCCTCCATCTCCCAAGTGTTGGGATTACTACAGGCACACACTATCACACCCGGCTATTAGGTAATGTTTTTAAGATACGGGGTCTAATTATGTTGCCCAGCCTGGCCCCAGATTCCTGGACTCAAATGGATCTCTCTGTCTCAACCTCTCCTAACAGCTGGGACACTGAACCTGGCTAATTGGTCTCTTTTTAAACCTGGTTTCAGAAAGGTTTGTGACAAGGTCTAAAAGCACAGCAAAGATAATCTAGTAAGACAAGATGAGAGACACGTGGCACAAGAGAAAGGAACATGGGCTATCACAGACTCCTCTTACCTGTGTACTGCAACCCCCTGTACTCGCTTATTGCCCCAGGAGGTTTTAAATTGGGCCAGTAGTGGAAAAGCATCTGAACTGCTGGAGGTTTCACCTGTGAAGGCCCGTATGCAATCACATACAAAAGATCCTAAAGGAAGCAGGAAAGTATTTGGACTTAGCAACACCAATAAGATAAACACCAATTAAAAAAAAAAGATCACTCATTTGATATTACCAAAGCAGACAAAATTGTAATTGAGAGGCTAAGGTCAGTAATTTCCCTGAATCCCATCAGCCAGGTGTACTTTAAAGACTGGATTACATAAGCACATTGTTTTTATTACTTAGTTATGTGTATATGCCCTTCTGTGAATGAACTCTCTCCTCCAGGGAGAGTTCAAAGGTTTCTGTATGTTAACAAATCAGAGTTGCATTAAAGAAAGATTTTTACAATAGCATATACCCTATGCCAAACACTGTTTTGTTTGCTTGTTTGTTTGTTTGTTTGTTGTTTTGGAAACAGTGTCTCTCTCCTTGTAGCCCCAGCTGGCCTGGAACTCACTGTGTAGACCAACTAGCCTTGATCTCATAGATAGCAACCTGCCTCTGCTTCTTGACTGCAGGGATCAAAGGTGTGCGTCACCACACTCAGCCTTGTAGTGTCAAACACTACATTTTAAAATATATTTTCTTTTTTGTCGTTTTTTTATTTTATGTGTATGAGTGTATTGTCTGCATGTGTGTTAGTGCACCTATGTCATGTAGTGCTCTCAGAGGAGAGAAGAGGCTGTCGGATCCCCTGGAACTGGAGTTATGTATGGTTGTTAGCTGCCATGTGGGTACTAGCACTCAAACTTGGGTCTTCTACAAGAACAGCCAGTGCTCTTAATCACTGAGCCACCTCTCTGGCCACCCCCTGAAATATTTTCTTAATCACATTTCTTAACAACTCCCATCTCCTATTTGAAAAAAGGAGATTCTCAAGCAGCTTCAAATAAAAAAAAACTTTTCACACAATATATTTGCCTAACTCCAAGAATAAGATACATTTAATTACTCTATCAAGACACTATGTTCTTCAAGCTTTATTTCTGTTCTAAATGACATTTAACAGTTTAAAAAATGACAAGTATTGGTTTGCCACATCAAAGTAGGGCATGTATAAATTTTATCTAAACAAGTTATAATTGTTAATATATTATATAAATGAAGTTAGTGAATATGGGTCAAACTTACTTTCCACACTTCTTGCTTATATTTCATGAGGCATTCCAATAATTGACAATGATACACTGTAAGGAGGAAAATACAATCTGTAATGAAATTTAAATACCAGAAAATCATCCTCTGAGATATAACAAACTACTTTAGCATCAGTTTTCCTTTAACTGCTAAATTATAAAGTATTTATCAATACTTTTTTAAACAGTCAAGCTCTTAACTTTATCAAGCTCTATCAAGCTCTTGACTTTATCAAGCTTTATTCTACTGTCCTTGAGAAATATTTGATACATTGCATTAACAAAGGAAATTTTTTAAAAAGTCTCTAGCAATTATACTCCTATAGTATAAACTTGGATCAATGCAACTAAGAGCTACACTAGAAGGGGAAAAAATCCTAGCCAGAGAGCATAATAAAAACTCGTGTTTAGCTGGGTATGGTGGCCCACGCCTTTTATCCCAGCACTTGGGAGGCAAGTGGATCTCTATGAGTTCAAGACCAGCTTGATCTACATAGTGAGTTCCAGGCCAGGCTAACTAGGGCTACAGGGAGACCCTGTCTCAAAAAAAAAGCTTACGTTTATCCAGGATTAATTCCGTCAGGTACTGTGATCTCACAAACGACATGCTGCAGTTAGGAAACTAAGGCTTACTTTTCTGTTTCCCTAAGGCTGAACAAATAGCAACTGATAGTTTAACGGAATACAACAACAATTTTACTAACTGAGCAACAATTGATAGAAAAAAGCATACCTCAGAGGCCCCCCAGCAGCTTCAGGCTCAGCTCATACTGGCTAGAACTGAGCCTCAGTTATAGGGAATTTATTCTTTTGGTTTGTTTTTAAAATATAATATTTTTATTAACTCTGAAATTTTCTTACAATGTACTTTGATCATGTTAATCCCCTACTCTTCCCTAACTCCTCCCAAACCCACCTCCCATCTCCTCATCCCCTCCCAACTTCATGTTCTTTTATTTTTTTAAACAACTTACTGGGTCCAATTTGTGCTGCCCATATACTTATGGGTATGGGCCATCCACAGGTGCATGGTTAACTTTCCAGGGCCCATGCCCTTAAAGAAAACTGGCTTTTCCTTCCCCAGAAGCCACCAACGGTCCATAGTTCCTCAGTTATGTGTGGGGGCTCTTGAGCCCCTCCCCACTCCGTGCTGACTTGATCTTGTGCAGGCAACTGCTGCTGCTGTGAGCTCATGAGTGCAGTGGTCCTGTCATGTCTATTACACACCATTTCAGTCAATTCTCCCTGACCTCTGGCTCTTAGAATTTTCAGCTTCCCTCTTCCAAGATGGTCCTCAAGCCTTGGGTTACTTTCTACTACTGTGATAAAAACACTGACCCAAATTATCATGGGGAGGAAAGGGTTTATTTGGCCTACAGCTCACAGTTCATCATCAAAGGAAGGAACCTAGAGTACAGACCGTGGCAGGATGCTGCTTACTGGCTTGCTCCTCTGGCCTGTGCTCAGCCTACTTTTATACAAAGTAAGACCAGCTGCCCAGGGGTAGTACCACCCACAGTGGGCTGGGCCCTCTCAAATCACTGAACAATCACAAAAATGGCCCACAGACATGGCCACAGGCCAATCCAATGGAGGAAATTCCTCAATTGAGGTTCCCTCCACCCAGGTGTGTCAAGTTGACAACTGAAACTACCCAGCACTGGGGGTGATATAGATAGTTGTCCCATTTTGTGGCTGAGCACTCCACTGATACTCATTCTTGACACTTTGATGATTTGTGAGTTTCTGAGTTAACTATCGCCACTGCACAAAGAAACCTCTGATGCGGTCTGGGAGCTGCACTAATTATACAGATACAAACTTAGAGGACAGTTCGATGCTGTGTCCATTTGGCAGAATAACAGTAGAAGGTTCACAACTTGGGTCTGTGAGCTCCACAACCATTTTTTCTTGGCCAGTTTACAGTGCCAGGCATGTGTTTCCTCTTGCGGAGTGTGTCTTAAATCTAATCAGAAAGCAGTGGGTTACCCCCATAATATTCAGACAGTGAATTTGGCCTTACTTTACTCACCAGTGACCTCTTTCATTCAAATCCCATGAACATTTTTCAGTCTGAATTTTATGTGGCTTTTCAAAAGCATTCAGTACTGTTGACCAGTCTCCTTTTTTAAAAAACTCTCTCTTCTTGTGGCTTCATATGACATGACCCTCCCCTGTCACCTGTAGTGAGCACCACTGTTGCTACTCAACTGCTGGCAATAGTGAGTGCCTTTTCTTCCCAGACATTTGCCAAAGCACAGGCTTTCTCAGACCCCACTGAAGCTAGGAGTAGCCATGGGACATATTTCTAGCTGAGAAACCTGCTGGAGAGGTTCTGAGGCGTTTACTTTTCTCTGTGACCTTTTGGAACTTTAACCTTTTTTTTTCTGAGACAGGGTCTCACCCTGCAGTTCAGGATGGTCTGGAACTCACTATATAGTCCATACTGGCCTTAAACTTGTGATGAGTTTAATGGCTCTGACCAATTTGCTTTCAGATGTTGTTTGTGTGAAGATACAATAACCTCCACTGTGACAGCCATTGTGCAAACATGAGGGAAGTCCAAGAGAAACAGGATGCTAGCTCAGCCATCTGATACAGTAGGGCTATAGTTAAGACTTTCTGCTGAGGGCAGGATGTGGTGGCACATGCCTCTAATCCCAGCACTTGGGAGGCAGAGGTAGGTGGATCTCTGTGAGTTCAAGGCCAGCCTGATCTACATAGTGAGCTCCGGGTCAGCTGGGACAACAGAGAGACCTTGTCTCAAAAAGACCAAAAAAATAAATAAATAAACTTCCTGTTGAGTGAACTGCAAACATGCTTGTAGTTTAAAGCACCCGCAATCAGCTAAACAGGCACGGTCTCTAAACCTCTTCAGCAAATTCATTCTCTCCCATTGGTCCACTGTTTGGAGGGTTTCCTGAAGCCTGGTCATAGCACCCCTCCATCTTTTATCCTACGCTTTCTCCTAAGTAATCTCATACACAACTATAGTAACAACCTACCTGTGGTATGATAAAGATCACTGGACATTTTTGTAGAGGCTCAAAGTTCATTAACTCAAGTCCAGTGTTCTGTTCTTCATGCCAGACCCACCCATAACAAAACTACCTAATTACCATTTCCTCTTCAATGTCTCAAAGGCACCTTGAACACAGCATGTTCAAAACAGATCTTATGATCTTCCCTCCAGTAACGCTTCTTCTCCATTGTCAACTTGACTAACTTTAGAATCATACCTCTGAGTGTGTCTGTGAGGGCATTTCCAGAGAAGTTTAACTGAGGAGGTAATCACCACCCAGAATGTGGGTGGTCCCGTATCACGGCTAAAATTCCAGAATTAGAATAAAAAGGAAAAAGGAAGAAAATCAACTGAGCAGCTCCGCTCAGCATGTTTGATTCCTGACTGTAGATATGACATGATCAGCCCCCAAAACAAAAGTTTCTTTTGTCAGATAGCCTGTCATAGCAAGGAGAAAAGTAATTAACATATCTACAAAGCCAGATCTTCCCCAGTGCCTCCTTTATCACTAAATATCACTATGTGTTCAGTCAGTGCAAGCCAGAAGTCCACTGTACCCAATCTCACGAAGTCCTACCCTTTTTATTTGCTAAATAGCTCTAGGTAGATGTACATTTCTCAGTTTCAACTTAACTTTGACATGTCTAGCCAAACACAGGGATTTCCTTATTAGTCAATCTACATCGAATACAGCTCTTTAACAATCTATTCTCTAATGCAACCATAGCCACACACACACACACACACACACACACACACACACACACACACCCTACTCAAAGCAGCTTCAGAGCTTCCTACTACACTTGGTATGAACACAGAACTTCCTGCCTAACAGAGCCTCTAAATTCTGGAAATTCTACAAGTCTCATGTCATACCAGGTAGGCAGCCCCAGAGTTCCATCTTGACCAGTCTTTCTGTCTGAGCAACTTGCCAGACTACCTCTTGAGACACAAGATCCCTCTGCCTGAACCGCTATCCTCTCCCCTAACTTGTAATGACACCCATTATTAAGTTCTCAGAGTGAAGTGGCTTTCTCAGAGAAGCCTTCCTTGATATTCTTAATAAATTCAAATCTCCTTTGTTTTATTTTGCATTTTTATTATATGTACTTGTGTGTGTCTGTGTGTTGGTATGTGTACTTGGGTACAAAAGCTCACAGAAGCCAGAAGGTGTTGGAGTGCCTGGAGCTGGAGTTGGGAGTTACAGGTAGTTACAGGCAGCACCAGACAAGTGCCAGGAATAAAACTTTGGTCCTGTACAAAAGTAGTACACATACTCTTAACCACTAAGCCATCTCTCTCCAGCCTCCCAAATCTCCTTTTTTGGGTCTGGTAACACAGGGTACTTGAAGGGAACTTGATTTTTAATTATTTGATTCATGTATTTGCTCCTCCCCAAACCATATGATAAGCTTCAGAAGATGAAGGCAGGTAGGCTGTGCCTCACAAAATGAGTGTTCCACATGCAGTGACAATTTGTTGAATTGTCTTTGTCCTTGAGCCTCCACTGAATGTTCAAGTACAGATGACCCAGGACACTTTCTCTCAAACAAGGTCTGCTCTTCTGCATGGGTCTATTACATGATCGTCATTCAGAGTATTCCACTACCTGCCCTGTGTAGAGACTTAGAAATCCCTCGGTTTAAACTGCTTCCCTTTCAAAAAGGGAAACCCCACTTAACCTGCCAAGCAGAACTCTATCCATATTTTCTTTGCTTAAGTAGCATGAATCATTTCCTGATTATTGCAATCCACAGTCTTCTCCCTCTGATGAATAACAGCCTATAGTACTTAATTGGTGCTTTTCACATATTACACTGCATTTATTACTTTTGTTTTGCTTTGTTTTGAAAAATGTAGCTCCTGGCTGGCTTGGAATTCACTTATGCAGCAAGCCGGCCTCAAATTTGCAGTGATCCTTCTACCTCTGCCTCCCTATTGCTGGGATTATAGGTGTGGCCTGTACCCAGGCCACCATGCCTGGGTACTCCACATTATTACTGATTTATAGGAATATGCCTGATCTTCCCAGTTAAGTACAGTCCCTCCACAAGTACCATATCTTGGGGCTAGAGAGATGGCTCAAGAGCACTGGTTGCTCTTGCAGAGGACCCAGGCTTGATTCCCAGCACCCACATGGTGGCTAATAACCATCTAAAACTCCAGTTCCAGGGGATCCAACACCCTCTTCTGACCTCCCTAAGCATTGCATGACACAGGTGCATTTGCATATGCACAGGCAATACACTCATACATTAAATAAAAATAGTAAATAAAATATTTTTAAAAAACAAGTTCCATACTTTACTTTTCTGCGTAGTTTCTACAGCACCTAGTTCAGAGCCTTACACATAGATATTACTCAATGAATGCCCGTTACTTGAGCAACTGCTGTTCTCTATTTGTGACATACAATCAGCTACAAAGCCAAACTATCAATTGTTTCTCCACTCCTGCCCCTATGCTGCCAAAACTTAAGCAGAATGATGCACAGGCATGTCCTACCTATGCAGGTAGGCAAGAATAGCTAGGAATGGCCCAACACAAAATCAGAAACTTACTTAAAATGTTATGATATTAGGCGATGATTTTTTTGTAACTTGATTGAAAAGGTTTGACTTTGAAGACAACAATGTCGTCCTTGTAGTGCAGTGTTAAAAGGCTTGCACGTATTTGATCCCAAAATGACCGCCTCACTTCCCAACTGTTTTCCACATCACAGGACTAGTTTGGGATCAGAAATGCAATACCTAATATGAAAAGTTGCCTATAAACATCCCCCCTTAGAAGGTTTGAAAACAACAGAGGTAATTTTATCTAATCACAGTAGTTTTCTAGCAATTCAACCCCGAGAAGAAAATGCCAAATTACAACAATTTACACTTTTATTTATTCAGCATTCACAATTTCCAGTCAATATAGCAAAACTAAGAAAGCAACGGACATATACATATACTTAACCTGTTAATTTTAAAACCAACATTTTAATGTATAGCAAGAAAAGTAGTCCCACTTTATAGATGAGGAAATTTGGCCTTAAAAAGATTAACGAACTTGTTCAAGGTTGCACTAACTTTTAATTTGCAGGTGAGCTCAGATGTAAATCCATTACTAAGAAAAAACTGTCCCACAAAATGCCCTTCATAAACCCCCAGAATCAACTCAAATATTAGGTCTGTCAAAGCTGAATCACAGTTCCTTCCTGATAAATCTCTCTCCTTTAGTAATTTGGAGCAAAACTTACATAAACCCTGTAGATTCAGTAACTCTTTATTTAAAAAATCCCGATTTTAGAGATTACACAGCTAAGCAATACATTCGTTTCCACTTGTTTTCTGGAGATGATGCTTGAGCACAGAGGTTATAGTGACAGTTGCCTGAGTTACTCTTCAGAATCTTGAAGGCCAATATAGTGGTAAACACTGACTCATCCCTTAGGCCTGCAGGTGTCCAAGGAGTGACTGGAACAAGTGAAAAGGCTAGTCACCTGTCTTCATAGTGTCTATACACTTTTATGCCCTAATCTTTGGGTGAGATTCTACTTAGCTCTATATATGGATATATTTGTCATTTGAGAAATCCTTGTCCAAAATATAATATAGGATTGGTTAACTTAACCTGGACTTACCTAATCTCTTTCTCCCCACCAAAGCGACAGACCAGCCACCATGACTGGAACTACCAGACCATGAAAAAAACTGAAAAGCAGAGGCACCTGAGTTTCTGGAAGATCTGTCTACTCCCAGAGAAGACAAGAATACCCCTCCCTTTATTACCCTATCTCTGTCCACCATTGTTCCTGTCCAATATCGATAACTGCCCCCTTGTAATTGAGAAGCTCATCTGTCAATAAAGTTATCTCTTCTCTATTCTTTGGTCACTGAATAAACCTTTTTATTTCTCCCCAACAATCAGACATTGAGTCTTTCATGAGATGAAATGCCAGACCTAGGTTCAGGAACAAATTCACATACATCTAACATCAAAATACCCACTTTTATTTATTGTCTCTCAACATTAGGGCATAATCCTCATGATAAGACTTTAATTCACTAGAGTCTAAATGAAGAATTATTTCAAAAGATAATATATAAGAAATATGAATTGATGGTCTTTTAAGGTAAACAGCATGATATGCAAAATATAGGTTGCCCCAAATTCACATCATAGGAGTTGAGAGATGGTTCAGAGATTAAGAGCACTGGCTGCTCTTACAAATGGCCCAGATTCGGTTCCCAGCACCCAGACAGTGGCTAACAATCATCCCAACCTCAGTTCCAGGGGATCCAAAGGCCTCATCTGGTCTCTGCAGGAAGTGCATGAAACAGATACATACATGTAGACAAAACACTCATAAACATAAAACTAAAATAAATAAACGATTTCTTAAATTCACATCATAATCATAAGGGATATCATACTTAGGATGCTATGGACAGAATAGCAAATTCACATGTTAAATTCTAATCCCCAATGTGACATTAGGAGGCGGGTCTTCAGGAAGTGATTAGATCATGACAGCAGAGCCCCCATGAACAAGATCACTGATCTTATTTTAAAAGAGTTGAGAGAATTCCCTTTCCTGCCATGTGAGAACACAGCACGAATATATTCATCTACAAACTAGGAGATGGTCCCTTACCAGACTAATAAATCTATCAACAACCTTGATCTTGAATTTCCTAGCATCCATTACTATGAGAAATAAGTCTTTATTGCATGTAAGTCACCCAGGTTATGATATTTGTTATAGTATCCCTGTAACGGCTGATCTTGATTTCCAACCACATATGATTTAGAATCACCTAGGAGACAAACCTCTGAGTGTTTCTGATGGTGTTACCAGAGCGGTTTCACTGAGGAGGGAAGACTATAAAAGGCATTATTTCATGGGATTGAATCTGAGACCGAATAAAAAGAGAAGATAAGCTGAGCACCGGCATTCACGTCTCCCTTCCTGCCTGTTGGTGCCACGTGACCAGCTGCCTCACACTTTTGCTGCCATGCCTTCTCTGTCATGATGGGCCATGGTCCCTTGAACTGTAAGTTAAAACAAACCATTCTTTCCTGAAGTTGCTTTAGTCAGGCATTTTGCCATAACAATGAGAAGAGTAACTAATATAATCCCAGACACAGTGAGGCAGAAGTGGGGTGCTACTGTAAGAAATACCTAAAAATGTGGAAGCAGCTTTGCCATTAGGTAATTGTACAATTTGTAGATGAATATATTGAGTTTTGAGGTATAGTCTAGAAAAGTCAACATTACTATGAATGGGCCTTTAAAGGCAATTCTGGTGCGGGTTTAGGAAGAAAAGAACAGAGTTTTAGAGAAAGTTTCACTTCGAAAGTATGATGAACAAATGTTGGTTTTAAAAAAACAGCAAAAGCAATTCTGATGAGATGTCAGATAGAAATGGGGAACAAAACTGGAAACTGGAGGAAAAGCCATCCTTGTCATAAAGTGACAGAGAACTTGATCAAATTATGTCCATGCCTTAGCATTTTATAGAAGGTAGAACTCATGAGAGAGGAAATTGGCTATTTGGCTAAAGAAATTCCTTACAGAAGTGCTATCCAGAGACATGCACTCTGAAATCTCTTATTCTCTACATTTTGGCCAGTTGTGGCTTTCTGTGCTAATCACCATCTGTTATAAGAGGAATCTTTGCTTGTGAGAGTTGAGGGATACATTAATATTCTCTCTATCCCCTATTCCACTATCTTCCATGACCTTGGGCTGCTGGGAGCTTGCTCTTATGAACTTACAGCAATGGTAACAGCATGCACAAGACTCAGGGGAACTCAAACCAGACAAAAATCCAGCATAGAAGTGGAAAAATGGGTAAGAAGCCCAACCTTAGCTGAGAAACTACTGACAGGTGATCACTGTTGAATGAGGGAGAGCCAGTCTTCTTTAAGGGAATGACACTACAAAGTTTGACCAGACTCCAGTGGATGAATTCACGCCAAGGGACTTCTAGGGGTACAAACTTGACTAGATAGGCTTTAACATATAGGAAAGAATGCATGAAAACCAGTGGGAGGAATATGGGGCAGGTGCAGACAGGGGAGGGGTCTAAATATGATTAAGATGCGTTGCATGAAATAAATGAAAAGTCAAGAAAAAAACATACATGGTAATAAAAAATTAATAATAAAGGGGTATTTACATGGGGGGTGTGCTACAAGAGTGACCTGGATTTTTTTAATATTTTATTATTTTTATTTTATGTGTATGCATGTATTGCCTGATCGTATATAGGTGCACCCGTGTTGTGCAATGCCTGCGGAGTACAGAAGAACCTGTTGGATCCCTGGAATCTTGAGTTACAGACAGTTGTCAGCTGCCATGTGGGTGCTGGGATTTGCCAGGATTTCTGCAAGAACAGTCAGTGTTCTTAACCACTGAGACATCTCTCCAGCCCGTGACCTGGTTTTTCACTGACTGTTTATAATAAAATTCCAAAAGAAAGAAATGGTTCAAATGCAGAATTGTTCATCAAAGAGGAAACAGAAGTTAAAATCCCCAAGCTATCTGTGTTAAAGAACGAGAAAATCTGTAGGGAGAAACCACTGAGGGAATAACCAAGCAAGTAACAAATACATCAGTCAGTCCTCACGAGAGAAGTCAAGTGCTACTATCTAAGACAAGGAAAGAATGACCCTCAAAGACAACTCAGAAACTATCATAACAGCTCTCTCATCACAGGCATTGAATACAAGGGACCAAAACCAGCACGGCTTCCAAGAGGCCACCAGCAACAGGAAGGCCTCACATTGCAGCCTCTCTGTAGTTCCTGGACCCTGATGCTTTATTCCTCAGCTGCCCTAAGTGAAGCTTATTTGGCCCCAGAGAAGCATGCAAAGTACCCAACAAAGGGGTGGGTACCTGAAAGCTTCCCTGTAGAGTCAAAGGATAACCAGTAAAGTTATGGGCCCTGAACCCCAAACTGTGAGGGTGGAACTGAGGTAGAGAGAAGTCACTGGGAGAGTCACCATAGAAAGGTCCCACTAAAGTAATGCCTAGCAGAGTGGCAAAGGTAAGACTGCCTAAAGCAATGGAAGCAGTGCAATCAGTGTTAGGACGAAACCCTTCCCAGAGAAGCAGCAGAGCAGACCGACCTCTACCACAGTAGGTCCGAGGGGAAGAGCATCAAGTCCAAGATTATGTTTAAGCATAAGGTTTGATAGTGTTGGTTTTAAATTTATTGGGGAACCATTACCCCTTCTTTCTTATTTTTCCCTTTTGGACAGGAATGGCTACTCTATGTCCTACGACTGTATTTTGTTGTTTGTTTGCTTGCTTGCTTGCTTTTGTTTCTGCAGTGCTAGGGATTTGATCAGAGCTGTTTCCCAAGCTAAGCACGTGCTCCACCACTGAGCTACACCCCCAGCCCTCACAGTTGTGTTTTGGAAGCACATAATTTATTTGATTTCATAACTACAGCTGGAGAGCAAATCTTACTTACATGGATTTGGAGGATATTTATATGAGCTGTCAGAACTTGGATTTTTGAGTTAATAATTGAATGAGTTAACATTTTCAGGATTGTCAGGATGGGATGAATGTATTTCATATGTGAAAACGATGTGAAATTAAGGAGGCACAGTAGAATGCTGATTGATCAAATATTTGTGTTTCCCAAGATTATGTTAGATCTTAGCCCCAAATATGATGATGTTAAGGGGTAGGGTCTTTAGGAGGTACTTAGATTATAAGGCAGCACCCTTATAAATGTGATTAATGCCTTTATAACAGTAGCACCAGAGAGCACTTTTCTTCTTCCACTATGAGAAGAAACAGCACAAACATGGCCACCTATGAACCAGGAAGTTGGCCTTTGCTAGACAATGAAATCCACCTTGATCTTGGACTTCCCAGCCTCCAGAACTTTAAGAAATAAATTTTTGCAAGCCTTATTACAGTAGCCCAAGTAGACTAAGACAAAGGATAAAAGCTAACACCCGCTTCGATTGTGACTTGGGAGGCAGGGCTAGAGAATCAATTGAATTCAGATTAGCCTGAGCAACATAGCAAGACTCCATCTCAAACAAATAACAACAACAACAAAAAAAAACTACACATGTAGGCTGGCATTAAAACTAAGAAGTGTTAAAATTTTCAAATAAAAGTTTTTGAATCAAAACTTTAATTATTATTCTACTCAAATAGACCAAAAACAATGTCACAAAATTTGTTCACTTTCCAAATGAATATTAAATGAAAATAAAAACAGAATTCACAGTTTAAGACATAACTTCAGTAGTCAGCTCCTTTTAAAGTCAGTTCCCCAAAGTTCATCTGCAACTACACTGACATGCAAACTAATGGAGTAAGTTACTGGAAAATCATCCAGTACAACAAGAGATCTAAGAGTCCCCCAAATCAAAATGCATTATCAATCTCCAATTACTCAACTTTATATAAATTTCATAATATTAAGTGATAAGTCACAATGAGGAAAGTGTTTTCTCTTTTACAAACAGGGGAACACTAATTTTCTTTCAAGCCCTTTAAATCATATATGCCTCTCCCATCAATTTATTCTTTGGCAAGAATCTGAAACTTGGAAAAAACATGTTCAGAGACATTTCTGTGGCATTCGAGGAGTAAATTCACTATAATTAAAACTTCAGTCAATGTGGGGCTAGAGAGATAGCTCAGTGGTTAAAAGCATTGACTGCTCTTGCAGAAGACCCTGGTTCAATTCCCAACACCCACTCATGGAGGCTACAAACCATCCTTAACTCCAGTTCCAGAGGAATTCAACAACCACTTCTAACCTCTGCAGCACTGCACTACACAGGAGCACTCACATACATGCAAGCAATACACTCATCCACATAAAATTTATTATTTATTTATTTATCAGTCAATTCACAAAATATGTTTTGTAAATGTGTATGAGTAAATATAAGATATATAATAGGTGTATGTAAACGTACATAAGACGTATATATGTATATGAGACAAGATCTTACTTTACTTCCCAGGCAGGCCTTGAACTAATGGCAATCCTACTTCCTCAGCCCTCCCAACTGCTGAGATTATAGGCATGAGTTACCATGCCAGGATTTTGTTTTTTTTCTCTTTGTATTTGTTTCTTTCTTTCTTTGTTTGGAGATAGGGGGTCCCTGTAGCCCCAGCTGGCCTGGAATTCGCTTTGTAGACCAGGCTGGCCTTGATCCACAGAGATCTGCCTGCCTCTGCTTCCTGAGTGCTGGGATTAAAGATGTGTGCCACCATGTCTGGCTCTATATTTTTTTAACTATTTATATAGTTATCAGTTTCCAGTCAATTTTCTAAAACTTTATCCTGAAACATTCTAAAAATATTATTAACAAACCTAATGATTACTACTAACAATAGACAAGAGAAATTTATTTTAATTCTGCTTTCTAACACATCTCCCCAGTTGTCTATCCCACCAAAAGAAGTTCTCACATGAGCACAAGCTTATTTATTCAGTGACTTGCCTGGTGATTGCTTTGGAATTGGTCAAGCTGCTCAGATGTCTGCTTACCTGGATTAGATGTGTACTGCATCGCAATCATTAGCATGGAGGATGCAGAGAGATTAACATGGGCTGGAACGCCTTCTCTCCTGGAGGAACCCACTGAAACCAAAAGTTTTTAATTAGATACAAATTAGTCTACATATATGAATATATACCTCCTACCTTACATAGAGCATGAGAACTTTGAACAAACTTCAAAAGAAAGCTCCAATTGAGCCAATGGAATTATTTTTCTGTGTTCTGTTTTTTGTTTTTGAGATATCTCATGTATCCTAGGCTAGCCTCAAACTTTCAGTGCAGTCAAGGATGATCTTAAACTCCTAATCTCTCCTCCTCTACCTCCCAGTGCTTAGGTTACAGGCATAGGCAGCTATACCCAGTCTACATGGTTGTGGGAATCAATTTTGTATATACTGGGAAAGCACTCTACCTACTGGGCCACATATCCAGCCTCCAAGCCAATAGAAATTAGCAGAAATAAAACCACTAAACTTTTCCTCGCATATAAATGTTACCATTGTAACATTGTTCTTAAGTGTGATCTCTACTCCTAAGATGTTTATATCTAGATGGGAAAAAAGAAAATACGGAATCCTTTATGAGCCCAAATATAAGGACAGGTTGTCCTAATAAGAAAGTAGGAGATTTTTAAACCCAATTTGGATGTATTAGTGCTTATAGAGTTATGTAAAATCAGCTTCGTATAATGTGTAGCTCCTTGATTAGTTATACATACAAATTTGATATCACATATTATAAAAACATCACATTACTTTAAAAATTGTTTTCAATGTTCATACGCCACTACACAGCTTTATTCAAACCTTCATATGAAACTTCATCAGTGTCTTCATTACCATGAAAATCACTCTGGGTTTTCCGAGGTTTACCTCTTCATATCACTTTGAGTTATTTGAAACAAAGCATGTTTTTGAATCTGTGAATAACTCAGTTGTTGGACTTTTTGTTTTTGCCAACAAATGTTCAATTACAAAGCAAGTCGGTATCTTCCAAATTCATCTAATAGTTGTATTATCATGGTTTCCACTTACATATTGCTTTTAACATTTCCGTAAGTGATTTGTTCACAAGGATATCAAACTTTGTATTAAAATTATCTCTTTTTAATGGCATATATTAGGTAACTCCTTAAGTATTGAAAATTAACACTGACGGAAGTTATTTTAAATAACAAGTTGCCAATGGGTATTTATCCCACCAATAACTGAGAAGGGACAAAAAACAGGAAGGCCTTTATTAAGATTAAAATATAAAGTGAACCCCTTTTTCCCCAGAGATAACTGAAGAAGTAGGAAAGACCTCTTATAGGAAAGTCTATGTACCAAATTGTCAAACATGAACAGAACAGCACACAAGAACTTTAAAACTCTCACAAACTCAACTCTCAATTTTAACACATGAAAGACCATTGACATGGGTAACCAGCAAAAAACAGATGACCTCAAACTCCATTTTATTTAATATTAAAGTACAATATGTGGCGAGCAGATCTCACTTATATATAAAAACAATAAGGCAACATAATAAAGAACATGATAAATAGAACCATTAAAACACTAATAAGAGACCTGTCATGTCCTAGAGGAGACAATGAAAGTTTAACAAGATTATTTTTATTCCACATCAAGAATTTTCAGCACTATAAAGGATAGTGTCCTTTGCAACAGGTTTATAGGAACAAGCAAAACAAATTTCCTATTGAGTTCCATTAGCCTGAGTTTGTTTTTATTTATCATCAACAGCTGAGTGCGTCTAATTCATGCAGCAGGTGATAGATATAAATTAGTTGGCCCTACAATATAAACAAGCACCAATAATTAGATAAGGATATAGAGATCAGTATGCTGTTCTGAGATGGTGAAGTTGACTAATCAAAGATGATGCAGTGAGAAAAAAAGAACTTTGAATCAAATGCTACAGAATAAGATACAGTTGCTTTCGATCTTTGGCCAGGTAACTTCTCCAAATTTAGCTTCTGATGGTCCAAGTCTAGCAACTATAAATCAGTAGTGTGGGAAACAGGAAACTATGTTAATAAGCACATCAGTTGATTCTCATGCAAGCTAGCCCTAGATCTGCCTTCGAGAGAAGTACTATTAGACAGATGAGAAATAAGCAAGGAAATTCCCAGTAAAATAGCCAGGGATGGGAAGAGTAAGCACTTACACAGGGTTCCTTGTGCCTTTTATTGAAGTAAAAATGAAAAGAATGCCTACACCAACATAAACAACAAAAATCTCTCTCCTCTCTCTCCTCTCTCTCTCTCTCTCCACACACACACACACACACACACACACACACAC
>NW_008358490.1:609510-616223 GCF_000622305.1 Nannospalax galili
GGGGACAAGTCTTTTCATCTTTGTTTAAATTCAACCCGAACTTTTTAATAACAAGCATTTCTCAACAATGAAAACTCCTGCTGAGAGAGGTTAAGAGTCATTGTGCCCAGAGGCCTTTAAAAATGGGAGCGATGCCCAACTGTCTCTGGTGATTTAATGGAGGTCTATTTAGAGAACTTCCCAAATGGCTCAGTGACCTTTGGATGTCCCTGTTACCTCTACAAATTTATGCTGTCCCTCAAGTATGGCCATCCATAAAGCCAAAAATGTTCCCCTAGGACTCAAGCCCTAGGAAACTGGCTCCAGTACTTATATAAACAGACAGTACCCTGCAATTTCAAAGCCTTATTTGAGACTGAATAAAAATCACCATGGTTCTAATTTAATAAACATGCACAAGCATGCATCATTTACTGAATCTTGTTTAAAAGGTATGATACAAACAGATACACAGCTGGCCCCCATGAGGGTTCAAAAAAAATCCATAAAAACGTGTACAATAAAAGGGAAAAGAACATTTTGCATTTAATGTACAATGTTTATTGTACTCAGGAAATAAAATTAAAAGCTTCCAGGTCTATTTCCTATTCCCCTCCTTCCATGAACAGTATAAATCCCTTAATATGCTCCTATATTTTATAATTCCTAATGTACTATTATGTACAGATCCTACATGATTCTTCCCTTGAAAAGCAAGCATGTAAGAAAAGCCATTTTGTAAGTGAGCGATTAATTAATTGCAGGAATGCACCAACCTAATTTCTGGAACTACCGTACAAGGCAGTTGAATTCATAGCTAATGCTTCAGTCACTTAGTCATTGGGCAGTATTTTTTTCAGTATCTCCTGTGTACCAGGCTTTGTTCCGAACCCTGGGTTATAGCAGTAAAGAAGACTGTTGCCAGAACTGTCTTATTCAATATGGCAGCCACTAGCCACAGGTGGCTATTTAAATTAACAAATATTAGGGGCTGGAGAAATGGCTCATCAGTTAAGAGCACTGGATGCTCTTGCAGAGGACCCAGGTTCAATTCCCAGTGCCCACATAGTGGCTAAGAAACATCCTTAACTCCAGTTCCAGGGAAATCCAAATGCCTCTTCTGATTTCTGTGGGCACTGCACAATACGTGTGCACCTACCTAAATGCAAGCATTACACTCATACACGTAAAGTAAAAATAATAAGTTAGTAAATATCAAGTAAAATTTAAAATTACAGGCCAGGTATGATAGAACATGTCTTTAGTCCCAGCATTCAGGAGGCAAAGGCAGGCAGATCTTTGTGAGACTAAGGTCAGCCTGGTCTACATAATAAGTTCCAAGTTAGCTAGGAGGTCAAACAGATCCTGTCTCAAAAAAAATAGTAATAATAATTAATAAAGAATAAAATTATATTCCTCAGCCTCACTAGACACATCACGCACATGTTCAGTAACCATATGTGGTAGTGGCTACGTATTAAGCAGCACAGAATTTTACAGAACATTTTTATTATCATAGAAGTTCTGTGGAAAGTACTGTTCTAGGAAAAAGGACAGACATCAGTGAAGAAATAGAAATTATGGCAAGAGAACAGATAAAAGATGATGGAAGACACTGTGTTAGATTAGAAAATAGGAAAGGCATCTCAGAAGGTGTATTTCTTGAGGAGGCCAGGGAGATGGCTCAGCAAGTAAGAGCACTGGCCATAAAACCCTGACAGTCCAACTCTGATCCCTCAAACCCACATGAAAAGCTTAATGTGGAGTCCTACAGGTTCCTGGGACCCTTCTCATACAAACCTACAACAACGGTGTCAGCATGCGCAGGACCCACGCAAACTCAAACAGACAAAAATCCAGCATAGAACTGGGGAAATGGACAGTTGACCCCAATCTTAGCTGAAGAAATATTGGTAACTGATTACTGCTGGGTGAGGAAAAGCTGATCTTTCTAAAGTGAGAGACTCTAGATAGGCTGACTAGATCTCAGTGGATGAACTTGCACTGTGGGATGTCTGGGGACACTAACTTGACACAATAGGTCTTAAGACAAATGACAGAATGTATGAATTCCAGTGGGTGGGGAACTATGGGAGGGTGCCAGTGTGGAAGGGGGTATAAAGATGATTAAGATTGATTGAGACAGTCTGTATGAGATACACAAAAATTCAATTTTAAAAAAAAAAAACTGGATGCAGTAGTACGCATCTGAAATCCCAGCGCTTCTACAAGATGAAAGAGACAATTGCCTAGACCTCCTGAGCCACCTATCCTGGAGTACACAGCACAACAAAAACAAGGGAGAACCTGCCTGAACAGGATGTAAGGAGAGAACCAACTCCCAAGAGTTGTCCTCTGACCTCCACACAATGGCTATGCCCCACCCTGCCTACACACACACACACACACACACACACACACACACTAGAAAAAAGATGTGGTACTTGAGCTGACACCTAAAGGAAACAAATCAGGAGACCACTTAGAAGGACCTTGAGACAAGGGAAAATGTATAGAGCAAACACAAAAGCCTGGTGGTACCTTTGTAAAACCACAGAAAGGCTGGTGTGCACATGCAGTGTAGTCACATGGATAGGAAGTGATGAAAGTAATGAGATAGGTAGGCCATGGCCAGATTGCAGAGGTCCTTGTGGGCCAAATAAGGTCACTGATTCTAAAACGGGCAGGAAACTAGATGGGTTGGAGAAAGGAAGTGGCATGATCTGATCTACATGTTTGGAGACAGCACTGGGTTTAGGGTGAAGGCCAGGTAGTAGGAAACCCAACAGGGAAACAGAAAGACCAGGACAGAAGCTATTGGACTGATTGAGATGATGGCAGTAAGAAGTAGTCTAAGTTGGGATACACTGAAATAAATTTCATTGGCCTTATACTCATGTAAAGGGTTAAGATAAGGGAGTCACCTAGGTGAAGAAATTAAGTCTAGAACACGACATGATAATTCCTGCAGTTGGCCAGAGAGAATTATCTGGATAGGTAAGTAGCCTCCCCTTTTCTCAGGCCTTGGGTTTGTGCAAGCAGAGGTAACTGTGTTCTGTTAGAGAGGGTGTCTGTGCATGAGAATCATCATTTCAGAAGGTATCAGCTAAACTTAAAGAAAAAACGGAGATAACATGACCCTAAAGTCTATGCAGCATCAAAATAACTTGCCAGTTAGTGGGCTAAAGGAAGGTTGTGGAGACAGAGTGCCCGACACTGAAGTTCTTGAATGAGTGCTATAATGGCTACTGCTACTGAAGCAAAATACGGCATGAAGGTTCCACCCTCTCCTGGACAGCCCCCTGCCCCGAAGCCATATTTAAGGGACTAAAACTTCAGAACAACTTGGAAAATTTTAGCAGAATATAAGAATTAGTTGCAATGGGTTTAACATGTTTTAATTTGCCTACACATTTGACTTGTTATATGTTGGTACGACGTCATAGAGTATTCAAATTCCAATCTCAGATGGCCTTCATCTCATGGTCTTCACAACCAAGACAGGATATGATAGGGGCATTATGATTACTGACATTTTACACCTGAGGAAACACAAGTTGAATAAGGGTAGAAGAGTTGTCAACATTGAAGGACTACGATTCAGCTCTTCTAAACCCCAGTACAAACATTTCTCCCAATTCACCAGTAAAGCTCTTCATGGCAATACCTACCTTGTAAATAAAATCATTAGTTAATCAGCAGACTGTGTGTGTTAAAGATGATTTAAATGGCATCAGTGCTCACATTTGTCTTTTACTATCTTTTTTCCATGTAGTATTAGTCTTTGTAAGACTGGAAAAACATACCACATATCACATGTAGCAACAGTAACAGAACAATAAATGATCCTTGGCCCAAAGCCTGGAACCAGACAGTCAATAAATTCACACAATCATTTTTAAGTCAGCATAAAAATGTGCATGAAGCTTTCCTTTTCCTGAGGGTAAGTGACGGATAAAATCTAAGTTAGAAAAGAAACTGGATTAGACAGTCCAGTCCAGTACACTAAGATTCCCTAACAGCGCTCTGAGCTCACCTAATTCTTTTGCTTTGTTTCTTTCAAAATAAGATAACCTACATTAATGAATGTTTATTTAGAATCATTCTTTTCTGTTCTCTGACAAAGTGTCACCTTCCAAAGAGCCATATTTCAATCTGGTCCACAAATCCTTTATTGGAAAAAGAGAAGTTTCCATGGTGACATGTAAATGATTTCTTTCGATTCTTATTAACTCCTTTAGTATAATTTCATTAAAAAAGTATATTCTATACATATAGAAAAAAGAGAATTGGATTTTATTAATGTAAAGAGTCAATAAGAAAAGCTTATGTCAGGGGAAGTTTTATAGTATTGATGTACTGCAGAACCTCAAAGGGGGTTATTTAAAACAAAAGCACAGGAATTATTTGGTAATGAGGATGGCATGAGGGACATATATGACATGCATCCAGGCACTTCATCTGAAGGACTGGATCCACTTCAAAGCTCAAACTTCATCACCAAAGTGATACAGACAGTGTTATAACCATTAATTATATAATCATTAATGACATTTAAAAACTGAAAAAACTGCCGGGTGTGGTGGCGCACGCCTTTAATCCCAGAGCTTTGGAGGCAGAGACCTGTGGATCTCTGTGAGTCAAGGCCAGCCTGGTCTACATAGAGAGTTCCAGAACAGCTGGGGCTACGGGGAGACCCTGTCTCAAAAAAGACCAAAAAAATAAATAAATAAATAAAAAATACAAAAGAAGCACCTCACTATTCTAACAGTGGCTGTGCAGATTGTTACTACAGTTTATTCCAAAGACAGACACTGACTATTATTGAACTGCTGGCTGGGATGGTGACAGAATACAAAGTCAAGCCGTGGTAGCAATGCCTTTAATTCCAGAACTCGGGAGGCAGAGGCAGGCAGATCTCTGTGAATTCAAGGGCAGCCTGGTCTACATATGAGTTCCAGGCCAGGTGGGGCTACAGGGAGACCCTGTTTATAAAATAAATAAATAATAAACATTTTAAAAAAGAAAATTAACAAAGTCAAAACTAAGAGACTAAAACCAGAACAATAAAATAAATGTATGAACCAAATCTATCACTGGGTTAGACAAACATGTGCCAGTTACATAAAATAATAGTGTTATTTAAACTAGAATTATAAACCAGAAATAACCTTAGAGATTAAACTTTTTCCCAAAACCCTCCTTTAACATTGAAAAACCATTTAGTCCTAGAGACATGAAGTGATTTGAGCATACCTTCAAATGAATGTCGTTATTCCACTAATAAACACTAAAAGTCACACAGATTTATTTTAAACTAACGTCCCTAATTTTTATTCCTCAGTTACCAAGGTCCAGATATTGGTGTAAGCAAGAATTTTAACATGGCAAGGTAGATATGTGAGGCTCAGTATTTCTAATTAAGTAGCAATTAGTGGCCAGGTATGAAAAGATGAGTTAGCAATACCCGATCAGTCTTAAATATAACTTCAAAAGCCAACACTACATTGATGCCTCTCCCAAAATTATTAACTTATTCCTAAGAACTAGGGTACAAAGGGTTAGATTATTAGGAAGGTACAGCCTCATCTGCTATTCTTTAAAAAAACCTAGAATGCCTATGTATATGTTTAACAGTTAACATTATGCATTTAAAAATAAGACTATATAATTCTGAGACTATGTCCATAAGCAAGTACTGGTCCTTACAGTTACAGATGAAACAAAAAGAATGAAATGAAATATTCAATAACTTGAAATGGCATAATCAGCCTGCTAATTTTTCTGAATTGCTATATAATTCAGACAGGAGTCAGACTCTTTGCTAAAAGACATGAAAACTCCAGCTCCATGCATACCTAAATTAAACTTGACTGTAAAATAAGCCAATGCAGCTCAAAAGGTACATACAGTTTCCAATTGTTGATGCACAGCAATAACTTCAATAAGATCATAGGTACACAAAACTAAATGGCTAGCACTGCTCAGTGGGAGTTGAACTTGACCAACATTTTTACATAACAGCTATTATTTTATTATAACCAGCTATTTTTACATAACAAGAACTGAGAAAGAAAGCCAGATGTGGTGGCACACACTTGTAATCCTAGCACTCAGAAGTTTGAGGCAGGAGGACTGCTATGAATTGAAGACCAGGCAGGGTACGTAGCAAAACCTTATCTGAAAGAAGAGGAGGAAGGAAAGTCACCCTTACTGTACGCCAAGCCTGTGGTGGCACTTTATCAATGTCCCGGGCTAATCATCGTAATCCTCACAAGCCCATGAGACAGTTACAATTATCATTCATGAAGCAGCTGATTACCATTCTCATTTTACAGATAAAAATAAAAAAGATTAAGAAACCTGAAGGAGAAGAATAGTAGGCAACAGACCTTAAGAAGGGAGATATGGATAAAAATTGGGTTAGATTAGGGGAGGGGGGAGGGAAGGGTATATGAGAACCCTAGGGGATAAGGAGAAAGAAGCAGTTCAACAGAGGTAAGAAGAGGGAGTAAGATTCCCTGGAACTGGAGTTACAGATGGATGTTAGCCATCATGTGGGGGCTGGAATCAAACCCAGGTCCTCTACCAGAGAAGCCAGTGCTCTTAGCTGCTGAGGCATCTCTTCAGGGCCTTTGGTTATATTTTCAATATCTGCATCACATTTTAGAAAAATAGAGAAGGAATGTTATTTTCAAGTTAATACTTCACTATCTGAAATAAAGTGAATGACA
>NW_008358490.1:617468-637672 GCF_000622305.1 Nannospalax galili
TAGTGTCAATTGTATTAATGATTTTTTCTGTATGAAAGTGTGTATTTTAATAAATGAAATGGAGATCTTTTTAAAGGTTAAAACATCATTTAATTTATGTCTTATAGGGTTTATAATGAGTACAATATTGTATAACTGTAATAATTCAACTGTAAACCTAAAAATTTACAGCCAAATTTGAAAGAGATGCATCCTACCTCAGGAAAACGTTATTGAATATGTCAACTGTGTTGTAATGATATGCTTCTTCTAAGTATGTTGTTATTAAATAAATCATTTTTAAAAATTAAAAAAAAAAAAGAAACGTGCCTAAAGCCATACAGCTAGCCAGTGGCAGAACTGCAATTTGAATCCAGAACCGTCTGAATTTTAAAACTGTATTTTTTTCAGATTATTCACTGAAATATAGGTTAATCTACAACCAGTCTCTTTAAAGAATTCTTTAGAGAATTTTGATCATAAAAACTACAACTCGGCTTTTTTTTCTCCTTTGCTTTCATGTTTGATACACCTGCAGAAGTAAGTCTATGAAAGTAAAAGAGAAGCCAGGTGCAGTGGCACAAGCCTGTAATCCCACTATTCGGGAGGCCAAGGCAGGAGGATCAAGTCAAGATCCAGGCCAACCTGGAGCCTCTATCTCTCTCTCAAAAAAAGAAGTAAAATTTAATTCAGATCCTGTGCTTGTAATTGTATCTTGCACATGAGTTGTAGGTTTTGGCTTTCTTCAAAGTGTTTCATAAATTTTGAGTCACTCGTTTTACATCAAAATGCCTGAGAAGGGAAGCTGATAGAGTTCTCAGCTTTGATTATGTTTCAGCCAATGGGAGCTGAGTCACCCAATACAATACAGCAATTCAGGAGAGCTGGAACCAGCCAACACACCTTGACTGTCTCTGCTGCTCACTCTAGCCTACCTAACCACCTCCAGATGCAAAGGGGAAGAATTTCTACATTGGAGACACTCTTTCCACCTTTTTCTAATGTGCCAAAAGATACTGTAAGAAATACAGACTGTACTTTGATATATTATTTCTTCCTATTCTATAAGGGAAAACTAAGGTAATAAAACAATTCTAAGGTATAATCATCTCACTTCTTCAATTTTTAACATAATATAGATACGGAAGCAACTGAATTTAAACCATAGTACGTGTACATAGCAAGTGGTTCCATTATAATCTTGAAAATCAAGAGTCTATAACAGTAAAAGCAATTTCCATTTGTATAATACATAAAAATAGTCTAGTATTAGGTAAGATTGAACTTACATATAGCCATTGGTAGAAAAGATGTGCTAAGGTATTCAATAATATCCTTGTGCAGAAATGGAGGAAAGGTAGCTAACGTTGAAATCATCGTGTAGGGCAAAGTACTCAGAATATCATCATTGAGAAAGGGTAGCAAACATGTAGTTGTATAAAATATTGACTGTCCAAGATCTACAAAACAAAATTAAGTCATCAGTAACTGAATATTTTGTCATTAACAAAATATGCTGATTTTATATTTTAAGTTTTAATAAGCTGGCTTAAATTACTTAAAATTGTTAAATTATTTTTAAAAATTGTTCCCTTCCTATTAAGAGTTCTAAAACATGCCGCTTGGTATGTAATGTGGTAGGTATATAGGAACTGATCAGTGAATATATTAAGAAACATAAATCTATTACATGAGTCTTTCCTCAACAGTCTGTTATCAGTAGTTCCTGGTATTCACATTACTCCTTGATCTCATTAAAGCACTTTCCATGTGAAAATAAATCCTGAAATCCCTCCATCTTACCTCCATTACATTTTATACACAGTAGCTGAGGCACAAAGATGCTTGATTATTTGTCCACTTAAAATTTCAGCCAAGTCAGGGGAGTATTAGAAATAAAATAAAACCAGGCCATTTCTGTACCACCAACCAAACCACAACGGTCCGGTATCTGAAGTCTTGGGCAATGAGAGTAGCAGGCTCACTATGCACCAGGGAAAGAAAACTACAAATTGGTACTGCACAGCTCTGTGCACTTAATTGCTAACCATCATGAAAGTCAGTGCCTCCTCAAAACAATCTCTCAATATTTTAAAAAGGAGATAGTAACAATACCTACCTGGCTTCATTAAAAGGGTTGTTAGATTTAAATGAAGTGTGATTGCAAAGAGCTCGGCAGAGCATATAACATGTACTCCAAAACATTAGCTACTACTTACTGCTATTAATATTACTATTGTTATTACCTGCACAAGAAGTAAAAATAGACGTCCTTCAAAACAAACTACAACTATTTAGCTTTAGAATGCATGTAGAACAAATCCTATTACATTAAATGTACATCTTGATATTTTCGAATCTCCCAAAATATGGCCATCAGTCAAGACTTGTCCATGAAGACTCATCCCTTCTGGATACATTATGATAGGAAAGTATTAGACTCTGCTCTGCTTTTCCCCAGATGTGTCTTTCAGAACTATCTGCATTCCTAAAATTATTCTGATTGTCATTAGAATTAATACACCATCTTAATAAGCCCATCAACTGACAATGTGGTCAAAGAACAACCTGAAGAGCCAGGGTCAGTCAACCTTGAGCTCCAATCAATGAAAAGGAAAATCCATGGGCATTTTAGTATGAATTACCTGAGGCTGTGCAGAAAAGACACCTCACCTCCATTCATTGTGCTTTTCAGCCTAGTTACAGAACATTAGCACTGAAAGGACCTGGGGTATTTTCACAAATGCAGCTGAGATCTAGAGAGGGTGGCGACAAGTCACCAGTAGTTGAACTGTTAATGCTCATTCCTGTAGGCCACCCAGACGGAGTGAGGACATAGCCTCTAACCATCAAGCTGTGCTTTTCATTCTCAGCATGCAGAAGCATCACTGGAAGCTTGCTTAAAACTTCAGCTCTCAGGACCCCTCCTCGGTGATTCTCACTGAAGTTTTGTAAGTTCCACACTCCCTGGTGACTCTGAAGTTTTTCTAGCCATCCTAAGAGAAACAAATACTGCCTGGTTTCTCTATACCCTTCACTACAATGAACTAATGAGTTTTATCCTATGTTCTAAGCTCTATTATTCAGAACAAGAGCACAACAGATAAGTAATAATAAAAATAATGTCATAAAACAGGTATAAGAATAAGAACACAAACATAAATCATCTGACCTGAAATTGTTACAATTTACACATTATATGGATTGTGATTTACCAAATTAAATATCATAAGCAAGAGGTCTTAAAGATAAAAGTGCCAACATCTACCCAAACCCAGTAGACCAAGAAACGAGTTAGTCCATGGTGACAACAGGACTGGGCATCACAAAGGAAGGGCACTGGTGAATGTCAGATGTATCAACTGACAACTGTAAGCTCTAACAGACTTACACTCAGATTTGTCTCATTTAAGTTCTGAGCTGGAAGAGGATTATAGTAAAAGAGGATAGGTTTAAGACAGCCATGGAAGTGCAGGATAAGCAATTTTACAGAGCTCTATACTTTTATTTTCATTACAATTCAGAATTGTAAAAATAAGAAAAGCAAATTCAATAATCATTTCATCATTTCAGGAAAGTAAACTTTTAAAATTTTAATTAAAAATACATCATATTAAATAAACCATTATGCATTCTTTTAGGACAATCAGCTCATTAAAAGGCAAAACAATCCCCACCACCACCTATTTCTAAAATCCAGCTTTTCTATACAATGAAACTCTGGTCATCGTACTTCCAGGGACCAAATTACCCATGTTTTAAAGTTAAGACAACTAAGGTTTCTGAAGTGCTTCTCTTCCTGTTTGGTTTTTCATTTAATTCTCCCAAATCCAGGTTGGATAGTTAAGCAGAAGATGTTACTGTACTTGATTGTGAGGGTTAGAAGAACTGAGTCAGCAGAGCCACAAAAAGACAAGGTAGAAAGGGGCAGCGAGGAGAAGCCTGCTTTCCGGCGTCCATTCTAAAACATCATTGAACATGCCATATGCTGGATCATTTTGGCACAGCATTTTGTAGTAATTATTGATTGTCAGAGATATTTAGACGAATTCTCAGACATTTTTTTTAATCTAGCCTCCTGACTGTTAAAGTCAGGAAAAATGATTCCCAGAGAGAATCTTTGACTTGCCCCCAAAACTCACAGAATCAGCCAGTGGAGTATATCCTGTTCTTCAAGCTTAACCTCTTACATTTTCTAAGGCAAGTTTTAAAAAAAGCTCAGCTTTCCAACTGTGGATTCAACAAGAGTCCCCACAATAAACTGATCAGGGAAGAGAGTTTCTTGCTATATTCTTCTTCTGCCTCCAGTCCATTTTCTCCAACACAAGCCCCTGAATAACAACCCTTGGTAGTACAGCAGTGTCAGATGATAGGATGGAAGCAGCATGATTAAGTTTCAGTGTAAGAAAGGCTTAAAACACACAAAGCCCTTTCAAGAGATTTGTGACAATAACAACAGTCTCCAAGTCTACTACTGTTCAGCATCATAGATATTTATAAACACACATGTACATTCCAAAAGATTTCAATGAAATGCTCACCATGTTGGCCATGCTGTAGTAAAGGAACTAGATCCAGTAGAGTCACCAAAGTCACGTAGAGGCCTTGATAGTCCAAAGAAGGGTAGTCTGACAACTGAGCATCACGACTTTGCGGGCCGCGTTCTGAAGGAGCATCTCGCAGGACGCTGTAAAGGAGGGAGCGAGTAACAGTAGGGTTGATGGAACTGACCTGCGGTCTTAGAGATGGGGTGAGTGGGAATGGCACAGGAAAAAGACACATGGTCATGGGCACTGTCAAATTGGAGGCATCTTGGTTTTCCTTCTTCCCTGTGCGGGACAAAATGCTGTTGGGGGGACAAAGAAAAAAAAGAGACAACAAAGACACAAAGAACAGCACATTACATTGAAATGACACTCTAAAACAAATAATAAAACACCAGATACAACCCACATAAGATGCAATTGCCACGCCAGCACCATCTACAAATCTAGTACTGGTCACACAGCTTTGTGATTGGAGATACCAACAACACAGGGTTACTTTGTGGAAGTTTCATTGCATCTCATGTGTTATCTGGTTTGTAAGGAGCAAAAATATAAAAATGCATGTTTCAGTGCCAAACCCATGTTTTACAGTTTGTCAATCTGGTGAAGGCGAGGTTTCCTAGAAGGAAAAACAGTGGCTTTGCTTCATCAGAAAGGGCTCTCTTTCTTAATTATAAGGCATTTTCAAATAAATGTTTTCAGCAAGAAAGACTGTCCTAATCATGTAAATAGAAACTTGCAAAATATAGGTATGGCACTTGCAGAAACATGTTTTAGCAAAGAATAAACATGTGTGTTTATTAAGAAAGTCTTAAAAATCACATGTTTATTGCATCAAAATAATGTCTATATGTATATTATGATACTGTTTCATGACACTTTGTCAGTATCATTTGAGATAATGAAGTTTAAACAGGCATATGAATTTAGAAATAATACATATTTCTAAAGTGTTAGCTAAACTACATTGGAAAAGCTATAAAATAATATAGAGTAAATGGCCCATAGCATGTGTTTGTGAACTAATGATAATGGTTATGTGTGTGTGTGTGTGTGTGTGTGTGTGTGTGTGTGTGTGTTTTAATTTGGCATGTTGGGGAGGAAACATTTTATCTTATGAGTAAAAACAGTGGTTTATTAAATTGTTACCTTGAAAAGTCTAAAGACTAAGCAAGCATTTTCTATTATACAGCTGCACATCATATAATAAGATCTCATATGTTACTGCTGCTACTTACGTTATTATTCAACAAAACTCACTAAAGAAAACATAATTTAGAAAGTTAAAAAAAGTTTAATGAGAATAAAAGTAATCTCTAAAAAAATAGTTTTTCTTTAGTCTTCATTTAAAACTATAAACCTTTTAATAAAAGTTATAAAGCAGAAAAGTTGTTGATTTAAAAATAAAAGAAATTCCTGCTTAGCCAAATGTTTAGGTTTTTAAATTGGATTATACTATTTATCAGTAGGCAATAGCTATGCATTGTAGTATCCACAGCACTTAGGTGCTTGTTTGTGGTATACTTATTTTCACATCGAAATAGATAACAGTTTATAAATGCTTCATTGCATGAACCTTGTTTTATACTTACTCTATGTACATCCATTACTAAATTCTCAGTTAATGGTATTACAGCTATAGTTTTACAGTGACGTGAAAGAATTGGTTAGTGTCAAGCATGCTTGTTATGTCAAGTTTACATTAATTTTTGTTTACTCTTAGTGCAGAAATATGTTACAATGTAAAAAATGACTACATGCTTTTTATTTTCTATGTGCCTAATTTACCTCGATTTCCTTTGTCTTCTGTTACCCAATGTCCAGGGAAAAACAATTGATAATAAAGATAATTTCAGCATACTTATGTAATACTTCTTACCAATAAATAACAAGATTTGATGTTTCATTTTTATAGGGATTTAATTAACCCTTTTTAGTGTGTGCTATATTTGGCTTTATAACCTTATACTTTACAATGTATTATCAACATTCTACCTATCACTACCTGCCTATATCTGTTATAAATAACATAGTTTTTGCATCAGACTTTATAGTTTTACCATATAACTCAATTTCTCCTAAGGGTACCATCTTTAAATGTTGTATTCTAGATAAGCCCAGTCACCAACAATTTGTTTTAATCCTGTAGGAGTCTATCCCACTGAACTCCCTTTAGAATCACAAAATGGATATATGTCAATTATTGTATCCTAAACTTCAATATAAATTGGATAGAACAATATAAATTTATATATATATATATTGCTTATATAGCTTCCAGCATCTTTTCAAGAACAACATTGTCCCTTAAACAACAGAAAATATTTGAATATCATAAATTAATGATATTTAAACTGTCCTTCAAGTTTGGTGCCCTGATAAACCACCTCCTTGGTGGGGGAAATATAACACATTATCTTTTTGGCTACACCTTGTTATTTTTCCAAAGCTGCGTGAATTGACTCTGGAGGCTACTACTGTGATATTTTTCCCTTACAATATATGTGGGATTCCCAAATGATAGAAACCATGGCTTCCTACATTCAAGGAGGGAAGGATGTCAGCACTGAAACAGTAAAGCTTTCTTTCATTGCCATTGCCTTTAGTAAGTAGGTGAGGTTGAGAGAAAAATGGCGGAAATGAGATATCCATGAAACCGGATTTAAATTACCATTCATGTCTCAATGTAAGGAAATGTTTTCATTTGCGGAAAAACTTAAGAGGGGCTTATGAATCAATGTACAATGCATTGTGACTTTATGATGTTTTGTGAAGTTTATTCAGAGAAAAAATACTTATTTCCCCAACCAAACAGTGTAACTTGGGAATGACCAATGATTTTCACATCTGAAATTCTTTCCCAGAGTTCTACGAATAGACCCAACCAAAAAAAAATTAAGAATGCCCTGCTCAGAAGAGTTGGACACAGCAGCCCATGCTTCACCTTGCTTTTCCCTCTTGAGGTCCTCTTACCAAGCACTCACTTTCATTATTATCAAGATAAGGCAAGAGAAGAAGACCTCTGTGGGTGTGGGGAAAGATGATTAGGTATCCTGAGGTCTTTATAGCACAGAAAATTAATATGTCAAATCAACCTTCTATACAATTCAGAATTTTGATATTTGAACTGCTACTATGCACTAAACAAAATTTACTTGATTATGTTATGCTGTAAAGCTACTCTACGGACTTCTTCTATGTGTCTCTGTGTAGGCATGTGTGTCCGTGTGAGTCTGTGTGTGTGTGTGTGTGTGTGTGTGTCCACGTGTGTCCTTAAATTTTCCACTAAATTAGCTTATCGGATTGAGACTAGAATCTACTTTTAAAGCATATTAAATTTTTCTGAACAGCTAGTGGCTTTCACCAGATGTGACGATTTACATGCTAGCAGCCCAAAGAGCACCAGAAGAGAGATCTAGCAGAAAGATTTCCAAAAGAATGTCTGAAGTAGGAAGAAGACTTGGAAGCTTTAAATGTTTGGCCAGGTGAAAGGCAAGATCCTTAAAGACCTTTAGATGTTTAAAATATGACCATGAAATGCTGCTAATATAAAATGAACCAACACCTCTACCCAGTGAGAGATTAAACTAGATGATCTTTATTGTCACCCCTAATACTAAGGAGAAAACAAGCAAGAACAAAAACCTTCAGATGTAAAGTTGTGCTAAACTGTGCTCACCGTCTGACTGAGGACCCTGCTAAATTAAAATGAGTACACCTCAGCACTCAGATGTAATCTCATCCAGGACCCCAGTCATGCCATATTCAGAAAATGCTTTAGAAGGAAATGCACTGGATGAATGAAATTTGGACAGAAGTCAAATCAACAAGCATTTACTGATCTGACCCCCCTTTATAGGCCAAAACCTGCTCTTGGCACAAGGCACATAGGCTAGATGCAACACAAGACTTCCTTCTACGATTAGAGTTGAGGAACCTCAATGAACCTTAATATGAGTCTAATTATGAGCTACGTGGTTTATGTGGACTCTATATTTTTTTCAGTCTTTTTGAGACAAGGTCTCCCTGTAGCCCCAGCTGTCCTGGAACTCACTGTGTAGACCAGGCTGGCCTTGAACTCACAGAGATCCGCCTGCCTCTGCCTCCCGAGTGCTGGGATTAAAGGCGTGGGCCACCACGCCCAGCCCTTATGTGGACTCTTTAACTGATTTTCTAGTCAGCTATGGAAACATAGATCTCTCTTCCTGTGGACTAAATTAATTGATATTAAACATCTAGGTTAATCTCGGCCTTTCAAAATAGGTACAAAGCTCTGCTGAAATTTGTGGAAGTTGCATGAATGCAGATAACTATTTCTCTAAAAATGTGATTCTAACTTAGTTAAAGCTGCTTGAAGTTTGTAATGCGGTGCTATGCAGTCCCCGCTGGTGTTGAACACCTATTCCTCCTGCCTCTGACTCCCATGTGCTGAGATTTCAGACAGGTGTCAACTTTTTCTTTCTATTTCTTTCCAAGAACTGGAGTTCTAAAAGCAGCAAGTGACTCTGAATGTAAAACTTATCTAAATGCAAAAGGAACCATCTTGTTTGTAGTAGAAGTTTTTACTGGTAATAATCAGGAACCAAACACTTAGATCATCTTATTTGTCTTAAACTTTCTATTAGCCTTCTAAACAAGAAGGAATACAAATATAATTACAATGAATAATTCTATAAGCAATGAAAATTATTATAGCCTGGTTCAATATACAGGACAACAGTTGAAAGTTTTATATTTCCAGGTTTTTTGAGGGGAAAAAAAGCTGATATAGACTCAGAGAAGAAAAAAAAATCATGTTCAGCCCAAGAGTTGACCTGCAAATATTAATATTAAAGTTCAATCTGTGGTGTGTTACATTCCTCAGTGGTTTTTTTTTCATATTTCCGTGTCTTGTGCACAAGTGTTGGTGGATATGAGTGGGTGTGCGTGAGGAGTATGTGGGAATCTTCACCAGAGTCTGTCAGCTTTTCTCTGACCCATAGCTCACTGTTGAGTGGAAGACAAAACCAAAACATCTGGAATTTGAAATACTCTCCATAGCACCTCGGATACAGTGCAAATGAACAAAAATTCCAAATCGACGGCAAATTTCTGTGCTGAGTACTCCCTTTAATCTCCTTCTTCCCGTAATCTCACAGAGAGCCAAAACTACCCTCTGAACACATAATGGATGCTGGCATTCCCAAAGGTGAAATCAAGTTTTTATTAGAGTAAATGTCCCTTTAGTGTGAGAGTAGCACTAAAGAGCAGCAGTACAGTGTGTCACGCGTGTGTACTGTAGATTAGGGCCACCAATGACCTCATGACTCCAACATTAGATATATAACACTGAACAATGTATTAATCACTCTTGTGACTTAGTTTCATTATCTGTGAAATGGGTATGGCAATGCACTTCCATAATTGTAAAGGATTAAAGGAAATGTCACATTTAAAGTGTTTTACAGCACCATTTGACATTCTGATGTACAACTGTCATAATACAATAACACTATGATAGTGATAGTTACTGCTATTGTTACCAAGAGCAATTATTGCCTCCCTTGCAAACGGGCTATGTTCAATTGCACAGAATCTTCTCCAACAGGAAACTTGAACAAACTACCTTCACATCAGTTCTACCATTAAAATGTTATCCCCCATGACAGCTTTCTAATGATCAATGCTCAAGAAAACAGAGCCTTGTAAACATGACTTCAGTATGCTGAATTTCTCTTTTTCTTTTTTTTTTTTTTTTTTTTTTTTTTTTGAGACAGGATCTCCTTGTAGCCCTCAGTGGCCTGGGGCTCACAATCACTATGTAGACAGGCTGGCCTCCATCTCACAGAGATCTTCCTATCTCTGCCTCAGGATTGAAGGCGTGCACCACCATGCCTGTATCTATCCCAAATTTCTTAACTTTTTGGCATAAGCGCTAAGCCCTGTGCAGCTCTGAAGAGCGAACAAGGATATCACTATCTCTTCACAAGTGGATTCATAATGCTTCCTACTAGAAAGGCACTCTCCTTTTGAGTTGTGATATAGGAAGCAGTGCCCCTTTGAGAACCCTGTCCTCAAAGACAAAAGGAGAATTTAAAAGAATAGAATCAGATGCCTCAGTTCACAACAGTATCTGATTACTACTATGAAAACCCTGTTAACTATTCAGCATCATTTGAAAAGGGAAATGGCTTGTAACAAGGCCCCTAAACCCACTGTATAAGCCTGACATCATGAACCTAATAAACAGAATCCCTTCAGTCTAGGACAGGGATGCTAAGAACGCTAAAGATGAGAAGACATTCCAAAGAAGGACAGTGGGAGATGGAGGCGCAGAAGACTAGTAACTGGTGGGTTGCATGGTGTTTCTTTCACTAGTGTTCAGCCAGTCTGCACACAGCAAGCAACAAGCCACCAGAAGCTCCAGTGTCACTACAGTAACTCCAAAGTTGAGCTCATCTCTTCATACCTAACTTACAAAAAGCCTTTGCCGCTGTCTAATGCAATGGTAGAAAGTCCTTCAATGCGTTTCCAAAGCAGATTTAAAGTAAGATCTTGGAAACAGAAGAGACTAAGTCCTAGAATTTAGTGGTGAGTAAAATGTTCTGAATTCTTCAATTTTGTTTGCCAAAAACAGCCAAAACTTTGCTGTAAGGCTCGTCTTTGTTTGTATTCATGGTTAGTGTCTGGCAGAATGGCCCCTCAGGTCTGTCTTGTAGTAAAAATAGAGTAAAAAGAGCTGCTGTACTTCTGTTACCTTGTCCTCCACAGAATTTTCATATCATTTTGTAAAGTATGCTGAAACTGAAAGTGTTAACATAGATTTAAAACAAGTGTTATCAGAAAAATAGGAAATACTAACAATAACCCTAACTGCCACTTTTAGACTAAAAGTGTCCCTTGTTCTCAATCTCAAACACTGTACTCTCACTAAATCTTATCATTTATAGATCTTTTGAAAAGACATTCAGCTGAGGAAAGCAGGCAATAGCCATGCCTCCCATTCTTCCATGTAAGCCTGGCATCTGACCTGCTAGCAACACGCAAAGACTGCAGTCCAGACTCTTCTGGCAGAGCATGAGAAAATGTAATGCCTTTCCAAACTTTCAGGTCAGTGTGAATTTAGATCCCAATAAATTCAGCAATACTACCTACTAATTATCTCAAAGTAGAGAAGATTTTAAGGCTTACCTTAACAAGGTCTGAGAAAAGTATTTCAGGGTGTTTGCAATATCTGTTCCTGATGGTACAGGATAAATGTTGTGAAGAACTCGATTATGATACTCCTGCAAGTACCGGATCTTGGAAGCAACTAGATAAAAGCAAAAAAAAAAAAAAAAAAAAAAAAAAAAAAAAAAAAAAAAAAAAAAAAAAAAAAAAAAAATTTTTGAAATATAAAAAAAAAGAAAAGAAAGAAAAGAAGAAACTTCTTGTAATATATATTAGGCACAGAATGATGAATGGCTGCATATAGGAATTCAATCAGTATTTTAAAAATACATGTAAATTTTTACTGGAATGTCATGATAGAAACAATATAAAACATTTAATTCCTTATAATTGCATTCAGCACCCAAAATTATTTTTTATAATCTAGACTAATATCCTATTCACAAATTATCTGGTCCTTTTTTCAATTTCTAAGGAAAGCAATATTCTAGTTATTTTCTAATTATCCCCAAATTGGCTTATTATTTGCAGAATAATATAGATATGAGTCTCTGTCACTAGAGAGTTAGATTTAATATTGCTTAACTAAAGTTGAAGGAGAAAACTCAAAGGTCTTTCAAAACTAAAAGTTCTTCAAAAAAAATAGGGTATTTATTATACAATGGTATCAAATGAAATCAGGCTTTTTTGTTTGTTTCTTTCTTTGAGACAGGGTCTCACTATGTAGCCCCAGAGTTGGCCTAGAACTCACTGTGTAAACCATCCCAGAGATCCACCTGCCTCTGCCTCCCAAGGGCTGGGATTAAAGGTGTGTGCCACCACACCCAGCTGAAAATCAGACTTCTTTAACTCAGTGATCATGAAATGTGTTTAATGAGTGCTTGAACTGCATGAATATGTCAAGAGTAGATTATTAAGTATTGGTGAGTATTAAGTAAGAATACAATCAATGATTATGTGGTAATAAAAAATACAAAAAAGAAATGTCACTCTTTTTTTCCAAAGAATTTCATAAATTAGGAGCCTTCCTAATAGCTTTTTGAGTTTGGCTGCCCAGTCTCAAGATAGGAGGGACTAAGTGTGTGTATTTACCCTCCTAGACCTACCTGGAATCACCAGCATTGTCCATATTCCTGACCTGACCTTTGACCTGGCTGAGATGAATGGCCCATCTCTAGTCACTCCACTTTGCAAATCCCAAGGAGCCATGATGATCAACGTCTCTCTGGTCTCCTCTTCCACAGAGTGCTCAATACTGTCCGTTTGTCCTTTCAATCTTTAAGGCTACCAAGGGAGCCTTTTAGGTGGTATGGCTCACTGTCAGCGGTTAGCAGAAGACATATCAGGTCCCGGAGAAGCAAGGCTTTGCTGTTCCCAACAGCCCATGGCCATAAGCTCCTGGATGCATTCTAACTGAAATGCTGGCTTAAGCAACTTAAAGAAGTCAAAATGTTTTTGATAGGTGTGTGGCATAGAACCACAGAACAGTAAAATGTCAGAACCTGGACAACTTTAGAGAACTTTTCCCACAACCACTTCACTGTTAACGATGGGAAAATGAGGCACATGGGTGGGCAATGGCAGAGAGGAACTAGCATTTTGGCTTCCTGACTCCACTCCAGTGCTCTTTCCACTATGATGTACTCTAGAATATGATTCTGAAATTGGGCCAACATGCACGTAGTAAATGTTCATTATATAACAGTAAGGCATTTTCAGCAACTATTAGGCTAAAATCTACTTATACCATTTATCAGATTTGCCTTTTCTCTCCACTCCTTGAACTTCTTCCATAGTATAGTTAGCATTTTCCCAAAGAAATAAGTTCATATTGCAGATAAGATTGTCTTGGGTTTATGTAACACATCATCTCCAAAGACAGCATCAAGTTTATATCTATTGTCTCAATCCATAAATATTTGGTTGGAAATAATTTTTCTCTGAGAGAAATTATAAATAGGTAATACTTGAAAATACATTGATTATATTATCTTACAAAAATCCATTGTCTTCTGAATGTCTTCGACCTGTTGTTCATCATAATCTCTGTAATGGCATCACAAGGGTCTCCCATAGTTCCAAGTTCCAAATATCTGAGAGAGCTGCCAGGCCAGCATATGCTTTCTCTCATCCACTATCACAATGATGCTTTGTTACTGTGAGTTTTCTGAAATTTTAATATTCAGCAAGTTTCTGAAGAGTATTTTAGGTATATCATTAACCATTCTACTACCTAAAACAGGAGTTGATGATAGTGCAGGGTATGGACAATAAGCTCACATGAAGAGAAAAGTCAAAGATCCCCCAATTCAATGGCTCACTCATAACTCAAGAGCTTTAACACCACCATTACATAATGACTGCAAGCATTCAAACATTTTTATGAGAGAAATGGATGTTCTTTTTGTAGTTCCTTCCACTGAAATGCAGTAACAGCGCCTTTCAAGGAGTTTCCAAACACACGTGGGAAAGCAGAGACTACAGTCACTTCTTTGGGGTCTCTTACTAGTTTGTGAATTCACATAGTATTATCTATGTTTACTTACCTATTTATTTTCCTTTGTCAAGTTGCAAATTTCTTAAAAGGCAGAAACTACATCTTACTCATATTTTCATCCCAATTTCTTTGTCTTTTTGAGATAGGGTCTCCCTGTAGCCTCAGCTGTCCTGGAACTCACTTTGTAGACCAGGCTGGCCTTGAACTCACAGAGATCCACTTGCCTCTGCCTCCCGAGTGCTGGGATTAAATATGTGTGCCACCATGCCCAGCTTGTTCCAATTTTAAAACACCGTCTAGTATTTAGGATTAAGTGGAGAATGATTTGATACTTTAATAACAGCTTTTTTGCTTGAATATATATGTGTGTGTGTGCAAATGTATACAATACATATGTATATATAATAGACTATGGGTTCTTTATTCTTAGTTCTAGACACCTAGTAAGGAACTCAGTAAGTTACTGGTGAATGAAGGTAGAAAAAGAGGAGAAAGAAAAGGGAGAAGAAAAAAGTTGTGAGCAATCACAGACATGACATTTCATAGAAAAATTTGGGGAAATGGTCAAGCTGCTTTTCATACTGATGAATCAAAATCTCAGCAGTGATAGATTCAACCCTCTTAGTTCCAACTATTTGAGAATAATCAGAAAAGGCTCTGACAAATAGTAACTTGTAATTGGCTGAAGACATAATTAAGACTCATTTGCATTTCAACCTTGGACACCAGATATGGTCATTTTGCTAGTTAATAGGCCCACAAGTGAACCCAGCATACCAACACACAGAGGCCTTGCTCTTTACTCCACACATGTACCTCACTGTTGCCATGGAAACTCCGAAAATAGGCAGACTAGATATATGTGAACTCTCTCCAACCTCAGCCGGCCTTAGGACCGCCTATCTCCAGCAACCTTCCACTCTCTTCTATTGTAGTTACATACTCTTTACGACCCCTATGGCATCTCCTTCCTTATGCTTTACCATTCATCTGCTATAAATTGTGTCCCCCAAAATTCATAATTGAAACCCTAACCTCAAAATGTGAATTACTGGAGATAAGACCTATAAAGAGATAGCTAAGTTAAAATAAAGGCATTTCTGGTATGCCCTAATCCAATCTTCCTGGTGTCCTTGTAAGGAAAGATTAGGACACATAAGAGACATCCAGAATGCAGGAGCTCAGAGGGAAGGCCAAGTGAGGACAAGCAAGAAAGTGGCCATCTGCACACCAAGGAAAGGGGCCTCAGGAGAAACCAGATCTGCCAACACCTTGATCTTGAACTGGAAGCCTTCAGAACTGTGAGAAAACAAACGTCTGTTGTTTTAGAAACTCCATCTGTGATGGTTTTATGGCAGCAGGAGAAAACTAATGCACCATCCCAGAGGAAAGTCTCTAACTACGAAAGGGGACGAACTCTGGATTAAGACTTTGGTTCTCTCTTCTCTCTTTCTCTCTCTCTCTCTTTTTCTCTCTCTCTCCATATATGCATCTATATAACCTTAGTTTCCTCATCTGTAAGACAAGAGATAATTATATTAATTATTCGTTGTATAATCACTTAGCCTAGTACCTAGCACATATCCAACATGTAGTAGATACCAAAAGCCTACTTGTATCTCCCTCTTTCCTTCTTTTACCAACCAAACCTACCACAAGAGCCCTCCATCCACTAGCTGTCCCTCCTACATCATTAATATCTCCTTCATTAAATCATTCTCACTAACCAGAATTTTCTTCATCAAAGGAAAAATAAATTCCCTTTGACTTTCAATTCCCCTCCAGCCACTGGCCTCCACCCTCATTCTCATCTCTCTCACTTCCTAGTCTCACTCTAGCCTGGCTTCCACCTCCACTACTACACTGAATCTGCTCTTCCTACAATCATCTCTCTCCAGAGCCTCCAGACTAGCACATCAATAGACACTTGCCAGTCAGCCATCCATTGCCTTACAAGACCTTTGGCTCATTTCAAACGGCCAATCAATCCCTCCCATCATTTTAAAACTCTCTTCCTGGCTTCTCCTGGGCTTCCTCCCCTGAGACACATCCTTCTTAGAGTATTTGCCACCTCCTTGCTATTTGGATGTTGGACTTCATCAGGATTCGACCACCAACTTCCTGTTCCCCTCTCTTGATATCCTCTTTGTGGGCAATCCCATCCATCCATATGACTGCCAGTATATCTAAATTATATATCTCCATCCTAGATGCTTATGTCATTTGAATAACAGACCTCATCTCAATTTTTTACCTGGGAACAGAGACTTCAGAGTAAACATATGCTACACTGAATATTCATCTCCCAGCAAAACCCTGCTATACCAGTAATCCATGAAATCTACCAAGTCATTCACACAAAGGATAAAAATCGTCCTCATACCCCCTATGTCTAACAAGTTCTATTAATTCTATCACCCAAACACATCTCTAAACTGTCTTCTGTTCTTCCTCTTCACTGATATCACTGTCTCCAGATGGACTCAGAAAGCTTCCCAGCTCATCTTCTCTCTTGCTTCTCCCCAATTTTTTTTCTCTCCGAGCCACCTAAGAAGTCTTTGAAACTGTTTCACATAATCACCTGCCACCCGCTGCACTGAGAATAAAATCCAAAACCCTTCCCAGCCTCTCTTCCAAACTGACCTTGCACCACAGACTCGCTGGCTCTTGCTCAGTTTATTTTTCAGCATTCAGAGCTAGTTTTTGCCTGAAATTTTCCTATCTGCTCACCCTCTTCCTTGAGTGCTTGTCCCTCCACACTTCTCTGGCTGCCTTCTACTCATACTTCATAGCTGATTTTTATGTCTCTTGCTCATAGAGGTCTTTGCCAACTTCCCTGTCTGAACTGAGTCTCTGATCCCCACTCTCATTTTCCCCTTTATCATCATCTAGTCTAGCTTTTATCCCAATAGTCAACGCAATTTGTACATCTGTTTGGGTGACTGTTTATTATCTCCTCCACGTGAGCAGTGAGTCCCAAGAACCATGTCACTTGCTCACCTGTGCAGAGCCCCAAGACCTAGTAAGGACTGACCATGCTGAGTTCCCAGTAAAGGTTAAAAGAAAAGAGGCAGAGCAAGACAGAGGGGCTTTTTTGCAACAATTAAACTTCGTTTCCTTATAACCAAGAAAGCCAGCTACTAAAGCTAGGGTGAAAAGAAAGCAAATTCAAAAGGGGCCTAATGATGATTTTGATTTGTGCATCTAATCTAATCTCTGCTCTCTACACAAATCTAATCTTTGCTCTCTGCTACTTTACTTCCCCTCCTAACTCTAACACTTCTTAGAAGCTTTGCTGCATTTTAAGAGCAAAACATAAAAGGAAAATTCAGCCCTAGACATAAAAATATTTTAACAAAACTAGGATTACAGCCAGTCATGGTGGTGCACGCCTTTAATCCCAGCACTCAGGAGGCAGAGGCAGGTGGATCTCAATGAACTCAAAGCCAGCCTGGTCTACAGAGTGCATTCCAAGCCAGCCAGGGAAACATAACGAGACCCTTCCTCAAAAACAAACTAGGATCATATAACACATGAGTTTTAAATCTGTTTTTTAACCTTAATCATACTTCTATGTCACTAAATATGTTTAAAATGATCCATTACTAATTTTTAAATATTTAATTATCCTGGATGATTATCATAAAAGCAGAAATTCAGGTAAGTACAAGAATATAAAAATCATCTAACAGCCCACTGTTCAATTATACATAACGTTTTGGTTTGTTATCCTTCTAGAAAATTTTCTCTGTATAATTCTACATCATTTGATTGCTTTGTAGTTTCTTTTTTGAAATCTCAATTTATTTCATCAATCATCTAGTAATATTTGTGGAGTTTGAGTTATTTTCACTATTCTATTTAATATTGCAAAGAAGGGACTGGAGAGGCAGTTCATCAGTTAAGAGTGAGTACTGCTCTTACAGAGGACTCAAGTTTGGATCCCAGTACCCATATTAGGAGACTCACAAACACCTGTAACTCCAGCTCCAGAGAATCTGACACTCTCTTCTGGCTTCTGCAGGCACCTGTACTCACGTGCACACCCCCCCACACACACACACACACAGACACACACTCATAAACATAATTAAAAACAAAGCTTTAATTCTGCAAAGAATATCCTTTAACTTATGCACATGTCCTTAATTATTTCCTTAGAATAAATTTTCAATCATGGAATCACTCAGTCAAACAGAAAAAAACTCTGTAAAGCTTTTGGGAATCCAGGCATGGCAGTGCACACCTGTAATCCTAGCACTTGTGAAGAGCAAACAGAAAATCAAGAGTTCAAGGTCATCCTCAGGTATGTAGCAAGTTTGAAGCTAGCCTGGGCTACATGTGACATTGCCTCAAAAATCAAAACCAAAAAAATAAAACTCTATTACAAATAAAGTTTTTGCAAAGACTCAATAAACTGTTCTTTAGAAAGACAGTACATATCATTTAGCATGAATAAAAACACTGATGGAGTATTCACAATTTTTAATCCTTGCAGTAGTTTCTGTATTGTGGTTATTATTATTTCCATTTACAGTTGAATAAACCAAAGCTTTTTCCCTTAGACACAAATCTAGTAAGTGATAGAACTGATCACTTAACTAACTGGGAACCATACTTTCCCCAGACCACATTGCTCTCTAGTTATTTTTACTGCTTAATAATATTCAATCATACGGATATGGCATGAACTAATAATATTTCCCTAATCCTACTGTTTGAAACATCTTTGTAGAAACACAAACCCCAAAATATCTACTTCACTAGTCCATTCTTTGCTTAAAAATCAAATTAATTCATCCTTCAGGGTCCACCTTAAAAACCACATCTTCAGGTCTTGGGTTTATTTACGTCATTCCTAAAGCCTCCTAACTGATTCTAGACATTATCAGAATCTTTTTCTACACACACAGGGTACTACTCTCTGCTTTCTAAGGTTGTCACTTCATTACATAAACATGTCAGTAATTATAAGCTATTCTGTATGGTTCCAACTTAGTTTCATGTTTGCAAATCCATTGTCACTAACAACACCTTAAGGTCCTTGAAGATACACCTGTCTTAGTTTTCATTTGTAAGACCTTTAGAATGTGTCACAATGCTAGGTACACGGCAGATGGTCACCAATTAACGGTGGCTAAAAAGATTAGAAATCTTAAATGTCAGTTATCCTATGTCCCATTTACATATTCTAAAAAGTTCTCTAAAATTATAATATTTTCTGCACAAATGATTTCCAGATAAAATTTGTTGTGCAAATTATATAACTAACATAACACAGTATTCTTCCCATGGTTTACTTCCTGCCCTCATTCCAACGGAACACACAAAACTCATTTTTCTTGATATATATTTCAAATATTTCTCTGTTATCATCTGAAGTACTCAATTTTTCTCCACACTGGTTATTGTGGTTCTTATGTTTGTGTCTTGGACCTCTTTGGATGTCATGGAGTTATCACAGTGCTCTGCAAGAGAGCCCCGGATGGAATATGAGTCCCCACCAACAGCTATGTGTGACCACAAGCAAGCTATTTAATACCTCTGAACCTCAGGTGTCTTTGTTTCACTTTTTTCTGGTTTTGCCAAACCAGAAATTAAAATAGCATTCCCCTTACATTCTTTGCAAATGTTCATTATTAATGCTGTAGATCTGATAGTATTCATTCTAATTTTACCTTAATTTTATCAGTTTCTTCTTGCACTACATAAAGTCACTAATGGATTTGATGTCATGGTTCAATGTAAATCACCTTCTTTTCTGTCTAATATTTCATTAAGACACAATAGGGGAGTGGTGAGATGGCTCAGTCAGTAAAGACACTTGCCAGCAAGTCTCAAGCTCTGAGTTTAATCCCCGAATCCACTTAAAGGTGGAAGGAAGAAACAAACTCCACAAAATTGTCCTCTGACCTACACACGTTATCTGTGGCAGACATATATATACACACACACACACACACTCACACATGTGCGCACACACACACACACACACACACGCACCATGCACACTCTTTGGGCCTTCGAGAAAG
>NW_008358490.1:638028-675508 GCF_000622305.1 Nannospalax galili
ACCCCTTTAATCTTTGGTTATACTTTCATTTTGGGTGTTTAAGACCATACAGTTGGCTCAGATAAACCAATTTATTTTTATTCTTAAGGCCATTTGAGGATCTGTTCCTGAGGGGTCACATGGGCTTGGGAGAAGCCCCTGGCTCTGTTCCATCTATGTGAAGATAAGTCAAAGGTCCTACTCAACCATGGCTGGCTTTGCTTGGAAGCATGAAGGAAATGTTTACTCTGTGTTGACCCTCCTCATTGTAGACTGGACATTGGTTCAAGTCCATTTAATTGGGTCTCCATGGCCTCTTTGATCAAGAGGACAGGTGACTCACCACAGTAACAGAGACATTTTGAGAGATGCTCATAGTCCCCTGGAGCTTAGTAGACCTAGGAGGGCAAGGAGCAAAAACTGTCCTTTATGTCCCTCTGACCACATTAGTATAGGTCTCAAAGTATGGCTGTTGGATATCCAAGAAGGTTAGTTCCACCAGTCTGGTACTTTTAATTACCATGTGCTATGTAGATAAAGCTTGGGCAAAGACCAAATGTTCTCAGATAAACCTTGTCTAGACATGTATGTATTAGATTCCTTGAGCTAGTTATATGTATAATTTGTCAGTAGGTTGTTCAATTAATATGGCTCCCTCTGGTTTTTTTTTTTTTAAACTAGCTTGGCATTATTTATCTCTCACTTTGTCTAACCCGTCTACCGTGGTTTCCCCATTTAAAGCACCCCCTTTTCCCATTTCTCCCTTAATAATACTCTTCTCCTATGGTCCCACCTCTCTTGAGTGCCTTCTTTCCCTTTATCCCTTAGGTTCCTTATATAATCCTCCCCCCCGCCCCGATTTTTATCCATATTTCCCTATTAACACCTGTTTCCTACTGTTCTTCTCTTTCAGGTTCTTTCTTTTCCTTTACCTCCCTGGTTCCTCTTCATTATCCTGGTTCCTGTAGTTATGTCTGGATACATACTCACTTATCAGGGTTTGGTTCTAGGATCCACATATGAGGGAGAACATATGTCGGGTTTTTTTGTTTGTTTTGTTTTTCTGAGTCTGTATTACTTCACAATATAAAATTTTTAAAGTATAATAGATATAGAATTAATAGATATGAACATAAAGCATCTTGACATATTTCTCAAATTTGGGTTGCTGTAGCCACTAACCACAGTGGTTGAAGTAACAGCTGTGCCTGATATCTTTTAAATGCTTCTCTTGATAAAGAATCAGTCATGGACCTGGATATTATCCTTAATTACCACTGCATATCTGTCTTCAAGCACTCTTTTTGTATTAACAGTAATGTCTTACTGGTTCTACCAAGAATCATCTCTACAGCTCAGGAGTTAAGAGTACTAGATGCTCTTGCAAAGGACCAGAGTTTGGTTCCCATCATCTATAAGGTGATTAACAACCATCTGTAACTCCAGTTCCAGGGGATCCAATACCCTCTTCTGACCTCCATGAGCATTGCATGCATGGGTGCACTTAAATACATGAAGGCAAAACACTCATATACATAAAATGAAAGAAAGAGGGGCTGGAGAGATGGCTCAGTGGTTAAGAGCACTGGATATTCTTGCAGAAGATCCGGGTTCAATTCCCAGCACCCACATGGCAGCTAACAACCGTCGGTAATTCCAGTTCCAGGGGATCCAACACCTTCTTCTGACCTTCACAGGTATTGCACAACACGGTTGTACTTTCATACAAGCAGGCAATACACTCATACAGATAAAATAAAAATAAATAAATAAAATGAAAGAAAAAAAAGAACATTATCTCTAAGAACTATTCTCTCTCCATCCTCACTGACATCACCTGCATTGAATTTTATACAATCTCCCTCCTAGATGAATTGCTATAATAACCAGGCTGACTACATTCTGATCTTTTTTACACCTGACATTGACAGTAATCTTTCTAAAATTCAAAGTCTCTTCATTTTCTGTTTGCTGAAATCCAAACCATCAAGTTAGCATGTAATGCCCAGCAAGAACAGCTTCCTGCCCACCCACCAGGCTTCCTCCTCTTCTCTTTTCATGTGTGTCACACCTCAACCATACTAACTTGCAAAACCTCAAGTGATGCTCCTACTTTTACATGGTTTTATACAGAAATGCAATCCATACTTCTCTGCCTGGCAGCTACTGAAAAAAAATTCCTCGAAGTTCAAGTATAACCGTGTCTCCTGTAGACAACTAACTTTCCTTACCACAAGCCACATCAGCATATTCATAATGCCCAGGGCTTCCCTCAGTCACTTATCACTGAATGATAGTACTAATAACTCAATAGATGTCTCCTCCACTGGGTGATCAGAAGTATTTCTTTTAGTTTTGTATACTCAGCATAAAATGTGTCTGGTTCTAAAAAACATCTTTGCTAGCCGGGCATGGTGGTGCAGGCCTTTAATTCCAGCACTCGGGAGGCAGAGGCAGGCGGATCTCTACAAGTTCAAGGCCAGCCTGGTCTACATAGTGAGTTCCAGGACAGCTGGGGCTACAGGGAGACCCTGTCTCAAAAAGACCAAAAAAAAAAAAAAAAACTTTGCTGAATGAGTGCATGTATGTATACACGACTTAAAACAGCTTAGAATTTATATTCCTTTCACGGACTAGATTTAGACCTTGAATGTACACTGACGTTTTCTCTACCTCTTCTTCCTACTATGAATAGTTTGTATCACCTTCTTCTCAAACTCCCTAATTCCATCACTGATTTGGGGTGTGTAGGTGATCTGGCTGAAAGAATGAAAGTGGCTCCAGCCTAAGTGTGCTGCTGATGGCAGAGTTGCAGGGGCAAGCCTCCCCAAGCCACTGAACTTTACAGCAATGTACTAAGCATCCCATATGCTGGACATGGAGCCGCACGGTTATATCTCTGTTTGCCCTGTTGGGTTTCAGTCTTGCTTTAATCCTTGCTATCCTCCTGTTTCTCTTTTTTTTTAATGGGAATGTTTACTCTGTGCCACTGTATATTGGAGTATATAGTTTATTTGGGGGGGTTGTTGCTATTGTTGTTTTATTTTACAGTGACTCACAGCTAAGAGTTTGCCTTTTATCTTAGAAAACCTTTTGAACAATGTTGACAGTATGTGCTTTTGAAGTTGGACTGAAGGTATTTTACATTATGAAATAGCCATGAGCCTATGGGAACTGGAGCAAACTGTTATGGTTTGAATGTCCCCCACAGATTTTGGGGGGTTTTCTGTTTGTTTGTTTTGTTTTGTTTTTTGAGACAGGGTTTTCCTATGCAGCCTTGGTTGCCCTGGTATCTGCTATGTAGATAAGGCTGGCCTCAAACTTGCAGCAATCCTTCTATCTCTGTGTGCATCACCATGCCTGGCTCCAGGCTCATATACAACATTTTATCCCCAGGTTATGGCAGTAAACATAAAAAATATGACTGCAGCCAGGCATGGTGGCACACGCCTGTAGTCCCAGCACTCGGGAAGCAGAGGCAGGCTGATCTCTGTGAGTTCAAGGCCAGCCTGGTCTACATAGCAAGTTCCAGGCCAGCTGGGGCTACAGGGAGACCCTGCTTCAAAAAGGCAAAAAGACTGCATCATTATTCCAATATTACCAATGAGAAAAATTCAGTTAATAGAGGTTCAGAAACTTGCCTAAGGTCACACACAAGCTACTTTCTTATATTCTACCGGTTAAGAGACACACTTGAACCAGGTAGTGGTCTACTGCACATTTTTAACACAATAGAAATATACAGACACATAAAATCATCCAATTAGCTTTAACACATGAATTAGCAAGACTTAACCACTTGTCATCTGGAAAAAAAATATAAACACAGAAACATTTCACTTGTCAGAAACAAGGCACTTGAAATTTTTTTTGGGGGGGGCACTTATTCAAATAAAAAAGAAGGTTGCAATATCAGTTTCTAGTGTGCTATTGGTCAGGAGAGCTTGAACTAAGAATTTGGAAGTCAAATTCACTTCATGGTATGATGGAGAAAATGATAAAGGCAGTGAATTCTCTTCAGGAAGAGTGTTGGATACTGGTTAAGTACTGAAATAGAACACCGAGCCTTATCCTATTTTGGTGCAACAGAGTTAGATTACAGCCTTGTGGTTTTAAAGTTTACCAAGCAGCTTCCTCGGCCCAAAATTTTTTTTATTTTTAGTTTATGTGTATGAGTGTACTGTTTGCACATATGTAAGTGCACCCGTGTCATGCAATACCTATGAAGGTCAGAACCTGGGTCTTCTGCAAGAACAGCCAGTGCTCCTAACCACAGAGCCACCTCTCCAGCCCCTCATACCAAAATTTTTGACATAAAGAATCTGAGTCCAATTTTAAGCACCTTCCAAGCCATCGAGTGACTCCAAGATTGTACTTTCTAACTGATGTTGACAAGACATCTAAATAACATAACTGAAATTTCAAGGGATCAAGGACAAGGGCATTACTGATCTAGCCAAGAAAGTGCAGGTCCAGAAATATAGACTCAAATGAAAACTACAAGATGCTATAATCTCTGCTAAGCTGCACTGAGCTATCAAAAAAAAAAAAAAAAAAAAAAAAAAAAACCTAGATTCTGGCCGAGCTCATGCCTTTAATCCTAGCACTTAGGATCTCTGTGAGTTCAAGGTCAGCCTGGCCAACATAGCGAATTCCAGGCCAGCTGGGGCTAGAGACAAGGAGACCCTGTCTCAAAAAGACCTAATAAAAACAAAACTACAGCCTTGTGCTGGTTAGTTTTTGTCAACTTGGCACAAACTAGAAAGAGGGAACTTCAACTGAAGAATTCCCCAGATCAGACTGTCCTGTGGCCATATCCATGAGGCATTATCTTAACTGCTAGTTGGCGTAGGAGAGCCTAGCTCACTGAGGGAAGTAGCCATCCCTGGGCAGGTAAACCTGGGCTGTGAAAGAAAGGCAGCCTAGCAAGCCAGAGGGACCAAGCCAGGAAGCAGCGTTTCTCCATTGGTTTCTGTGTCAAGCTCCTGCCTTGAGTTCCTGCCATGGCTTCTTCCCTCAATAATGGACTGTAACCTGTAACCCAAATAGACTCTTTCCTCCCCCAGTTGCTTTTGGCAAGTATTTTATCACAGCAACAAAAAGTAAACTAGAACAAGGTCTTTGGTGGAAATAAATAATTTCAAAGATATATAGAATGATGACTGAATCAGTCTTTAAGTCTCTTCAGCCAAGTTGAATACTCAAGATACATTTGAATTATCAACCATCAGAATGGTTAGTGCTAACTGTCAACCTGACACACAGTATAGAACAACTTGGGAGATGGGCCTCTGTGTATGCCTGTGAGGGGTTAATCCTGATAATTAATTAACTGAAGTGAAAAGAGCCATCTTAATACTGGGCAAGACTTCCCCTGGGCAGGGGATCCTGGGCTGCAGAAGTGGAGAGATGGGGCTGAGCAGCATCAAGGAGGCACTCATCCCTCTGTTTCCTGATGTGGCTGCAATGTGACCAGCTGCTTCAAGCTCCTGCTGCCTTGATTTTCCCACCATCATGGACTATACCTTTCTTAACTGCAAGCTAAAATAACCCTTTCTCCATAAAGTTGCTTTTGTTAGGGTATTTTATCACAGTAACAGGAAAAGACACCAAGAAAACCAATCAGCATTACTCAATTTCAAATGGAAATAATGGTGCTAAAAATAAATTCTACTCCCTAAGAAGACATAGCTATCCCAAAATTGCTGTAATAAAAAGATTCATTGTAGCCAGCATTGTCCTCAAATATCAGGCTACGTGGACATGGACAACCACTGGGAAATACGTGGGTTCCACCTTTGTGTAGAAGTGCATTCTCTTCCACAACAGGGCTGAAGTCTAAGTAGAGTCATGATCACCTGGAGTTAAAATTCAGATGTACTATGACTCAGAACACACCAAATATGCATGAGTAATTCAAGCCATCATACAGCAAATTTTTCTTTCACTTGATCAAAATTGAACAATTAAATATAAAAGTATAGCTCATTGAGGACTGTGGGGTTTTTAATTTTTTTAATTGATTTTTTTATTTTTTGTGTATGAGTGTATTGTCTGCATGTATGTAAGTGCACCCCTGTTGTGCAGTGCCCACAGAGGACAGAAGAGGGCTTTGGATCCCCTAGAACTGGAGCTACAGATGGTTGTTAGCCACAATGTGGGTGCTGGGATTTGAACCCAGGTCTTCTGCAAGAACAGTCAGTGCTCTTAACCATTGAGCCATCTCTCCAGCCTCAAGGACTGTTTTTTTAAGACTTAAAAGTATAGCTAGTATTGCTTTAGTGCTTCCCTTGTGGCAGGCACTGTTGTAAGCACTTTGTCCTGTTCACTGCTGTAACCTCTGAATAACCCCAGGACGGTAGGTGCTAACTTTAATGCTCTGCCCTTACTTTTTTTTTCTAAGACATTTATTTAGTGTTGTCTGGAGGTGGAGCAGTACTGGTTAGCTTTAATGTTTTTCTTTGTACTATTACATGTTTTACAAATTCTTTTTTATTAGTATTTTTATTTTATGTGTATGAGTGTATTGCCTGCATGTATGTAAGTATACCCATGTCATGCAATATCCGTGGAAGTCAGAAGAGGGCATCAGATCCCCTGGAACTGGAGTTAGGATAGTTGTTACCTGCTGTGTGGGTGCTGGGAATTGAACCCAGGTCCTCTGCATGAGCAGCCAGTGCTCTTAACCACTGAGCCATCTCTCCAGCCCCCTCTCTGCCCTTACTTTTTAACAGATAAGAAATTGCGTTCAGTTTTAAAAATTCACGCAGTCATAAAGAGCATATAATTTGTTCTTCCACTTAGTCAGCGAATGTTTATCAAGGTTCAACAACGCATAAGACAGTCCTGAGTCTCATGAGCAGATAGAAAAGTACAGAAAATAAACAAAACAGACATTGGTGCCCTTAAAGATCTATAAAGACAGATATAAGGAACTAAAATAGAGAATAAGACAAAATTAAGGAATCTCTTTCACACAGTAACTTTCGGACAGCCCCTCAGAAGAGATGGCATTTAAGTAAGCCTTAAAAGAAGAGAATATACTAAACCCGAGGAAGTGGGAGCAAGATGTTCTGAACTAAGACTACAAAATGAAAACAGTCATCTATCATGCCCACTGGAAGGTCACTCAAGTGCAGCGCAAGGATTTTTTAAAGTACAAGGAAGAGAGAACAGGGAGAAGACACAAAACAACATAATTTTGGAAGCTTGAAAGCCAGTAGGCAGGTAGCATTTGACCTGGCAAGGTGAAGACAGCCAAATCCCAGGCCAGCTGCAGGGAAGCAAAGAGCAATGAGACTGTACCTCAGGACAGCTGGAGAGCAGCCGGCAGCATGGTCATGGAGGGTCAGTGCTGGCTGAGCAGGAGACCAATCCCGAAGTCACCAACCAGTTCCTAAAACAACTAAGCCTGCATCCTAACTGGCAGTTTGTTGATGTGTATGGGATGGATCTAGGAGCATAATCTGTGAGGTTGCTCAATAAAGCTATGTTTTCACAATGGACTCGTGTTCAGCAGTGTTGAAGCGTCATTAGTCTGCCAGACATCCCAAATGATCAGAGCTTGGATATGAGGAAGGGCTGCAGTCTACGTATGGTGGACTTCATCACAATCCCCTTGTCTGCTTTGATCTTTCTCATATTTTCTATTTACTCCTGCTCCTATGATTTTGAAAACTAAAAACTACAGACATTATTTTAAAAAAAGAAAAGACTGCATCTCAGAATTCTCTAAAGGCACATACGAGTCACACCAGATAGCTCTGGAACTAGAGAGGGAGGAAAATAATGGCAGACAAAAATTAAAATTAAAAAAATATTAAGGCTGGGTGAGGTGGCGCACGCCTTTAATCCCAGTGCTCAGGAGGCAGCGGCAGGCAGATCTCTGTGGGTTCAAGGCCAGCCTGGTCTACATAGTGAGTTCCAGGCCACCTGGGGCTACAGGAAGATGCTGTCTCAAAAATAAATACTAAGATATGGTAGAAAAAAGATTTAGTACTTATTTTATTTTTTTATGTGTACAAGTGTATTGCCTGCATATATGTGAGTGCAACTGTGTCATGCAATGCCGAAGAAGTCAGAAGAGGGCGTTGGATTCCCTTGGAACTGGAGTTAAGGATGGTTATTAGCCACCATGTGGGTGCTGGGAATGAAACCTGGGTCCTCTGCAAGAAGAGTCAGTGCTTTTAACCACTGAGCCATCTCTCCAGCCCCTTAAGATATGGTAGAAAAAATTTGAAGATTAATTAGAGCCCTACATTTTCTCCTGTATTTAGCATCTCTCCTTAACCCTGTAGATCTGAAGTTCGTTGCCTTCAGAAGATGTATCTGAAGACCCTAATGAGGAAACTATACACCTCTGAAGACAAGGGTGACCTATATAAGGCAAGATGATTTGCCAGGTGAATGCCAAAAATGGCGCTAAGCCAACTCTTATTCCTCAACACCTAACAGCCAGACCCTTATCCTAAAGGCTGGAAATTGCAGGCCTGTTTTCTCTCCCTCCTCCTCTAAATCTGACCAATCAAGGAAGAAAGAGCCAAAGACAGTGGCAACAAGGGATCTCAAAAAATGGCCCAGCAGCATGCTCAGGTCAACTTCTTAATCCAGCCCTTAATATGAGTATACAGCAAAGCACAGACCACCTAAAGAAACCTCTAACATGTAAGATAGAATAGAAGGAACAGAAAATTATCTTAGAGAATAGGAATCTAAGTAGAAGAAAGAAAACCTTTAAAAAAATATATTATAAGCTGGGAGTGGTGCCACATGCCTTTAATCCCAGCACTCAGGAGGCAGAGGCAGGCGGGCAAATCTCTGTGAGTTTGAGGCCAGCCTGGTCTACACAGTGAATTCCACGCCCCAGCTGGGGCTGCAGAAAGACCTTGTCTCAAAAAAGACATATATATATATATATATATTATGGGGGCTGGAGAGAGGACCATAGGTAAAGTCATGCAAGCATGAGGATCTGAATTCAGACTCTAAACAACCACGTAAAAACTGGAACTGTTGTTGCAAGCCCATAACCCCAGGGCTTGGGACTGTGGGCAGAGAGAAGTAAATCTTCAAGGCTCACTGACCAGCCAGTCTAGACAAAAAATGGCAAGCTCTAGACTTAGTGACCCTATCTCAAAAAAAAAGATATTGAGTAAAAGAGGATGATACCTAAAGTCGACCTCTGGCCTCTACACACATACACACATATGCATGCACACACACACACACACACACAGGTGAGCACACATCTGTATACATACCCATACATACAAATTAAAAAATTTTTAAACCATTATGAATATCATAAAAGCACTCTATTCATGAATAAATGTTGGTGAGCTTTCAAAAAGTAGCATTCAAGAAGAGTATTGCCTGTTAAAAACATAATACAAGAAATAACCTTTACAGGGCTAAAAGATACAAACAATTTCCAAGTACAACAAAAAACAAGACACAAATGAGGGAAGAGTGATAAATTCAGACAACTGAAATCAGAATTGGAGTACCAAAACATGTATAGCAAAAACAGAGGAGGCAAACTCATCAATAAAATTTGGAAAATTTTCAGACAATGACAAATTAAAATGGCCCATCACGGACTAGTGAGATGACACAGTGGGTAAAGGCACCTGATGCACAAGCCTGGAAACCTGAGTTCAATCCCCAGTATCCACAGAAAGATGAAAGAAAAGAATCAATTCCACAAAGTCCTCTGACCATGGTACATGTGTCCCCACATACATCATAACACATGTGTTCACATACAATATTAATAAACAATTTTTATTAATCATCACAATGAATAAAAATAGACACCAGTGTCTATCATTGCAAAATGTCAGAAACTGGGATAAAGCAAAGATTCAACATGCATCTAGATATTTTTCAAATTTTTGTATTGGATAAGAAAGATCAAGGATCAAACGGCTGTGAGGTGCTCAAAAGCAACATTGGAAGCAAGACGACCACGAAACAACGCCTTCAAAACCCCAGGCGTAAACTACTCTACATATTCAGGCAATGTACAGACCAAGAGTCTAGGTGTGTTCGAACACGTGGATGCAGCCTTTCTCCTAGGAGGAAGAGCCAGTAGTGTACCTGGCATGGATGGCAGCCAGTCAAGGTCAGAGGAGGAAAGCTCAGAGAAAACTGGTGAAAGCTGCCATCACCAAGAACCTCACCTAATAGACTGTTTTTAAACCAAGCAGAATGTCTGGGCAAGCATGACCTGATTCCCATTTGTTCCTGAGTCAGTAAAGGTCCTACTCTCTTCCACACTGTCCTTAAACCGCTCAGGACACGCATTTACCCATAGAAGTATTCTATTTTGAGCTTCTTCTAAGAGCTATAGATAGGTCTAGTTGAGCTAGAACAAAAAATCCAAAGCAACTCTCCCACTATATTTTATCTAAAGTCCCCTGGCTTACACTGTAGTCCTCCTATCAAAGTCCCAAGCAGGGTGAATCCTTTGTTAGGATTCACTCTTGACCTTGCTTGGTCACTTCCCAAAGATGAATTCAGATGGGGTCTCAAAGATATATCTTCATAATATGAAAGAGGACATACAATTATTCACATATACTTCCCAAAACAGTAATAAATGTCTACCCATGCCTACCGGCTACTACCCAGATTGAAAAGCTGAGTATTTTCTGTATCTTACGTATACCTGCCTCTGATTTTATCCTCCTCATTCACCATAAACATACTTTTCCAATTTACCTGATCATCATTTCTTTGCTTTTCTTTATAGTTTCATCCTGAGTGTGTATTGTTCAAACCTTATATTAATTTAGGTATAAACTCAATGATATGAGAAAAACAAGGTAATACCAGTGACACCTGCATTCACGTTTCTTCATTTTCTTTTATCAATGAATTATGGGCTGTTGTTCCTGCCTTTAGACAAAGAAACAGACAATGAATGAATAAGTATAAGCTTGGTTCTAAAGGCAGTTACCATTTAATCAAGAAATGGATATAAATACCAGAGAAGAGGCTCAAGCATCCAGGAGTCTGCTTAAATACGCTCAAAGAGGAGAGTTCTGGGAAGAGGGCAATGGGAAAAGCAGTTTAGTCAACCCAAAGCCTTCCGTTAAAATCAGAGAGGCCAATGAAGATAAGAGTGGCAAAGTGCACCCACATCAGGCACAAGAAAAGTAGGCGACAGGGTACCCCTAAAAACACACACAGAGGGTGAGGATAAGCTGCTGACAGTTACACACTTGGTATGTCATCATGTAGGAAGACACAAAAAGAAAGTAAACAGTCCTCAGGACAGGCACCCTCCCAAGTGGTCAACAGGCACTACTGGAAACTGGTAGCCTGCTCTGAAAACAGCAGGCCAGCAAAGCAGGGCCCCATCAGGTGGTGAAGCTGAACGTAAAGGAACAGACGCCCATGAAGCCCTGCGCTGAGAGGAAACCTCCAGGAACAGGATCCAGATCCAACAGTGTAACAAGACTGGGCACAGAAGAGAAAGGAAGTGCAAATCAAAGAGGGTAAAAGAAGAAAAGAGCCTCACAAAATGCAAAGGCGTGTTTCTATTACCTTGCAAAAGTCAACAAAAGAATGAGAAAAGAAGGAAGAGCAGAGCCCTAAAGCTATCACGAACCATGCCTCCTTCTTGAAATTATAGGAAAACTTATTTTAACCGAAAAACTAAGTAACAGAAAATCCACACATTAGTATATTTTATCAAAAAAATTTAAGAAATCATAAAAAATAAAAACCCTTACAAATTCATCATTTAAAAAGAATGCACCACATAGAAAAAAGTATGTAAGGTAATACACATGTTGATTGAGTCATCCCACAATGAACATATTTTAAAACATTATGCTGTACATAAGTATGTATAAATTTTACTAACTCGAAAAACAAATCAGGAAGCTAGAGAGAGGGCTCAGCAGTTAAGAACACTTGCAGAGGACTGGGGTTCAGTTCCCAGCATCCACATGGTGGCTAACAACCATCTGTAACTGCAGCTCCAGCGGATCCAACGCCCTCTTCTGGCCTACACAGCCACTGCACACATGTAGTACATATACATACAGGCAAACAGAACACTTGTTATACAAAAAAATAAAAATAAATCTTTTTATAAATACTTAGAAACAAGTAGAATAAAAAGCAGAGACTTGCCAGGCATGATTCCACACGCCTTTAATCCCAGCACTCAGGAGGCAGAGGCAGGCGGATCTGTGTGAGGTTGAGGTCAGTCTGATCTACACAGCAAGCTGCAGGTCAGCTGGGCCTACAAGGAGACCCTGTCTCAAACAAAACAAAGGCGGGGGGGTGACTAGAGAGATGGTTTAGCAGTTAAGTGCACTGGTTGCTCCTGCAGAAAACTGGAGCTCAGTTCCCAACACTCATTTGGTGACTAGCAATGGTCTGTAACTCCAGTTCCAGGGGATCAGAAACCCTCTTCTGGCCTCTGCAAACTTTACATGGCAAAGGTGCAGACAAAACTCTTACACATGACATAAAAACAAATAAATCAAAAAAAAATTTTAAGCAGAGATATGGGGCTGGAAAGATGGCTCAGCAGTTAAGAGCACTAATTGCTCTTACAGAGGACCCAAGTTTGAGTCCCAGCACCCACATGACATGTCCGTAACTCCAGTTCCAGGTGATCCAAAGTCCTCTTCTGACCTCTGCGGGCACTGCACAACATGGGTGCACCTACCTACATGCAAACAATTAGCTCATGCATGTAAAATCAAATTAGTAAAATTTTTAAAAAGATAGGCCAGGCATGGTGGCCTCACGCCTTTAATCCCAGCACTTGGGAGGCAGAGGCAGGCGGATCTCTGTGAGTTCAAGGCCAGCCTGGTCTACATAGTGAGTTCCAGGACAGCTGGGGCTACAGGGAGACCCTGTCTCAAAAAGACCAAAAAAAAAAAAAAAAAGAAAAAAAAAGTAGACGTATGACTATTAAGTAGTTAAAACACTATAGCATAATCTCATATTTCAAAGCAAGCTTAAGGAATTTAAGAAAACTGTTAAAGCTGTGCCACTGAAATGCTAAAGTTAGGTGATCAGATAAAATATTTTTTAAAGGAAAGTGAAAACTCTGCAGAGAGTTAGAAATAAAAGAAATATTTCACTACTTAAAACTGAGTCAAAATATAAGATGAATGAACACAAAAGGTAGTGCTTTAAAAAAAAGCATGGAAAGGGTAATTCTTTTATTGTATTTCATTTAAAAACAACTTCGTGGAGTTGGTTCTTCCCTCCTTATGTGGGTTTCAGAGATCAAACTTGGGTCACCAGGTTCATGCAGGAAGTGCCTTGACCTGCTAAGACATCTTGCCAACTGAAGGAATTCCTTTTTTTAATGTCTCAATAATTGTTTTAAATGTTGTTATTGAGCTTTTGTGCCGTTCATATAATAGATCTTAATCATTAGACCCCCTTCCCCATCCGCACTCCCCCATAGGCCCCCACCAGATTTCATGCATTCTGTCATATATTTTAAGTCCTACATGGTCAAGCATTTGTACCCAGATGTCCCTCCATACAAGTTCATCCACTGGAGTCTAGTCAGCCTAACTCAAGTCACTCCCTTAAAGAAGATCTACTCTCCCTCAACCAGGAGCAATGGGTTACCAATAGTTCTTCAACTAGGGTTAGGGTCTGTCACCCAATTTCCCTCAGTCTGTGCTGGGTTTTTGTCTGATTGAGTTGGCATGGGTCTTATACATGCTGTCACCATTGTTGCAAGTTCATATGAGCAAGTTCCCAGTGGTCTGAAAGCCTCTGTTTCCTTATGTTCATGCACCAACTCTGGCTCTTACAATCGTTCTGCCCCCTCTTCCACAATGGTCCCTGAGCCTTGAGTGGGTGAGGTTTAACATAGGAGGGTCTATCCATGGACACAACCTCTGCAGTCTCTTATTCTCTAAAACTTAGACAGTTTTGGCCTTCTGTATGCATCACACACTGTTGTATGAGGAAGTTTCACTGGTGAAAGTTGAGGGATATGGATTAGTATTCTCTCTACCCTCTGTTCCGCTATGTTCCATGAGCCTTAGGTGTAGAGATTCCACTGTAGATGTGTCACTTAGGGCTGGGCATTTTTCAGACATATATTCTCTGTGTGTGACCAGTTGTGGAACTTTGTAATAGCCTCAATCTGTTCCAAAAAAGAAAGTTCTTTGGTGAGAGGTGTACGGTATACTTGTCAGGGTGGTAGAGTCTGTGGTAGGCAGATCAGGAGGCTAGGGGCAAGGTAGGGGTGGGGACAGCCTGTGGAGGGTCTAACAAACTATGTTAGAGGATTAAGCTAGTCTGGGTTAAGAAGCTAGCCCAGAAATCTGAGGCAGAAGAGCAGGAGCCGTCCTGGGCCCAAGGCTAGAAGGGGACAGAGTCAGTAAAATTAAGTCTTTAAAAACATAAAAATAGCCAGGCATGGTGGCGCATGCCTTTAATCCCAGCACTCAGGAGGCAGAGGCAGGCAGATCTCTGTGAGTTTGAGGCCAGCCTGGTCTCCATAGCCAGCTGGGGCTACAGGGAGACCCTGGCTCAAAAAGACCAAAAAAAAAAAGAAAAAAAAAACCATAAAAATAGGTTTTATTGCAATTCCTACACCTATCCTAGATGAAATAACACATATTTTCAATGCATAAAACTCTCATCAGAAAAACGAGAAGTCTCCACAGAAAAAGTAAACAAAAGGTTGGCGAGATGACTCAGCATGTAGAAGCTCTTAGAACTCATGATGAAGGAAGAAAACCAGTTCTTGAAAGTTGTCCTCTGTCCTCCATGCACACACACACACACACACACACACACACACACACACACCTACACATGCACAATTATAATAAATAAAAATCAAACAATACTTTTTAAAAGTAAATAAAAGGCCACGGATAGTGGCACATGAATTTACCTCAGTACTCAGAAGGCAAAGGCAGGTAGATCCCTCTGAGTTTGAGCCAACCTGGTCTACACAGAAGAGTTCCAGGACAGTCAGAGCTACATAATGAGATTCTGTCTCAAAAAGAAAAAAGTAAATAGAAGAAGAACAAAATAGAAATTCTAGAACTTTAACTTTTGGTATAACAAACTTACCAGATAAGATTCAGCAGCCAAACAGACAAGACAAGGGAAAGATTAATAGAAAATGTCCCAGGTGAAAAATGGGGAAAACATCGAGGGAAAGGAATTAAGAACTTCAGAGGTCTATTAGAGGGTATGAAAGAACAAGATGTATGTTTAATGAGACAATCAGATGGAAAGAACAGGAAGAATGGGGCAGAACATTTGAAGCACTCATTGTCAAAGATCTCCCACATTTGCTAAAAGACAGAAACTTTCAAACACAACTGATATAGAGTAGAGCATGAAGAAGCCATGCCAGCAGGAGCCCACATAGACGCCATGCCAATGGAAGACCATGTAATTCCCAAACTGGCAAAAAACAAAGATAAAGAGACCTTGAAAGCATCAAGATGAAATTAACTTGACATACACTTCTTGGACATGTGACAGTGTTGATCCCACTCTGGAACCATGAAGGACAGATAGAATAACATCTTTACTGAAAAAAAAATTTATTTAAAAATCAGAATTTTATATTCAGCAAAAATATTATTAAAGAATAAAAGCAAAATAAAGATATATTTGGATAAAAGGAATTTGGATAAAAGGATAAAAGAAAATTTGGTCACAAGAAAGCTACACTACAAAAAAAAAAGTCAAGCAAGTTTGTTGGGAGAGAAATGGTGTCAGATAGGAACTTGAATTCAGAAAAGAAGGAAGAATGACTTCCTAGTCCACTACTTCCTTGTAGTATATTCAATAAACTATTCAGAAGAAAAGAGAAGAAGGAAGGGAGGGAGAGAGGGAGATAGACGCCTGACATTGACCTCTGTCCTCTACATGCATACTGACAAACAAACACACATGAAGGGAGGGAGGGAGAGAGGGAGGGAGGGAGGGAGGGAGGGAGGGAAGGGACGGGACCTCAGAAATGGTAAATAGCTTCACACATGCAAAAAAATGTATTTTCTCTTGACTCCTTTATTAACCATGTAACTTGAAAATTAAAGTCATAATATTGTCTTTAGGAGCTTATAACATATGCAAGTGTATCACAAAGAACAATTACAAAATGAGAGTGACATGAATCTATGAAGTTGCAAGACTTTTATATTTTAAAGAAATTTATATTTTATTGGCTATGTTAACTATGGTAAATAAAGGATATATGTTATAACTGTTTAAGGCAACCTTTCTTTTTGTCTTTTTGAGACAGGGTCTCCCTGTAGCCCGAGCTGACCTAGAACTCCCTATGCAGACCAGGTTGGCCTCACAAAGATCCTCGTGCCTCTGCCTTCTGAGTGCTGGGATAAAAGATGTGCGCCACCACTCCTAGCCAAGGCAACAACTTTTGTTGCTTTTGTTTTCTGAGGCAAAGTTTTATGTAGTCCAGGCTAGCCTCAAACTGTCTATTCCGCCAAAGACGACCTTAAACTTCTAATCCTTCTGCCTCTACCTCCCAAGTGCTGGGAATATAGTTACGTGCCACCACACCCTATTTATGCAGTGCTGGGGATTGAACCCAGAGCTTCATCCATGCTAGACAAGCACTGTATCAACTGGGCTACATCCCCCAGCCCAATCATTATTTTTTTTAATTAAAAAAAGAATGCATATGGAGCCAATACTCTAAATATTGAAATAAAATGGATGGATGGTAATACATAGCACACAAATGATAAGTGAAAGTAGGCTAGACCAGTAATATCACTATCAGATAGAGTATGTGTCAAAACACTTCTTAATAATGAGAGAAGCACTCAACAGGAAAACAGGGCATGTATATGAACCAAATAACACAGCTTCAAACAAATGAAGAAAAACAGATCTAAAGGACAAAAATAAATCCCACAATCTTAACTTAAAATTACAATATAATTTAATCAAAACTAATAGGAAAATCTAGGCAAAAATCAGCAAAAATACAGATTTTAACACAGTACTCAACAATTGAAAAATACACATTCTCTTCAATTACACATGGGATATTTACCAACACAGACCATATTTGGGGACATAAACTAAGTCTCAATAGATGTACAAGACCCATACAAACTCAAGCAGACAAAACCCAGCATAAAACTGTGAAAATGGGCAGCACACTCCGATTAGTGGAAGAACTATTATAGACAGCTGGTTACTGCTGGGTGAGGAAGAGCTGATCTTCTTTAAGGGAGTGACTCTAGAGAGGCTGACTGGATCCTACTGGATGAATTTGCACTGAGGGATGTCAGGGGACACTAACTTGACTTGATGGGCCTTAACATAAATGGCAGAATGCATGAAATCCAGTTGGGGGTGGTATGAAAGGAAGGGAGTATGCAGAGGATGAAGACATTGTGTATGAAATAAACAAAAATTCAATAAAAATATTTTTTTAAAAAGAGTTAAAGCAGACATGTTTTCTGTGTCAGAGTGAAGTCCAATTAAAAATCAGAAACAATGAAGGAACCAGAAATATCCCAAATATTTGGAAATTAAACATATTCCTAAAGAAATTCCGGGTCCTCACCCACCAAAAAAAAAAAACAGAAAAAATAATGAAAATATAACATATCAAATTTCAGTCAGATGCAGTAGTCACACCTGTAACCTCATTACTCAGGAGGCTGAGGTAAGAAGACTGTCCCCATATTTCATGTTCAAGGCCAATAAGACTCTGTCTCACAAAACAAACAACAACAAAAACTACTTTAGAATACAGGACTTACTTACAAAGAGATTTATGTCTTTAAAATGGCTCTATAAGGGAAGTGAGGATTCAAATCAGTAATATAAGCTTTCATTTCAATCAACTAGACAAAAAGAAAAATGTCAATGCATAAGAAGAAGGAAATAGTATAGCTAAGTGCAAAAACCTTTAACAGAGAAATAAAAGCATCAAACCAAGTGCTGATTCTTTGAGAAGACCAATTAAATTTGTAAATCTCTAACCAGGCAAATCAAGAATAAAAAAGAGACAATAATTGCCAATATCAAAAATAAGGAGAAGGGGGAATGCTAGAGTAGCCAAAAGCCCCATAAAAGATAAACCAATCAATCAAAGAAGAAAAAAAAATATTTGTCAAGCACACGTGCTCATAGAGTAACCCATTCCCATTTCAAATGACAGGAGAATAACTCACCCCATGTCAACTGACAGGCTGGGAACCAGGAACCCTCTTTGCCCCAGTGTGTATGAACGTGTTGCTCCCTCTCTAAAGCGTCTTTCAATCTGCTGTGCCCCTTTTATCTGCATTGGTAGCTCAGGGGCAAAATTCTCACCTACCAAATTCCTCTGCCCCAGTCTAACAGGGAACACAAGTGCTGAAGCCTGGATGCTATAAAGATCCTGCTTCTACCTCTGACTAGTTATCTGGGCAAGCTTATCTTAAGCAAGTTACCTAGCCTCTTTGAAGATTTGCTTTGTTCTCTGTGAGGTGAGGATGAATGAAACTGTTTAAAGCTCCTGTCACAATGACTGACACCATAGCTTTGTGACCCTCTCCCTCATCTTCACTGTTAGACTTGTAACCCTCATCCCCCACCTTTCATGACCCAGCCCCATCTTACATGGAGCTCTATAAAGCCCCACTGGGATGTGCAGGTTAAGGACTTGGGCAAAGAATTTGTTATTCAAATAAATAATTTTCCCTGAAAAAAAAAATAAGGAGGAGGTCTGAGGGATGGCTCAATGCACAAAGTGCTCGATATTCAAGCATGAGGACCTGAGTTCAGAACTCTAGGACCCATGTAAAAACCAAGCATTGGGACACAAATCTGCAACGCCAACTCTGGGAGCAGAGAGACAGGTGGATCCCAGGAGTGCAGAAGCAAGTGGATCCCTGGGGCTTGGTGGCCAGACAGTCTAGCAAAAATAGTGAGCTCCAAGTTCAGTGAAAGACCTTGTCTCAAAAGAATCAGCTGGAGAATAGAGGAAAACATCCAAAGTTCACCTCTGCCCTCCACATGGGCATGCACCAGCAAGTAGAACCCCACACATACATATCACACAATCACACACACACACACACACACACACACACACATAAAATAATAGAAAATAAAAGAACATAGCAAAAAATTCTACAGATAAAGAAAATATAGAAGAGATTATCACAAACAACTTTACACCAATACAAGAAGATACCTGGACAAATTTGTGTAACAGAAAAAATGAACAAATTCTTTGAAAGACACAAATAACCACAACTGACTTATGATGCTATGATATATATTTGGGTGTGTGTGTGTGCACATGTTCATGTGTCCACATGAGTTTGAGCATGTGTGCATGTACATGTGGAAGCCAGAGGTCGATGTTGGGTGTCTTCCTCTATTGCTCCCCCAACCTTATTTTTTGAGACAGTCTCTCACTGAACCTGGAGCTCACTAAGTACCTGGGCTGGCTGGCCGGTGAGCTCTGTGGGTCCTCCTGTCTCTGCCCCACCACCACACCAATAGTGCTAGGGTTACAGATACATGCTGCTATGACTGCTTTTCTCTTGGATGTGAGAGATCTGACCTAAGGTACTTGCACAGCAAACACTTTACCACTGAACCATCTCCCCAGTCCTATATGGGGCGATTTTTTGGCCACAGGTCCTGGCTCCTAACTCCATAGACTTTGTTATTTCCTAAGTGTCTAGAATGAGGTTAAAGTATATGATTTCATCTTGAGATAATGTTTAAGCTGCAGAAGCAGGCTTCAAAAATTTAAAAAAAGTCTCTCGAACCAACTCCTTTTTCTCCCTGTATTAGTTCATAGAAACTAGGATTTCCCTAATCACCACCCACTTTCCTATCTTGGATCTAGCCATTTAGAAATTTTCTGACCTACTTCATCTGAGTAGGTATAAGATACCTCCTACCACCACCAATTTCATAAGGAGTCCTGTCCAACATCCAGGAGGAAGAAATGCTGCAAAGAGACCAAGAAGACTCTGATCAGCCTGCTGGACCCCATCATCTATTAGCATATTTCTGCTTCAGTGATGCTTATGCAATGAAGTCTCTCAAAAAACCTAAAAGTGTGGGGTTCAGAGAGCTTCCAGACAGTTGAACATGTGGAAGTTTCTGGAGGGTGGTATGGAAGAGCACAGAAACCCTGTGCCCCTTCCCCTATGCCTCAGCCCTGTGCATAAATTCATCTGGAACCTTTGTAATATCTTTTATAATAAATAGTAAACATGTTTCCATGAGTTCTGTGAGTGGCTCAAGCAAACTAATCAAACCTGAGGAGAGATATGGGACCTCCCACTGGCATATGAATAAGGAGGAGCCAGAATTGAGGAATGAGTCCTCAAACTTTGGGATCCCCAGGTCAATAATGCCAAAAATGAGTGGAATTAACCACCACAGAATTAACAGACTGCTATTAGGAAGAAAGGCCCACAGAAGTGATCTGTGTCATGGCCATATAATAGGGGAAACTATTTTGAGTTTGAGTTTGTACACCTCCATCAGAAGAGCCCCCACAAAAGAGGAAGAAGAAGAGGAGGAGGAGGAGGAAGAGGAGGAGGAGGAGGAGGAGTGGGAGGAGGAAGGAACTTTGAATAGCTCTATGTCAATTAAGGAGTTGAACTTAAAATTTAAAACCTTCCCACATCAAAGAAAAATACAAAAGAAGGAGAGAGAGAGGGAGAGAGAGAGAGAGAGAGAGAGAGAGAGAGAGAAGAGGAAGGAAGGAAGAAAGAAAGAGAAAGAAAGAAAGAAAGAAAGAAAGAAAGAAAGAAAGAAAGAAAGAAAGAAAGAAAGAAAGAAAGGAAAGAAACCCTCAGATGGCAATGACTCCAGTGATTAATTTTATCAAAAACTGAAGTCAAGGTCAGAATCACTTCTACATGAACTCAGAAATTATGGAAGAGGGAACTTTTCTCAACACTTTTTATGAGGCCAATTTTGTCCTGATTCCAAAACCAGACAAAGATCTAATTTTTTAAAAATGGAACAATATCTCTCATGAAGACAAATACAAAAATCCTTAACAGAATATTAGTAAATTGAATTCAACAATATCCATGGATTCCAATCAAATGGGGTTTGTTTCAGTACTGCAAGAACAGTCTAATATTGCAAAAGTCTCAAATCTGTGAAAGAAAAAAAAAGTAAGAACACAGTAAGGTCAGCCACTCACATTATTTTTATTTAACATTGTTCCAGAGGCCCTAGTTGAGACAATGATGCAATTAAAAGAATAGAAGGGCTGGGCATGGTGGCGCAGGCCTTTGGTCCAAGGACTCAGGAGGCAGAAGCAGGCGATTCTCTGAGTTCAAGGCCAGCCTGGTCTACATAGTGAGTTCCAGGCCAGCTGATGCTACAGGGAGACCCTGTCTCAAAAAGACCACCAAAAAAAAAGAATAGAAAGCAACATAGGAAAGATAAAGTGTAATCATGCACACATAGAACCTCAAGTAATCCAGGAACCAACCTGGTAAGCCTAATAAGCAACTATAGCTGGGGAGCCAGACATTGCACAAACACACACACAAAAATCAACGGATATATAATACCAGCAAGTACTTAGAAAAGGAAATTTTTATATTTTTATTTTGTTGCTTGGTTTTGGTTTCTTGGTTTTATTTTCTGTTACTTGTATGTTTAAGTATATGTATTCATGTGTGCATGTGTTTGTGTGTATGCACACGTGTGCACAAGTACACACATGAGATGTATGTGGAGGCCAGAGGCTGGAGTTGAATATCTTCTTCAACCATTCTCTACCTTATTTTTTTGAGACAGAACTTTTTTTTTAACTGAACCAAACTGGATGGCCAGCACATCCTAAGGATTGTCTCTGCTTCCACAGCCCTAGGATTACAATATGTGGTACGAGGTCCTGCTTTTTGCATGGGTTAGGGGTCTGAATTCAGGTCTTTGTGCTTGCAAGGCAAGTAATTTACAGACTGAGCCATTTCCACAGCCCTTTGAGGCGTTTTGTGTTTGGTTTGGTTTGGGTTTTCTTGGGGCAGGGGAGACAGACGTTCATATTTAGTGTAGGAGGGCCTGGAACTCACAACATAGCCCAGGCTACCCTAGGAACTCACAGGTCTCCTGCCTCAACCTCATGAATGCTGCACTTACAGGAATGTGTAACACTACCCCCCCATGTCAAGCTTTATTTTTGTTTTGTTCATTGCTAAGATTGGAACCCTGGGACATGCTAGACAAGCACTCTACTACTCAGCAACATTCTCTGTCCCCTAAAAACTGAAATTCAGAAAACAACTCCATTCACAAAAATGCTTAGAAATACATTTAATTAAAGATATAACATTGCAAAGGGGAAGTAAATAAGACCTCACCAAGTGTGTGTGTTCTGTATCTAAGTGTATGTGTGTGTTTCCAAAGAGTAGAGGACACAGGTTCAGAAATTAATCCTCCTCAAAATGACCACGAAACCAAAATGCAAATAAGTTTCTTTTGAAAAACAATGACATTGATTTTAAAACCTATATGAAAAGCTAAGGAACTAAAACAAATTTGAGAAAATTTGTAAGACACAGAGTAATAAAGATAGTGAGTCCTTGAAATGAAGACAAGAATATAAATGAATAAAGAGAAAGGAGGCCAGAAATAAATCTACACACAGATGGTTGACTGAGTTTTCAACAAGGTCCCAAGGGACTTCAATAAAGACAAGATGGTTTTTATAGCAAATGGAGCCCGAACAAATGAATGTTGTATATGGAAATAATAAACCTCTAACTTTACCTCACAGCATACATAAAAATTAATTCTATTCACAGATCTAAATGCTAAAGATAAAACAATTTAACTTCTAAACAAAAACACTGAAGAAAATTTTTGACAATGCATCGAACAAAAATTTCTTAAATAGAATATCAAAAGCACAAAGGATAAAAGAACAACATTTACATAACGGACTATGTAATTTAAAAGTTTTCTTCTGAAAGTTCATAGTTAGGGGCTGAAGGAAGAGCTCACTTGGTAAAGTGCTTGCTCAGAAGCATGAGGACAAGTTCAATCCCAGAACCTACATAAAAATTCTAAGATGGTGGCACACACTTGGAAGCCTAATTCTGGGGAGACAGAGACAGGTGGACCCCTGCATCTCCTAGCAAGCAATATAGCCTAATCCTGAGCTCCAGGTCAGTGAGAGACCCTGTTTCAAAATAGGGCTGGTCATGGTAGCACACACCTTTAATCCCAGCACATGGGAGGCAGAGATAGGTAGAGCCCTGTGAGTTCAAGGTTAGCTTGGTCTACAAAAGGAGTTCCAGGCCAGCCAAGGCTACATAGTGAGACCCTGCCTCAAAAATTAACTAATTAATTAATTAAAGGATGTGGATGATCTTCCTAAAACTGAGCCAAGGTTGTCCTCCTGCCTCCCATACATGTGCATACACATGCACATGCTCCTGTACAAATACATGGATCCACATATGCTCATAGTCCTGCACATACATGCTTGGAGAGGACCAGAGTTCAGTTCCCAGCACCCACATGGGGTAACTCACAACTGCCTATAACTCTAGCTCCAGGAGGAGCCAATGCATCTGGCCTCTATGGGCACCTGCACTCACATATACCCACACAGAGACACATACACACATGTGCATGCAATTTAAAATAAATTAAAACTTTAAAAATAAATAAAAAAGATACCACTGCTTGCTGTCTAGGATGATTGAAGTTAAAATTATTGATGATGCCACATATAGACAAGATTTAGAGCACTGGAACTCTCTCCTATATTGCTGATGGGAAGTCAAAATGTTACAGCCACTTGGCAAAACAGTAAGACAACATCTTTTAGCATTAAATACTCATTTATCATAATATCAAGCAAGTCTATCCCATATATTCAACTTAAACAGTATGAAGAGGGGCTAGAGAGATGGCCCAGTGGGTAAAAGCAATTGCTTAGCAAGAATGAGAATCTGAGTTCAAATTCAGCACCCACATAAAAAGCCACATGTGTCTGTAACCTCAGCAGTGGGGATAGAGACAGGCGTATCCCAAGAGATCCTCAGTCAGCCAGCCCAGCTTCCAATTCAGTGAGAGTCTCTATCTCAAGGCAAAATGACAGAAAGCAACAAGAATAGGACCTCCAAACTGCTCTCGCCTCCACAGGCCCACACACAGATGCACGCATTTGTAGAGTCATGTGCAAGTACCATGTACATTCATCACACACACACACACACACACACACACACACACACACACGTACACACAAAAGAAGTAAAAACATGTCCCCAGCCAGGCATGTGTGTCATATCTATAACCCTAGCACTTTATAAAGGCTGAGGCAGGAGAACATCTGTGAGTTCAAGGCCAGCCTGGGCTACATAGTGAGTTCCAAAACAGCCTAGGATACACAGTGAGACCCCATTTCAAAAAAGAAACAACAAAAAAGTCCACATGAAAATATGTATGCAAACATTCCCAGTAACACTGTTCATAATGCCCAAAAGCGGGAAATGATCTAATTGTCTACTGAATGGAGACTAGATAAACATTTTGCAATATACACATCCCATAGCATACTACAAAGTCATAATAATGAATGAGATATTAATAAATACAGCAACATGAATGACTCTCAAGAACATTATGCTAAATAAGAGCTGCTATAGTTTGGACAAGTGTTCCCCAAAGGCCCATGTATTAAAGGCTTGGTCATCAGTCTGTGGCACTACTGGAATGCGGTGGAACATTCAGGAGGTGGGGCCTAGTGGAAGAAAGTTAGGTCATTGGAGTGTGCCCTGAAAGAGATACTAGGACCCCAACTCCTCCTCTCCTTGCTTCCTGGCTGCCATGTGCTAAGCAGCTTTCTCAGCTACATATTCCTACCATGATGTGCTTCCTCACCACAGCCTAAAGACAAAAGGGCCAGGAAATCATGGCCTAAGACCTTTAAAACTATGAGCCAAAAATTACCTGTTCCTCCTTGTAAGCTGATTGTTTCAGTCAAACAAGAAAAAAAAAAAAACACAAAATTCTAAGTACTGAATGACTCCATTTATGTGATATTCTATGAAATATAACACTTTAATGACAGAAGGAAGATTAATGTCTTTCTGGAATTAGGATTAAAAGGAGCAGATAGGGCAAAGGCACAAAAACTCTTTTTAAGGTAAGAGCACTGTCTCTCTTGATTATGATAGTGATTGCAAGAATGTATGTATTTAGTAAAATTCATCAATCTATGCTTTGAAGATGAATGAATTTTATTATATGTAACTATTCTTATAATTAGCAAAACAAGGCACTTGTAGGTACTTGGGCATGTCTTCACTAGAAAACATGACACAGTCAAATGCTTGTATGTACACATGAATAAGCTGATATTCTTGAGAAATATGGTAATATTCAAATAAATTGTATCAATTTTTATTTATATTTAACATTTCAAAATAAGGACTAAATAAATAAATTTCTATACATGCATAGAATCATCACTAATAGGCTAGCTCACAAGTGAACTAATAAAGGTATACTGTTTGGGTAATTTTTTTAAATACAGAGATAGAGCCTGGCATGGTAGCACACGCCTTTTATCCCAGCACTTGGGAGGCAGAGGCAGGCAGATCTCCGTGAGTTTGAGGCCAGCCTGATCTACAAAATGAATATGAGGCCAGCTGGGACTACAGGGAGACCCTGTCTCAAAAAAACCAAAAAAAAAAATACAGAGATAGGTAGGTAGATAGATAAATATAGATAGATAGATGATAAATAGATAAATAGAAGATAGATAGATGATTGATAGATGATAGATAGATAGATAGATAGATAGATAGATAGATAGATGACAGATAGGTAGGTAGATAGATAGATAGATAGATAGACAGATGATAGATAATTTTTCATTTACTTTTAAACTTTTAATCGATAAACAGAGTGCATATATTTCTGTGATAGATAGACAGACAGATAGATGATAGATAGATAGATAGATAGATAGATAGATAGATAGATAGATGTAGGTAGATAAATAGATGCTTTCTGGGTAATCATGGCGTCTAAGGTTCAGATCCTAGCACCTATATAACAAGCCAGGTATCCTTGAAATTGCCAGCAACCCCAGTTCTGAGGGGGGCAGAGACAGAACCATCACTGAGGCTGACTGACCTCCAATCTAGGCAAGAAAACAAAAGCTCCAGGTCAGGGAAAGACCCTGTCTCAAAGAAATATATGGAAAGCCAGGCATGGTGGCCCACACCCTTAGTCCCAGCACTGGGGAGACAGAGGCAATCTCTGTGAGATTGAGGCCAGCTTGGTCTACATAGTGAGTGCCAGGCCAGCTGAAGCTACAGGGAGACCCTGTCTCAAAAAGGACCCCCTCCAAAAGAGGAAATATGTGGAGAATGGTAGAGGAGACCTGATGTCTCCTTCTAACCTACAAGTGAACTAATAATGGTATACTGTCTGGGTATGTGCACACACATGTACATGCACATAAAAACTCACACAAACAATACAGACATAAACAAATGCTTAAATAGAAATTTACAAAAATAAAAGACATTGATTTTTAAAGTTCTGTAGAATGCAAGTCACACAAAAGATAATTTAAAAAGAGATAACATAAATAAGAAATGGATCACAATGAAGAATGACAAAAAATTAAAACAAAACAAATATTAAAACTGCATTTCCAAAACTTTTTCCTAAAATATCTTGAAATTGAATATTGAGAAGATACACTGCAATCTCTTCAGCATGGCCAACCACGAATCATATTGTGTTAAAGCTACTTTAAAGGAGACAAAATCATTTGGGCAACCAAGCAAAAACACTGAGCCATTAATAAGAGAAAGAAAACAAGACTGTCATCAGACTGCTCACCAACTATTACTGCCAAAAGAAAATGATATAACAAATTTAAGACACTTGAGTGAGGGAAATACAAGTAAAGGGTTTTATATCTACTCAATCTGTCCTTTAAAAACAAAGTTGCAAACAAACCATCATAAACTTGCCAAAATGCAGGGCATATTGATGCTGTGAACCCTTCCTAAGAAATCTATTAGAAAAGAGTGAGTGGGGAGTATTAACCACCAATGAGCCTATAGAACAAAGCTGAACCATGCTATAAGGTAAGACTATAGCAAAGGCTGTCCAATTACTAAAAAATTGGAAAGCCTAAGGAATAAGTAATGCATGGCGATATGACTCACTAATAGACATTAATTATAAATAAAGGGATATTTTATATTAGGAATGGAAAGAAGGAAAGGTTACAAGTAATTTCAATACTGCTCAATGTGGAGAAACAATTAGCCTAAAAACATGTGGGCTAATGTTATTATATAAAGTAACTAATATAAAATTAATAAGTAGAACAGACTAACAAATAAAAACCCACTGCATAATGAAAAAATTTTATACAAAAGACATAAAAATAAAACAATATGATAGAACATAATAAACATATCAACAGATGCAACTTAACTTACATATTAGCTTAACTCACCTAGCAAATGGATTTTCAGATTGCCTAATAAAGTAAAACCCAACACTATGCAGAATAAAAGAGACATACTTAAAACTCAGAGATTCGAAAGAGTTAAAAATAAAAAGATGGAAGAAGATATATCAGGCAAACACAAATAAAAAAATTTTATATTTGTTACTTTTCTGTTGCTGTGATAAAACACCATGACCAAGGCAATTTATAGAAGGAAGAGTTTATTTGGCTTATGGTTCCAAAGGGACAGTCCATAATGGCCTCAGGATGCAGCCAGAGCAGGAAGCAGAAAGCTGAACCCTCACATCTTCAAGCAGGAACAGGAAGCAGAGAGAGGAACTTGGAATCTGGCAAGGCAAAGAACTCTCAAAGCCTGGCACCAGTGACTTGCTTCCTCCAACAGGGCTGTACCTCCTAAAACGTCCCAAAACAGCACCAACTGGGGACAAAATGCCCAAATACTTGCAGCCTAAGGGGAATATTCTCATTCAAACCACCAGAGAGTTATAATCTTGATACTCAACAGGGTGGAGTTCAGATCACAAAGCATTAACTAGATAAAGATATATACTTTATAATGCTTAAGGCTACATTCACAGTGACCGTTTTAATCATTGATTTTATACATGCAACAGAACAGCAGAAGTTTCCAGAAGGAGCAGTCTACAATGATACAGGAAAAATAGACAAAAACACACTAATACTTTACACACCTCTCACACTCCAAGATCAATGCACTAAAAATAGAGTACAGAAGAATGAAACCTAAATGAGTGTCTTGTAGCTGTCTGTCAAAGTGTGACATTACTGTATCAATGACAGAGATTACAGCTTTCTTTTCAAGTACATATGGAACATGGACAAAAACTGATTAAATCTTGGGACATCAAAGATCTGAAAAAAAATCTCAAAGTTCTAAAGAATGAAAATAATACAGCATCTCCAAAACACAAAGCAATAACCAGGCATGGTAGCTCACACCTTCAATCCCAGCACTCTGGAGGCAGACACAGAGGGATCTCAGTGAGTTCAAGGTCAGCCTGGTCTATATAGTGAGTGCCAATCCAGCCAGTGCTACTCTCAACACACAAAACAAAAAATTCAGTAAAATAAAAATCAGTAACAAAGTAAAAAACAAAAATGCCCTCCTACACAAAAATTAACAATTTAAACAGCTCTTGACAATGCATGAAATTTTAATGCAAGAACTTCTTGAAAATAAAGACAGGTAATGTTCAAATGTGTTACCAGAATCTGTAGGCTACAACTGAAGGAAGTATCAAAGAAAAATATATTTCACGAAATGCCTATACTGATAAATATTAAATTAATAGAAACTCAATAATCTACAAAATGAAAATGAAGACATGAGGACTAATAAAGGCTGAAGTTAGTTTAGGACTCCCCCAAAAAATAACACAGCATATTTAATAAATAAACCTAAAAACTGATTCTTTGGCAAATAAATCAATGAGATGGGTGAGTCACTAAGTAACCCAATAAGAAGATGAGGGGACCAGGGAGAAAAGCATAAATACAAGACACTAAATATACAACATTAAAAATGATAAGGAGAAAATAAACATCAAAATAAAGGAGCTTTTTAATTCATACACAGAATCTTTGCATAATTCTCCAAAAATAAAATTTAAAAGTTATATGAAATGCATAATTGTTCAGATAAATAAAACTTACCAAATTCCATCCCAGCAGAAACCGAAAGTATAAATGGAACACATGTCATAGAAAAAAATTAAACAAACTAGAAAGTTCTATTACAGGGCTGGAGAGATGGCGCAGCCATTAAGAACACTTACTGCTCTTGCAGAGGACCTGGGTTTGGTTCCAGCACCCACATGGCAGCTCACAACTGCCTATAACTCCAGTCCAAAGGATCTAACACTTTCTTCTGGCCTCCACTGGCTCCTGATACACATAGTGCACATAAACTCTCAAAAGCACACACACACACACACACACACACACACACACACAAAATAAATCTTTTTAAAAGTTCTATTAAAAAAGAAAAACAGCACTGGGCTAAATGGTTTCCTAGGGAAACACTAAGAAACTTTTAAAGATCAGGTCATCTAAATGCTACTTGACTCCAAAACAAAGACAAAACCTTCCAAATTCACTTTATATGCTAAGCACAACATTGTTCCCAGATTCTGAATAGAATTAATACCCACTCCACCTTCTAAAATCCCTGCAAACCAATCCAACTTATTACTATCAATGAAAAATTTCTTGATATGTATGACATAATCTAGTCAAGCATATTAATAAAGTTAAGAAAAGTCGCATGATCATCATAGATGCAGAAAATAAATTTGACTAAAGATCTATTCAAGTTTTTTTAACTTTATAAAGTGAACATTGATAGCTGGTTATTTTGATAATATATTACCACCATCTAAAGGAATAGTTTACTTAACAGAGGAATACCTACTAAAATTAAAAACAATACAAAAAGCCAAGTGTGTTGGCACATGTCTGTAATTCCAACATCTGGAAGGTAATGGCAGGATGGTGAGTTCCAGGTTACCCTATGCTACATAATGAGACCTGCTTCCTGCTTTAAGAAAGAAAAAATAGACCAGAACACATACTCTCTGTGTGATATTTGATATTGTTTTAAGCCACCCATGTTGTGGTATTTCTTACAGAAGCCCTAGAAATCAACCCAGTCTACACAAGGCCCTTTTTCTTTCAGTCCTACAAGTAAAAAATGAAGGAAAATGGGCTTAATAGTTATTCCTACAACCAGCTGTTGTAGTCATCCAGTAGCTTGTTACTATTATGAAAAGAGCCAAAGGAATATTTACATTTTGAAATGAAGATTCTTGTACTTTATACTAAGTAAGGTACTATAAAGTAATTGGCCCTTTTACAATACTGTCTTTGCAGGGGACATAAGAGAAACCTGGAATACATTTTGTAAATGGTGATAAGAAAGAAAAATTTCTGGAAATGTTGTCATGTTATCATAGGACATTTGTGAGTTAACCTCTCTACATATATTTCAACAGTCTACCATTTAGGAAGAGCTCATTCCGTTCCCTAAGAAGTGGAGCTCTAATGTGGGTCAGTGGTGATGAGCAGTTACTGACATGTCTTGAAGAGGATAATGACATGATGGTCTCTACACTTTGGATAGATCATTCAGGCAGCTATGTGACAACAGATTTGATGTGGACAAAAGCAGACACAGGGACACATATGAGAAAGATATTATAATAGACCCATCATTAATTGGAGATGGCAAGAATAAGTAGCAAGTGATATATTTTATTTCAGAGGTAGAACCAGAATACCAAAATACTAGCTCTTGCCTCTTAAAATTAACATGAGAATTGATATATACCAAAGTACCTTGAACACAGTAGCAGAAACAATAAATATCTAACCTCTCCATCCTGGAAAGATTAAGATTCAAATACATATAACTCTTTTGTCTAAGAAAAGAAGAGGAACCTGTGTGTGCAAACTCATGTGTGTGAGTGCACATGGAGGCCAGAGGACAGCCTCACGGCCATTCCTCAAGAGTAGCAGCCACCTTATCTCTGACTGACCTGAAGCTCACCAAGTAGGCTAGGCTGGCTGGCCGGTGAGCACCAGGGATCCACCTGTCTCAGCCTCTCCAGTGCTGGTGTTACAAGTGCAAGCCGCAAGGCCTAGCTTGTCCTCGGGTTTTGTTTCTGTTTTTTACAGTGTGTGCACAAGCATGCACCACTGCTCTCGGGGGTTTTTTATTATGTGGGTTCTGACTGAGTCATGTCCTCAGTCTCCAAATACATGTAACTTTTTAGGCAAATTGGTTTTATGATTATGAATTATCATCTTTCTTTACTTTTGAGGCCAGCTCTTTTATTCTTAAAATTAAAATAACATTGTACATATAAACGCATATGTATACGCAGAGCTTCTCCATTTTATTCATATGTGAGTCTGTCTCTAGGACCTATGAGAATGACGGATACCTTGAAATGCTGAACAATCTTCCAATTTTAATCTCATGTCAAGTATTAAATGAGACTCACATGATAGTCTATATGCTGCTTGGGAACAGTGTTCTTGAAAGGGTAAAAGAAGAGAAAATCAAAAGAGAAACAGCACAAAAGAGGTGAAAGAAGCTGAAAAGTCCTACATAAAAGGGTTGCACTTTCCTCACTACAGCACTAGATTACTGAGTACTTGTCAGTTACTGCACCTTTAGTGCAGCGAAGGTTTCTAAACCAGTATGTGCTCATTTACACAGAGCCACCATATTGCCTCAAAATAACTCAACACATTACTGAAAATAAGAAGCCCAACTTAAACCTTACTTATTAGGGAGCAATCAGTGCATAAAACTTGAACAGCATCCAAGTAAAACGACATCCCGAAGAACCTCTGACTTCTGATGTATTGCCGTTTTATCTTTTAAAAAAAAAAACAATTGGCCGGCTGTATCCTAAGATGACCTATCAGTTAGAAATGATAATTATTATGCTGGACATAATAAAAAGAACATGTAGCTAATTAAAACCACGATGAATATTCAATAAAAGTATAACTTGTTATATAAACACTATAATGTTTGACTAAGCAAATATATTCCAAGCACTTTTGACAACTTTAAATTCATTTGAAAACATACATTTTATGTAATGTTCACATGGTATAGATGGCATAATTTCACATGAATAAAAAGTAAAGCACAAAATTATATTCAAAAACTTGATTATGTAATCCTTCCTTACCAAAAAATTTTTTATCCACTCTCAATCATTTTTATTTTTTCAAGAAATAGTTCTTCTGTAAAATGTGCACCAGCGGTGGACTGCATGTTGGAGACACAGATATGAACACCATACAACACACATCAGGTAGATCGGAGTAACCAATGATAAAACTAATTATTAGATACAGTGTGACATAGAACTAGGGCATAAAGAGGAAAGGGGCTTTCAGGCAGGGCATCCAAGCTAAATACTTAGTAATAAGTAAGCATTGAACACACACAAATAAAAGGCCACAGAAGAAAAAAAGCATTTCAGGAAAACAAAAAGCACAGTGCATTGACAGAACTAAATAAGCAGTCCATTGTTAGTACAGCAAAGATATAGAACAGAAGTGATGTTGAATGATTTAGAAGAAATGGGGCTTGGTGTTTGGTGGATCTATCACAAAACATAGAAAGCTGGAAAGACTCCTAATTTTTTGACTTGAATAAACAGTGCTGTCACTCACTGAGATGACTAACATAAAAATAAGAACCAGTCTGGGACAGAAGACACCAAGTTTGTGTTTGACTGCACATAGGGTGCCTAAATAGAGATAGGGGCCTCAAGCTGCAGATATTTGTTTAGAGTAGAAAATTGTATTTGGGAGTAATCACATGAAGGTGTGTGTGTGTGTGTGTGTGTGTGTGTGTGTGGGAGGGGGGAGGGGGGGAGGGGGGGAGAGAGAGAGAGAGAGAGAGAGAGAGAGAGAGAGAGAGAGAGAGGCCCCAGACTAATGCTGGGATCTCAGGTGAATAATTTTTTTTAAATGGGAAAAAAGTAAAGCTCTAAGAAAAAATTTAAGTAGGAATAGTCAAAAACAGTGTTTAAGGAATGTAGCAACTGGTATGAAATACCAGAGAAATCATGTAAGATATGAGGTAAAAAAACACTGTTCTTTTTATGCTGCAAATCACTAATTTTTGCATATGACTAATGCTGGGATCTCAGGTGAATAATTTTTTTTAAATGGGAAAAAAGTAAAGCTCTAAGAAAAAATTTAAGTAGGAATAGTCAAAAACAGTGTTTAAGGAATGTAGCAACTGGTATGAAATACCAGAGAAATCATGTAAGATATGAGGTAAAAAAACACTGTTCTTTTTATGCTGCAAATCACTAATTTTTGCATATATGAAAAAAACTAGAGTTTACTCTATAGGAAGTTATTCCACGTTGTTGTGAAAAGATTTCAAAAGGCTACAGATTGTAGTGCTATATTCAAAGGAGAAGTGCTTTTCTATTTTAGTAATATTATCATGTGCAAAAAAAGAAAATTATTGATTTATACAGCATGACCCTTAAGATTATATAGCAGAGAGACAGCTTCAGCTTCAAACCTTAGTGCCAATTAGATGTAGTATTAAAAGAATTTATCTCAGGGCTGCAAGATGGCTCTAGGGGTAAAGGTAAAGATGCTTGTCACCAAACCTGGAACCCACATGGTGCAAAGAGAGAACCAACTCCTGCAAGCTGTCCTCTGTCCACACACACACACACACACACTATTTAAATGTAATTTAAAAATTTTAAAGAATTTGTCTCTAATGTAATTAAAAATATTTTGTTACTGAAATGAAGGTACTGAGCTGATGAGCGCACTAAAAACAGTAAACATTCACATTTCTGTTATATAATTAGCTGTTTAGAGCTGTAAATTATCAATGGTTAATTTTCAAATCTGACAGACATTTCGATAAGCATTTATATAAGGGATTGATGTTTACCAGCAGCGACTTTCATCACAATATAAATGGTAACAGATAACAATTTATGCCTTAGAAATGTTCTCTTTAGGTAATCAGTCAGTGTTCTGCTAGACATATCAGCTCAAGGAGTTGCTGTGCGGAGAGATAAGGCCTGGAGATAAAGAAAAGTGGCCAGTCCAATAAGTCCATGCCCCACTTAAATAACAGGGCAGCTTCTGAATTTGTTTCATTTTAGAAGGCTAAACCGTATCCCCATTTTGGTAGCAAGCACGTGGCTTTACACTTGATGGTGATAATAATAACAGTTCACACCCATTAACTCCATACTATGTGCCAGGGTTCTGTGCTAAGCACTTTTCATGGATCACTTCATTTAATCTCCACAACAGCCATTACTAGCCCCACATTATAAATGATGCTATCAGGGCTTCGAAAAGTTAAATTAACTTGTTCAAGGTCATGAAGCTTGCAGGAGGCAGAGTCAGGATTCAAACAAAGGTAACAATGCGATGCTGGAAGCCCAACTCTTCTGCTGTTACCAAAAGCAGAGCTTCCTTCTAAAAACACACCAGTGTGTTTCAGGCGGCTTAGCACTGACTACAGAAGAAAGAAAAGGTGGGACGAGGGTTGGCAGAACCCTTTTCAGGATCCCAAATAAATCATAACTTCTTATTTTGACCACTGCTGATTCAATATTAGCTATATAAACATTTTCACTACAATGAGGTTTGACTGTAAGAAAGAAGAGTGACTGGAGGAAAAAGAACTCAGCTCTCCTGCAGTCTCCTGAGAAACTGCTGGGACGCTTTCACCTCCTGTTATCAGGCTCCGCAGACAGCACACAAACAGACTGTTTAAAACAGCTTCCAAACTATATCTTCACTAAAACTAACTATCCTCATTGCTGCTGCTTATCACAGAAAAGAAAATGCCACTACATAAAAAGAAAATTCATTTTTCCTATCTTCATGATACACTATACTTAAAAGTTAAATCACGTAATCTGTTTGGGTTGAAATGCAAGTACTTCCTCTTGCTGGTTCAACCAAACTATGTCCACTTCCTGTATATGAAACCTTCACCTCTGAAGAGGCTCCAAGAAAAAAGAGCAATAAAAATAATATTTTTGCATTCTATTAAACCTAATTTCCCCCACTTGTTCTTAAGAAAACAATACTGTGCATGCTCCTGAATGCAAAGGAGAAATAAACTCTCCTGTCTCCCCTTTTCCCTCTGGTAATCTTCTCATGGCCCACTTCCCTTTCTCTTCCCCTTCTTCCCATAGCTATACTCCTACCAAGTCCATGGATAAACTGCTACCAATCTGCAACTTCACTTTAGTATTTCCTTCATCAATAATGTAGCCTTTTGTGCCTTTGCTCTATTTTCAGGAGCAGACACCACATTCACTTATGTTAGTGCATGAAAGAAGGAAAGCAAAAGAAGATTCCTAACTTATCTTCACTCTAAGTTAAAACACCTAAAGCATCCAAAGCATCCTCTCCTTTTTATAGCCTCCTCCCATTTACCCCCTTTGCCCTCCAAAAGCCACAAGACATAGCCACAAAGATAGCTATTGCTATTATTCCTACTTTATAAATGGAAATTCTGAGGCACAAAACTATTTAGCTAAGTGACCCAGGTCTCATAGGACATCAGAAGGGCATGCAAAGCTCAAGTCCATATGTTCTAGTCCAAAATATGGTGTCCAGTTCATTCTCTACATATGAAAACATCTGTTTTGCAAACAAGTCTAAAATAGTTATTTAAGTCTACAAACTACACTACATAACCAAGCCCTGGTCTAGGTTTTTTTTTCCATCCTGGCATTCACTGCCTAGGAAAGAAGCAAAACAAGGCATCTGGCGTACATCAAAATATAACAAAAGGGAGAGAGCACAGTAAGAGGACAGTAATACTCACTGGCTTTAACCTGAAATTACTTACATAATATGCAACTGTAGAATCAAATGACACGTGGTGGGGGTCTTTTAACAACCAGAGAACAATAAATTCTTCCAGGGTTTGCTGTCCTCAAGTAGGAAGTGCTACATTGATCCCAACTATGTTACCATTACTCTAAATGGAATGCAGCCAATGTTTTTGAAAGCCTCTGTAGAAGCAGAATTTAACTGTGAGGGTAGATTTAACTTTGGGAAACAGGAAAAAAAAAGATCGCAAAAGAGTTTCTTAACTATTTCGAAGAGATGAACTATTTAAGTGGGAAATACTTGTCAGATTCATAGGCATTGTTTATTGAGTATATGCTCTGTACTAGGCCCACAAAATCATGTGTATTTTCTCTTTTATTATCACAACAGTCCCATCAACATTATTATCTCAGGTTTCTAAATAAGGAAACAAAGTTCAAAGGGGTCAATTATCTTGCCCAAGGTCAAACAGAGACAGAACGGGCATTCAAGCTCATATCTTCCAGATTCCGAAATAACTGTAAAAAGCACTGGCTGGAAGGTGGACCCACAATTTCTAAAGAACCATCAGTCTGGGAAATGTATGATCATGGCCCGTTCAGCCTTATCTGGTGAATAAATGGCATACTGCAGTTTATCATGCATATGCATCCAAAAGACAACTATTGTTTTGTGTGTCTCAAAAGAGTGGTTTTAAAAGCCACTCCGAATAAGACTTACAAAAGCTTAAGTAGGGACAGCATTATCAACATAAATGTGTACTGTTTTGGAAAAAATAGAGTCATTTAGATGAATAAGTTCTAGACATATTCATTAAAAATACAAACTAATTGCTTAGTAAAAGGATGGTTTATTTACAGCCAGAAGCTTAAGTTCCTGAACCCCTCAAGTGCACTTAGGAAAACGTTCATGTTAACCAACCTACCAAGTATATACCCAAGGCCTACTAGTGCGCACTGCAATAAGAGACACCACAGGGGCCATCCTAGAAACTTCCTCTGTCCATGAGGAGTTAGCAGGTTGTTTCCAGCCAAGCAGAGAGTCAGTCATTACTGGTGCAACCAAAATCCTCTTGTGCTACTAGAGTTTGTGTGAGCTGCCCTACAAAGGAAACCTGCTCTTTGGAAAAATAATTAGATCAATTAGATCGTTCTCCCAGCACCCCTTTCACTGTCTTGTAAGCATCACATAGTTGTTAGTTTTCGCATCGGTGTTGGTATTCATGAGTTAATTTTCCTTATACTGAATCCAGAATTCTGCCTGGATCCCTGATCCCTCCCCCTCCTCTCCCTTCTTGCCTCTTCCCCCCAAAGTGGAAACTGCGGACTCAAACTCCCCGATGGCTCCAGCACCAAGAACTGGGCATGCTCAGAAGGCCAGGCAGGCTTTGGTTGCAACTGACAGTTCCCCGCCCCTGATTTGCCGCTGCCCCCTCCCCCCACTCCCAACAAGAGATACTGAAATGTTTATCTGAAAGATATGAGGCCTCTTTTCCCGAGAATGACCCCATTTTGATTTCATTTCTCAGGGTCTTTCAATGTTGAAACCCCCAACTACCAGCCTGAGAAGACCGCATTTTTCAGCACCGGGGACAGCGCCGCGTTGCCATCCCCGTCCGCCCTCCCCCACCTT
>NW_008358490.1:675756-684631 GCF_000622305.1 Nannospalax galili
CCACCCCCTCGCTTTCCCCCTCCCTTAGGCCCGTGTCGCTACCATTCGGACAAAACGCACATCAAATTGCAGAATTCGGTCCCGGAAGGTTAGGAAATCGCCCCCGGAGAAATGGGTGGGATTTAATGGGCGGCCAAAGGCTTCCTGTCCGTCCCCTCCTGGAGCTGCCCGCGTTGCTGTGGGCGGGGAGACCGAAAGGAGAGAGCGAGCTGCGGCTCCTGGTGAAATGGGAAAATGGGCTCGACCGGGGGAGGAGTATTTCCATTCATAAGGCGCACGGAGAGGACGGGTGTTTCCCAGAGAAAAGCCTCTTAAAGTGCCGGAGTCCCCGACCATTTGGATCTCCCATTGGCGTTCTCCAGGCCTGTAAATCCTGCTCGCGCAGCAGCCCCCGGCGCCTCAACTGGGTGACCGGAGAGGGACACAGGTGCGTCCCGCGCTGGTCTCAGCCTCCGGGAGGAAGGAGAGGGAGGCGGATCCGGGGCGGGCTGGAGAGAGCCGGGGCCGGAGGACGACGAGGGTGCTCCCGAGGACCGCGAGGAAGGAAATGGAGAAGTAACCCTCAGCATGGCTTCCCGGCTCTCTGCGGTCGGTGCCCTCTGCCTCCCCTCGCGGATAGGCTCTCCTGCTGATGTTCGGGGATGGGAGGTCCCACTGCCAGGGGGCTGTGGGAAGACCTCGGGGGTTGGGACTAGGGGAAAGAGGAGATTTCCACCGATGGTGAAGTTGGAAGGGCCACAGAAGAAGTAAGATGAGAGACTGGACACAGGAAGAAACCAGGTGTGCTTGCAACCTCCCAGTCTGAGCTCCTCTTCCAGTCTAGAAGCCCCTCTGCTGGGATGCCGAAACCAATAGCAATGGAAAGCAAAGGAAAGGGCACAGTGCATATTAACAGGAAGGTATTGAAAGGGTCCACCTCGAAGTGGAGAGGTGTTCTTAAGCCTGAACCAGATTCCAGACCTGGTTCCATCATTTGCTCCCCCAGGACTGCGCTTTCCATCTCCTTAAGCCTCAGACTATTTATCTGTAAAATGGGAACAATAAAAATCTACCCTGCCACCAAAAGTTTGCAGGAGGATCAAATAGTACAATGGAGGTGACAGTCTTTTTAAAATCAGACAACTGTACAACTACCAGCCATTAGAACCATTTTTCATTCAAATAGTTCAGTTTGTGAAAACTGAGAGGCAATGATCATAGCAAATTGATTTGGCAAAAGTAACAGGAAGCAAGTTAACAAGTGATTTTGAATGCTGATGAAATCAGTTTTTCCATGAAAAATGATCAATATTTTAGGGGAAACAACAGTAAATTCTTTCTGAAATTTACAAAACATTTGTAAAATATTTGAAATTTTAAAAATGTTGTGAACAAATATCAAAGATATTTCCGAATAGCCAGAAAAAAAAAAAAAAAGTCCAGGAGTAGCGGGAGCTGCCTGTTCTGGTGAGCACAGTCCAGCTTCCTGGGACTTGGAGGAATGCTCACAAGGGGTAGTGATTGCACTCTTGGCAGCTTGGGCTGCCTGTGCTGCCTGACAGGGCCATGCTATTGTTCACTCCCCAAACCACAGTCAGACTTCAGGCAAAGATAAATGATTCTGTGAAGAATGATGAGGAAGAGTTGATCTTGGGTAAAGAAATAAATAAGTGGAAATGGTTCTGGGCAAAATGAGTATTTCTGAGAAGATGACAAATACTTTGTGTGATTAGAAGAAAAGCTCAAGAGTTTATTCAGAAATTTCTGGGAAGCCTTGAGACTTTGTTTTTTGAAGCCTTGAGATTTTGATAAAACAGTAATTGAAATTTGAAAAGGAAAAAAGGCATCTGGACAACATAGAAATAAAGGACAAAGTGCACATCGGAAAACTATTTCCCTTCCTCGGCCAGGTAGCTCTGCTGTTTGCCATTGAGCCTCCCATTTCCACAGAGAACAGAACGCTACCGAGGTCACGGCCTCTGCAGTGGACCTCCATCTGAGTTTCATTGAGCCTCCCATTTCCACAGACAACAGAACGCTACCGAGGTCACGGCCTCTGCAGTGGACCTCCATCTGAGTTTCATTGAGCCTCCCATTTCCACAGAGAACAGAACGCTACCGAGGTCACGGCCTCTGCAGTGGACCTCCATCTGAGTTTCATTGAGCCTCCCATTTCCACAGACAACAACAGAACGCTACCGAGGTCACGGCCTCTGCAGTGGATGGACCTCCATCTGAGTTTCAGATCTGCCTCTTATAAGCTATATGTGATCTTACCCAAGTTGTTTAATTCTCTATGCCTCAGTTTCCTCATCTAAAAAGTAGTGAGATCGCAGTCACATCAGAAGTCACTGAGGATGAAGTGGATACACGTATGAGAATCTACAACAGCCCTGCACATACAAACAATTGTTGGCAGGACTGCTCAAGCTGCTCAGATGCACCGGCCCTTCCAGGTTAGTTCTCTTTCTAGCCTTTCAAAGCCCCAAGTCTTACACTGAATTGACACTCTGTTCATCAGCCTTAGCTCTCACCAATTCAGCCTTCTGACCTGTGATTGATTGGGTTAACTCACCAACCTGGACTATCTCCACACCAGTTTCTTCAATCCATCTGTATGGCCTGACTTACTTCTTCAGTAAAATAAAGTAGAACCTCCTTCACCTTCTCCTCATCTCCTACCTGGTCTACCTTTCTTGCTACCTTTTCTTCCACTACAGATATTGTGCCTATTCTCTTTGGCAGATGAAATATATGTCTTTGTTTCTTAATCTTTGACTGCAGTTATGAACATTTCCATTTATTCTGGCTAAGTGGATATCCAGCAATTGGGCAAATTTCCCATCCTGGAAGTGCTGTACAATCATCCTACTGAATAAGTGGTCCCATGTCTCTACCCACTATGTATTTTTTTCCCACCACTCTGCCTGCAGTGCACTCCTGGCTGCAACAGATTCTTCCAAGAGTCACTAATAATTTCCTAACTGTAACTCAGTTACAATTATTTCATCTCTTGGGGCCAGCATTGGAAATAATCCCTTATTCCTTTTTAAAACTCTCTTCACTTAACTTCTATGCTATAATGCTCTTCAAAATCTTTTCCAAACATTTTCCTTCTGTTGTTTAATACTTCAAACATAGAAATATAAAAAGGGGCTGAGGGTGCAACTCACAAGTAGAATGCTTCCCTACCATTGTGAGTATTGAGTTTGGTCCCCCATCAGTCCAAAAGAAAAAAATTATAATTAATGCCATAAACACTAATATTATCATTACCTACTCTCATCAGATCTTAATACTTTTCATAATCTTCATGATATTTTTGATCCAGAAATAAAATATTTTAGAAATATTAGAAGTCCTTACAAAAATCATTATAGGGCTGAAGAGATCGATTAGTAGTTAAGAGTGTGTACCACTCTTCCAGAGGACCCAAACTTAGTTCCTAGCACCTATATTGGGTGGCTCACAACCACCTATAACTCCAGCTTCAGAGAGATCCACCTCCTCTGGCCTCAATGGGCATGTACGCACATGTGCACCCACACAGACACACACAAAATCTTTTTTATTTTATCTTTTTTGAGACGGTCTCCCTCTAGCCCCAGCTGGCCTGGAACTCATTATGTAGACCAGGCTAGCTTGAACTCACCCACCTGCCTCTGCCTCCTGAGTGCTGGGATTCAAGGCATATACCACCACACCCAGCACAATTAAAACCTTTTAACTATTCTGAATTTGTGGTTGTGTTCTTATATTTCATACATTCATTTATTTGTTCAACAGCTACTTATTAAGTACAAATTTATACCAAACACTGTTCTAGGCATTGAGGATACTGAGAAGGTAGAAAACTTTACTTCATGGAGCTGATATTCTAATGGAGAAACACAAAAAGTTAAATATGTGAATATATGCTACATTAAGTATTAACAAATACTAAAAGGAAAAAAATTTTTATGTGTATGAGTGTATTGCCTGCATGTGAGTGCACCCGTGTTGTGCAATGCCACAGAGGTCAGAAGAGGGCTTCAGATCCCCCTGGAACTGGAGTTAAGGACGGTTTGCAGCCACGATGTGGGTGCTGGGAATCAAACCCGGGTCCTCTGCAAAAGCAGTCAGTGCTCTTAACCACTGAGCCATCTCTCAAGCCCCCTAAAAGGAAAAATATTAAATTAAAAAGATAATGTGCATTGAAGGAGTTGAAATTTTGGATAAACTATTTATATAATATAACTTTATATTATATATTCTTTTACTTTTGTGTGTACGTAGCACACATTCTACCACTGAACTACACCCCACCAGCCTTATTTCATAGATAGGTAGGTGGATGAATAAGTAAGTAACTTAGTAGTAGGTAGGTAGATAGATGATAGATAGATGATAGATAGACGATAGATAGATAGATGATAGATAGATAGATAGATAGATAGATAGATAGATAGGTAGGTAGATAGAAGACAGTCTCGTGCATCTCAGGCTGGACTCTAACTCACTATGTAGCAAAGGCTGACCTTGAACTTCTGAGCCTCCTGCCTCTACCTCCTGAGTGCTGGGATTATTTTTTTAATATATTATTTATTATTTTATGTGTATGCGTGCATTGCACACATGTAGGTAAGTGCACCCGTGTCTTGCAATGCCCACAGAGGACAGAAAAGACTGTCAGATCCCCTAGAACTGGAGTTACAGACAGTTGTTAGCTGCCGTGTGGGTGCTGGGATTTGAACCCGGGTCTTCTGCAAGAACAGTCAGTGTTCTTAACCGCTGAGCCATCTCTCCAGCCCAAGTGTTACGATTATTAAGGAAACACTATGACACCTGGTTTATGTAGGGCTGGGATTCAAACCCAGGGCCTCGTGTACACTAAGCAAGCATTCTACCAACTCAACTACATCCTTAGCCCTTATTTCATATAGATAGATGATAGATAGATGATAGATAGATAGATAGATAGATAGATAGATAGATAGATAGATAGATAGATAGATGATAGATATTTGGTTTCTCATTGTTTATATATGACAAACATTCCTCAATTTCCTCTGGTCAGAAGTTTTTTGAAACAATGCCATCTGCCTTCGCCAATCGAAGAAAAGAATCCTGTGATTCACCTATCCTACAAAAGGCACCTCAGACAGCACAGGTGTTTTGTTTTGTTTAATTTTATTTATTATTTTTATTTTATGTGTATGCATGTATTGCCTGCATGTAGGTAAGTGCACCCATGTCGTGCAATGCCTGCAAAGGTCAGAAGAGGCTGTTGGATCCCCGGGACTGGAGTTAGGGACAGTTGTTAGCTGCCCTGTGGGTGCTGGGATTCAAACCCAAGTCTTCTACAAGAACAACCAGTATTCTTAATCACTGAGCCATCTCTCCAGAGCCAAGAGCATAGGTTTTAAACTGGTCATTAAACCTGCCAGTTACCTAGTCAACCTCGGCCACATTCATCTGGATGGATGTGTGGTCCTTTACACCAATAATACAGTTGCTCATGGAACATTCTTGCTCTCAGAACATTTCTGCCGCACTTTTCTGAGGCAGGTACAGGTCCATGAACTCGCAGGCATTGTTCTGCATGTCTAGGCTGTGCCTGCTTCTTCCAAGTCCAACATGAGCACAAAAAGGCTATTTCATATATTTTTAAGCTAATATAATTATCACAAAATTGTAGATATATTTCTAAAACTTCTTTCTGCCTAATAGTGCATTTTTATGTAATCATGTTGATTAAGCACTGGTTTCTTCATTCTTTGTATGTGTGTGATGTGTGCGCATATGTCTATGTATGTGTGTGTGTATGGGTGCATTCATGTGTAAGTGCCAAAACATGCCACAGTATGTGTGTGAAGATCAGACCTTGGGTGTCTGTCCTCCCTTCCACTTTGTTTGAGACAGATTTTCTATCAAGCTAGCTACCCCCATGAGCTTCCATGGATCTCCTGTCTCTGCCTCCCTTCTCATCATAGAGCACCAGAATTACATGTGCAGTACCACACCCAGCTTCACAAATTTTCTAAGAATTCTAACTCGGGCCTTCATGCTTGCGTGGCAAGCACTTTACGCACTGAGCCATCTCCCTAGCCCAAGGTCATTCATTCTTAGTACCTTATAGTATTTCCTTTGATAAATATTTAACAGTTTGTTTACTCACTACCTTTTTGATAGAAATTATTATTGGGTTTTTCCAATCTTTTTCTTTGCAAAAAATAATATTGCAGTGAGCATTCATCCATGTGTCCTTATGTACATAGATAAGAACTCTCAAGGTTAAGTTCAGTTTTTACTAGATACTGCCAAATCCCTCAATGAAATGATTGTACCAGTTTAGACCCCTTCTAGGTTCCATTTCCATTATGCACAAATAAATGACTGTCAGACCTATCGTCACAAAGACAACAATTATAAACTCCCGATAAAAGAAATGGGGGACTAAAGAGACAGCTCAGTGGTTAAAAGCACTGACTGCCTTTGCAGAGGGCCTGGGTTTGTTGCCAGCACCCGATCACATGGCAGCTAACAACTGTCCATAGCTCCAGTTCCAGGGGATCTGACACACTCTTCTGGCCTCCATGAGCATTGCATGCACACATGCAGGCAAAATTTATATAATTATAAAATTTTGTAATCTATATAAAATATAGATTAAAATAAGTTAAAATAAATTTTTGAAGACAAAATCGTCCTCTGAAAGTACTGAAGAGATTCTCAGGAGGCATCGACACTTAGAAAAAAGGAATGATCCCAGATGAGCTTCTGTTGCTTCTGGCTGAGGGATGACACTCACGATGGGTAAAAACTCCAATAGAATGCTGAAAGCATTTAAACTAAGCAAATCACATAGTTTAAAGTAACCACAGCTGCGGGAAAGTGGGGGGATAGTTATGAGAAAGAGCCAGAGTAAAGGATATAGGAATTATGTATCTCTGTCCAAATCTCTAACTGACCTCTGAACCCCAGATGAGCAGGACTGCGTACAAACAATAACCTAACTAGGGATAAAAGAATTAAGCAGAGATTTGGGTTGACACTCAAGAGTTAGCTTGTAATTAATCTCTCATGAAACAACTACTTCAAAACTTTAAAACTCTTCAGAGGAAAATATAGAGTGTAGAGCCTCCACAACCTAAGTCACAATAGCCGGGATACAGTCCAAACTTCCTTGACAATATAAAGAAATAATGCCAAGGCTGTTGTGCACGCCATAGTCCCAGATCCTTGAAGGAGGCTGGGGACTGAGGCAAGGGTATCACTTGACCTGAGGAGCTTGAGATAAGACTGGGCAACATAACAGCCTGTCAAGAAAGAGAGAAGAAAAGAAGAAGACCCACAACAATAGCCAGCAGAGCAAATTATCTCGATTGGTGCAAGAGCAGTACTTCTATCTTGGGGGTAATCAAAGGCTGTCTAATTGGACTTAAGGCCCATTCAATGGAAGGGAATCCTTGTGTGGTACTGTAAATATAGCCAAATACAGATGGCTGGAGATGTCATAACCCTAGAGAAAAACTTACACCTGTCACTTCCCTAGACCAACAGAACTTCTTTTTTAGTATTTTATTATTTTTTGTGTATGCGTACATTGTCTGCATGTAGGTAAATGCACCCGTGTTGTGCAATGCCCATGGAGAACAGAAGAGGCTGTCGGATCCCCTGGGACTGGAGTTACAGACAGTTGTTAGCTGCCATGTGGATGCTGGGATTTGAACCCAGGTCTTCTGCAAGAACAACCAGTGTTCTCAACCACTGAACCATCTCTCCAGCCCTTATTATTTTTATTTTATGAGTGTATTGCCTGCATGTATGAAAGTGCACCAGTATCATGCAATACCCAGGGAGGTCTGCAGGGGGAGTCAGATCTCCTGAAACTGGAGTTATGGATGGTTGCTAGCAGACATGTGGGTGCTGGGAAATGAACCTGGGACTTCTGCTAGAGCAGCCAATGCTTTTAACTGCCGAACTATTTTTCCAGCCCTGGATGTAATTCTTTACTATATCCTAAATACATATCCTTATATTTACAGACAAGTGTACCTCTCTCCACTCACAAAACCAAAGAAGCTTCATTTTTCATTGCATGCACCTACATGCAACAGATGAGGATTGTTACAAAGTTCCACAATTGACTGGCATGGTGGCATTAAATTCAGCACATGGGAGGCAGAGGCAGGTGGATCTCTGTGAGTTCAAGGCCAGCCTGGCCTACATAGCGAGTTTGAGACAGGGAGACCTGTCTCAAAAGACCCTTCTTCCCATTTACCAACATGATCTCTTGTATAACAGAGTTCCACAAATTGTCACACACAGAGAATCAGTGTCTGTGAGGTGACAAGCCCTAAGTGACACATCTACAATGCAACCTCCACACCTAAGGCTTAGAGAACATGGCAGAAGAGGGGGCAGAAACAATGTAAGAGCTAAAGGAACAAGACACCTGTTGCTTCTTAATGCATTCTAGACATGATAGGGGAGCTACACCAATAAAATCTCCACAATATGGTAGTTTAGCAAGTTCTGCATATAATGACAAAAAAGTTAATACACCAAGGTCATTATGAGAAAGTTCACAGGATCCACCTTAAGATAAAGAGCGAGATGCAGTCAGTCGATGCTTAGGGAGGGAAAATCAGTTTTCACAGGTACACGTGTGCGCCACTAAATAGACTCCATGCATTACATATGTGTGTGTTTATAGATGTATATATCTAACAATAATGAAGAAGAGGACAAGAAACTGAGAGGGGTGGGGAGAGGTCAGGAGAGGGGATTAGGAGGGGTGGAAATAATGCAAAGACAATAAATATTCAAATACGATATTCACAAAATCAAAAGTAAATTTTAAAAAAAGAAAAAAATAGGAGGGAGAAAAGAGGATGGGAATGAGGGGGAGAAG
>NW_008358490.1:684813-686239 GCF_000622305.1 Nannospalax galili
GGGGAGGGAATAGAGGGGAGGGGGAGAAGGGGAGGGAATAGAGGGGAGGGGTGAGAAGGGGAGGGAATAGAGGGAGGGGGAGAAGTGGAGGGAATGGGGGGAGAAAGGAAAATGGAGGAGAGGAAGAAAAAACAAAAAAGAATAGGAAATGTGACTTTGACCCACTTTCCATAAAAAGACAACATAGCTGGATGTGGAGGATGCACCTGTAATCCCAGTTAAGAGGCTGAGGCAGGAGGATTATAAATTTGAAGCCAGCCTAGGCTACTATAGTAAGTTTGAGCCCACTCTTGCCTACATAAAAATAATCCATCTCAGTAAACCTGGACCAAAGAAGAGGGAAGAAAACAGAAAACGAACTCAAGATGATACAGACGTTATGATTAGCAAAGATTTTAAATTATCAAATCCTGCTCAGTGAGGAAGGAGATGATATATAATGACTGTAAAGATAGAAATGTAGCAAAGAAATAGAAATTTAAAACAGCTGGAAACTTTAGAACTTAAAGATATAATATTTGATGGGCCAGCAAGATGGGTCATTTAGTAAAGGTGCTTGTTGCCAAGCCTTACCACCTGAGTTTGATCCCCAAGACCTACATGGTGAAAGGTGAGAACTAACTGCTGCCAGCTGTCCTCTGACCTCCAAATACACACACCATGGTATATACATACATGTACATATACACACACACGACAAATAAATAATTTTTAAAAATACAATACTTGGGTTGGGCATGGTGGCACACGGCTTTAATCCCAGCACTTGGGAGGAAGAGGCAGGTGGATCTTTGTGAGTTTGAGGCCAGCCTGGTCTACATAGTGAGTTCCAGGACAGCTGGGGCAACAGGGAGACCCTGTCTCAAAGAAACAACAACAAAAAAATGCAATACTTGAAATTTTAAAATTCAGATTCGACTACTATCCTCAGGCCTCTTGGGGTAAGTCTACAGCGCAGCTCTCCACGCTGGGACTCCCTAAGCCACATTCACCCTTCCATCCCCCCCCCTCGCCATTCTATACTCCTAGTTTGAGCCCTGAGCCACCCCTAGTCTTGGGGCCCCAGACACCTGGGGAACCAATACTTCTTCCTGACCCTTCTCACCCAGAGCAACGCAGTCCCTTTCTTGGGCTTCAGGAGCACCACTTCTGGTCCTGGCCCCGCCCTCACCTCTCGCTGGTTCCCTGGGCCTGCACCACCAGCTAACTCTCCTAGCCTGCACTACTATCCTCAGGCCTCTTGGGGTAAGTCTATAACGCAGCTCTCTGCGCCGGGACTCCCTAAGCCACATTCACCCTTCCATCCCCCCCGCCTCGCCCTTCTATACTCCTAGTTTTAGCCCTGCGCCATTCCTAGTCTTGGGGCCCCAGACACCTGGGGAACCAATACTGCTTCCTGACCCTTCTCACCCAGAGCAACCCACTC
>NW_008358490.1:692595-695399 GCF_000622305.1 Nannospalax galili
TTAAAAATTAAAAAAAATTTCAGATTCACTGGAATTAATGATAGAATGCAGAAAATAGATAAAATAACAAATAAACCTAAAGATGGATCAATAGAAATTATCCAATCTGAAGAACAGAAAGGGTAAACGTTAGAACAAAAGGAGCACAGCCTAGAAGCCTGTGAGACAACAGATGTTCTACCAACATCTCTGGAGTGACAAAAAGAAAAAAAATGTCAGAGCAATTCACTGGAATTAATGATAGAATGCAGAAAATAGATAAAATAACAAATAAACCTAAAGATGGATCAATAGAAATTATCCAATCTGAAGAACAGAAAGGGTAAACATTAGAACAAAAGGAGCACAGCCTAGAAGCCTGTGAGACAACAGATGTTCTACCAACATCTATGGAGTGACAAAAAGAAAAAAAATGTCAGAGCAGCAGTCTCATCTGGCAAAAAAATAAAGTATCTTCAAGCCCTGGGCATGGTGGCACAGGCAGAAGGATGTCAAGTTCCATGTCAGCCTGGGCTACATAGCAAGACTCAAAAACAAACTGCAACAACAAAAGCCTTCAAAATGAAAACAAAGGTATTTTCAGATAGAAGAAACCGAGAGAACTTGTTGCCCACAGCCTCACACCACAAGAGATGTAGGTTCATAGTCTTCTGGGAGCCACTACTGCTAATTACCAGTGTCATGTTTCTCTGGCTGCCTTTGAGATCTCTTACTACGATTCTGGTTTCATCTATTTCAATTTCATGTGCTTAGAGTTCATTTTCACTACATATATTCTGTGTGAGGATGTGTACTTCTTTTTAAACATACAATTTTTTCTGTCATGCTAAAGAAAGTTCTTTCTAACCGGGCATGGTGGCACATACCTGTAGTCCCAGCTCTTAGGAGGCAGAGGCAGGTGGATTTCTGCAAGTTTAAGGCTAGCCTGGTCTACATAGCAGCTTCCAGGCCAGCTGTGGCTACAGGGAGGCCCTGTTTCAAAAAGACCAAAAAAAAAGAAAAAGAAATTCTTTCTAAAAGAATGTATAGACAAAAAAGATTTTGTTCTAATCTATAGCTTTTTTTTTCTTTTTGTTTTTATGAAGCCATTTGCTTAACAGATTTAAAATGTAAATGTAACAGAGTTTACCAGTTTTTGTTTTATAGTTTATGCTTTTTATATTTCTTTTAAAAAATATTTTATCTTACTATTTTTATTTTGTGTGTTTGAGTGTTTTACCTGCATGTATGTGAGCGCACCTGTGTCTCACAATGCTGCAGAGGTCAGAAAAGGGCTTCGGATTCCCCTGGAACTGGAGTTAAGGATGGTTTGTAGCTGCCATGTGGGTGCTGGGAATCGAACCTAGGTCCTCTGCAAGAGCAGTCAGTGCTCTTAACCGCTGAGCCATCTCTCCAGCCCTGCTTTTTATATTTCAAGAACTTCATTCCTGGAAATATTTCATTCTGAGCATTTTGAAGTTTTATTTTTCAGAATTAAATGTTTGTTTCAGCTTAAATTGATTTTTGTGTATGATGCCAATGGTTTTTACTTTTCCCCCTAAAGATAAGCAACATTTTAACCATTTACTAAATTCCTCTCCCACAATTTATAGTTCCGTTCCTATTCTGCCATAAGTCAGCTCTCCATGTTTGTAAGACACTATGCTAGTCTTCAATTCTGATAGTCCACACACATGCTTTTCTGTTCTAGGTCCTGAGATTAACCCGACAGCCTTACATGTGCTAAACAAGCACTCTATTAATCTACATCACCAATCCTCTCCTCCCTTTTTTAAAGAATCTCACTAAGGTACCCAGACTAGCTTTGAACTCACTCTATAGAACAGGCTCACCTTGAACTTCTGATCTTCGTGCCTCAGCCTCCCAAGTAGTTGGATTGGAGACCAATGTTACCTGACCCAGCACCATAGTATCTTAATAACCAGCTTTATAATGAATGCTTAGAGCCAAAGTTGATTTCACAGTCAACTTCCCAAACTACATGAAAAAGAGATTGAAATTTTTACTGAAATTGAGTTAAATTTACAGACTAATTTAGAGGTAATTGATATCTTGAGTGTTACTGTGAACATTATTTCTCTTTTCATATATCTAGCTTTTCAATCCTTCATTGTAGAATTTTTTTCTTAAGAGACCTAAATATCCTTTGTAGGTTTATTTCTAAGAAGTTTATAATTTTTATTTCTGCTTTGAATGCATTGTTGCCTCATATTACATTTTCTAATTATTTGTTTTTATTTGTTTGAGACAAGGTCTCATTATAGCCCAGGCGGGCCTGAAACTCTTATTTAGACTAGTCTGGCCTGAAACCTTGGCAATCCTCCTGCCTCAGCTTCCCAAGTTTTGGGATTATAGATTATTCCACATCTGGCTTTCTAATTAGTTTTTATTGGAGTATAGGACATGCTAAATATTTTTATTTTTCACTTTTAGAGTGAACACCCTTATAACCGCTCATCAGTTTTAATATTTAGATTTTTCCAAATTGTCCTACATAGACAGAATTCCCATGTACACTCTTCTTTATCCCTCATATATACATATACATTTGGGATTATTCCACATCTGGCTTTCTTATTAGTTTTTATTGGAGTATAGGACATGCTAAATATTTTTATTTTTCACTTTTAGAGTGAACACCCTTATAACCGCTCATCAGTTTTAATATTTAGATTTTAGATTTTTGGGGAGAGAGAGAGAGAGAGAGAGAGAGAGAGAGAGACTTTATTACTAATATATGAGTATGGAACATCTGTGCAATTAAACCAACAGTGATATAGCATTAAAAAATGGCCATAGTTGTG
>NW_008358490.1:696709-705311 GCF_000622305.1 Nannospalax galili
CAGTCCCTGTACTGTAACCTACGGAAGAGATTTTTAGCCTTTCCTCCATCCCTTTATGTGAGACAGGAAGGCTAACATGAACCTGAGCTATCTAATTCCCTTTCATCTCGCTCAGACAAGGTTTGAATAAAGTAGTTTCTTCAAGGAAAGGCCTTTATTATGGAGAATATACTACTCTGTTGTATGCTAAAGTACTAAAAGCAGAAGATTTTTCTCAGCTCTTCACTACAAGAACCTAGTGGGGCCTCTAGAAATACAACTCACTAAAGTGAGCCCTTCCATGCCTACACCCCCAAGAGTGTTTTAGTTTCAAGCTAGTCTACCCTCCACTTCCAGCAATTCATCAATTATCATTTAAGTGTTCTTATCAATTATGTACTCAAGAGACCTTTGTTCCCTATTAAGTGAGAGTCTCTGGGTTCACTTGTTGTTTGTCCAGGTTTGTTTTTGGTGGGGGTGGGGGGTGGGGGTGGGGTTAAAACTATTTTCCCAAAGCCAGACATGGTGGCACACGTCTTTAATTATAGTACTTGGGAGGCAGAGGCAGGCGAATTTCTGTGAGTCCAAGGGCAGCCTAGTCTACAAAGCCAGTTCCAGGCCAGCTGGAGCTACAGGGAAACCCTGTCTCAACAAGACCAAAAAAAAAAAAAAATTTCCCCCCAAATATGTGTTTACTCAGAACATCAGCGTATGACCTTATTTGGAAATAGGGTCTTTGCAGATGTTGAGTTAAAGTCAAGTCGTACTGGGTTGGAACAGGCCTTAAATCCAATGATCCATGTCCTATAAAAAGAGAGAATACAAAAGACACAGAAGGTGGGTCGGATGAAGATGAAGCAGAGATCACTGGAAAGCCAAACTTGCTGAGAGCCCTGGAAGCACCGACTAAACCAGCACAGTCTTCCACAGGCACTGACAAAGCACAGCTTCCACTGCTGCTGTTGAACACTCCAGCTGCTGGTATTACACTACAGCAGCCCTGGGAAACTAAGACATTTAGTTTGTGCTCTCACCTGGAGTATCTAGTAAGTTGAAGAGCTGTAGGTGATTGTAGCGCCAGCACTACAAATCGCACTCGGAGGTCGGGCAAGGGGCTGAGGACTTGAAAAAGGACACGTCAGCGGGTCATTGGTGTGGAGAGAATTCCCTTTATTGCCAGAACAGCCTGCTATATATATCGCTCTCCAGCCCAGTCGAAAAGTCCCAGACAAGTGGAAAAAACACCGGAGGGATTTTGGAATCACCGCGGCAATCATCGCAACAGTCGCTGTGTCTGCCGCAGCCACCACTGCAGCTGGAGTAGCTCTTGCTCAAACGGCTGTCAGACCAGTGTGGCTGCCTGGAAGAGGGTCAGATCAACTGAGCTACCTGGAAAGGACACCCTCCAGCCTGTTAAGCTGCCTGTAGGTTGGCACTGCACTCCAGGTCTCCTGCTCTGCTGAGGCCGAGCCCTGATGTTTTTTCCACTTGTCTGGGACTTTTCGACTGGGCTGGAGAGCGATATATATAGCAGGCTGTTCTGGCAATAAAGGGAATTCTCTCCACACCAATGACCCGCTGACGAGTCCTTTTTCAAGTCCTCAGCCCCTCGCCCGACCTCCGAGTGCGATTTGTAGTGCTGGCGCTACAGGTGATTTTCAGTGTTTTCTCTCATTATAAAGACTGAAGTAATAGCTTTTACACACTGCATAGGACAGAATCCAGAGATCTGTATTGGGTTCTTGTTCGCATTTGTGTTTGTGGTTTTTGAGATGGGGTCTGTGCCGAGCAGACTAGCTGTCAACATTTGGGTTCAAGTGATCCTCCGACCTCAGCGTTCAAGTAGCTGTAACTACAGTTTACAGCTACTATCTTGTATTTAGTTTAATTAATCATCTTTGAAGATGGCCGTGATGTCTTCTATCTGTTAATGAGATTATTATTTAGTAATTTCTAAAGGATCTTCACATTCCAGGAATAAATGTGACCCTAATATACTATTTTTTCATAATACTGCTGAATTGTGTTACATTTTTTCTAGAATCTTGTTATGAAATTTACCCTGGTTAATAATTTCCTCATCCAGTTATAATATCAAGACTGTAGAAGAATAGGTTGGTATCTTTCTTTGTCTAATCTTGGCTTACATAAAATAAGAATTATGTGTTATTTGATGTTTAGGTGTTTTGCCTGTAACTGTCCTGGTGTAGCATTAAAAATCAACTGTCCTGAGCTAGAAAGACAGCTCAGCAGTTAAGAGCACTAGCTACTCTTGCACAAGACAGCACCCACGTGGCTACTAACAACCATCTGTAATTCCAGTTCCTGGGAATCTGACACCCTCTTCTGGCCTCTTCTGGCACTGTACACATGTGGTATATTTACATACATGCAGGCAAAACACTCACACACATAAAAATAAAATTTAAATCAACTGTCCCCAAAATCCCCTCTGCCCTGGATCAACAAAGATAGTTCATCACCTTCATAGACAAAATTCACCTGATTATCTTGTGACAGTAGGAGCAAGGATGAGATTACTCTTTTGCTGTTCTATACTAGTTTCTTGAGTTAGACATGGAAGTTTTTAATCATTCTTAGCAAGGGAACTTATGGCTATTTATTTACTTTTCAGTGCTGTCTTAGAGGTATGTATTTCAGATACCATCCACTGTCATTTGGTTCTGAATAATTTTGCAATTAACATTATTATTTCCTCCTCAATTCAAACATAAAGAATTTTCTTATCACCTTTTCATTGTGGATTTCTAGTTTAATGATATTGTAATCAGAGAATATGACTTACATGACATCAATTCTTCAACTCTGAAAATGCATGTGATATGGTAAGACAATCAATTTTCATAATGTTCCAGGATTCCTTGAAGCATCTGTATTTCCCCATTTATTGAAAAAGAGCATTTGCTTTGATTTTGGGTTTTTGTGGTACCAGGAATTGAACGAGGACCTTGTATATGCTAGCTAGTGTTCTACCACAGAGACACAAGTCCAGCCCTTTTCATTTTGAAAGGAAATTTTCTCTATCTCTACTAGTTTGTTTTTTTTAAGAGTTATGGTATTTTTAATTACGTGTGTATCTGTATGTGTATATGCCATGTGTATGCAGGTCTCAAGGAGACCAAAAGAGGACATCAGGTCCCATGGAGCTGGAGTTACTGGTCATTGTGAGTCACATGATATGGGTGCTGGGAACCAAACTTGGGTCCTCTGGAAGAACAGGAAGTGCTCTTAACTCCTGAGCCATCTCTCCAGTTCCCTCTTTGCTAGTTTTTAGCATACTGTGATGGCTAATCCTGGGTATCAACTTGACTGGATCTGGGATTAACTGAAATCAGAGAGATCTTCTTAATTGGATCATCTGAAGCTGAAAGACACACCCTAAATGTGGGTGTTACCTTCTGATGGCAGTCCATATAAAAGGCTACGGCAAAGGAGAACACCTGGCTTCTTGCTGCTTGCCTTCTCTTGAGTTTGTCTTGTTGCTGTAGACTGAAGACTAGCTGATCTTTTGGACTTCGTCAGACCTTCAGCGCCAGATTGGGACTACTGAGACATCCAGCCTCATGGACTGAAAGACTACAGATTCTCAGCCTCTCCAGTGTGGTGCAGCCATTGTTGGACTACTAGGACTTATCCTGTGAGCTAAGCTGATAAATCTCTATAAATATATATTCATTCTACTAGTTCTGTTTCTTTGGAGAACCCTGACTAATACACATACTTATTTGTTTATCCAACCTTGATTGTGGTTTTTACTCATTTCTCTTTGTAATTCTATTTTGCTGTGTGTGTGTGTGTGTGTGTGTGTGTGTGTATCACGCACACAAATTTAAGGATCATATTGTTAAGTGAAAACAGTTCTAACTGTTACATCTTCTTGGTGGATTGTCTTTTTAATCTGTTGCATCCTCTTTCATTCTTTCAAACAATTTTGCCCTAAATTCTACTTTGCATGATAAAGCAGCCTTTCTAAATTAATGTTTTGATCACTGTTTGCTTTGCATATCATTTTAATCTCTTTATTTTAATCTGTTCTGTGTGGTTTTACGTGTATCTCTTTGAAGCAGCAAAACATTGAGGTTTGTTTTTATTTAAACTGATAATCTCCATCAAGAGATGAGTTGATTCCTTTATGTTCATTCTTATATATGCTCAGACTGACATTAACCTTTTTATTTTGTGAAGTCTTGATTGTCTTTTCTTTTTCTCTTTTTCTGTAATGCTGCTTTTAATTTATAAAATACTTCCATAATATCATTTTCCTTCTTCTGATTTAAAAGGTATGGATTATGTTTCTAGTCTTTCACTGATTTGGGGGGTGGGGGCTTTAAAATAAAATATTCAATTATGAATCTTTCTAGCAAACTATATTATATTTATATCCTCTTCTCAATTGAACAAAAATCCCTATTTTGTTTCCATTTACCTTCTAAAATAAAGCACCATTTATTTGGTTACAATTAAGCACATTTGACGACTGATTTTATCACTTTATATGCTCATAATTATTTCTTGTACACCATACCATCCATCAGGTTCACTCTTAGTAAAGTATACCCTTCATGTTCTCTTTTGGAAAAGGTATAGAGGGGGCTGGTGAATGGCTCAACAGGTAAGGGCACTTGCTGCCAAACGTGATGACCTGAGTTTAATCCCTGGAACCCACATAGTGGAAGGAGAGAATCCACATCTGCATGTTGTCCTCTGACCTCCACACATGCTTTACGACATATGCACATGCACGTGCATTTTAACAGGCACACACACAGTAAATATAGTTAAAAATTTAGCCAGGCATGTGGCACACGCTCTTAATTCCAGTGCTTGAGAAACAGAGGAAGATGGATCTCTGTGAGTTCAAAGTCAGCCAGGGCTACATAGTGAGAGACTGTCTCAAAAAGAAATTTTTAATAATAATGATTAAAATAAAGTATAGGACTAGAAATCCTGGTCTTTTATAGCTGAAAATGTTTCCCTTTCACTTCCCTCTTTGTGGTATTTAGTTGGTTATAATACTCTAACTCAAAATAATTTCCCTTCAATATTTTGAAGCTATTTCATTGTGTTATAGAATCCTTTGTTAATGAGAAGTTTGCTTTCACCAAAATTGGTTTTTATCTTAGATTTATTTTATTTATTTAATGTGTACAGATGTTTTGCCTGCATGTATGTAAGTGTACTTATGCATCCAATTCCCACAGAGGCCAGAAGAGGGCATTTGATCCCCTGGAATTGGAGTTACAGACTGTTGTTAGCCACAATGTGGGTGCTGGGAACCAAATCTGGGTTCTCCACAAGAGCAGCCAGTGCTCTTAACCACTGAACCATCTCTCCAGTCCTCTAATTGCCTTTTTATAAATAATCCATATTTCCCGCTTTTGGTAACCTCAAAACACTTGAGATTATCAACATTCTGCAAGTGTTTTGATTGGGAAAGCACATGCACACCTATTCAGTACCAAAAATGCACTTTCTATTTAAAAAAAATTACTAAATTTTTTAAGTCTAGTAGAATGTCTACCATATTTGTCTATACACATCTTCTCTGCCAATTCTCCCTGTTCTTATTCTGGAACTCCTATTTGATACATCAGACCTTCTCATTACCTCCACATCACTTAACTACATGTTCATAGCCCTTACCTGTTTATACCTTGTGGTGAATGCCAAGGAAATTCCAAAATCATTCTCTATCTCTCTTCTCTTTTCATCTCTTCTTCTCCTCCCTCCTTCCCCCCATGCTGGATATCTTCAGTTGTCAACTTGACACACCTAGGCGAGGAGGGAATCTCAATTGGGGAATTATCTCTATCAGATTGTCCTGTGGGCATGTTTGTGACATATTTTCTGCATTGTTCAGTGATGTGGGAGTACCTAGTCTACTGTGGGTGGTACCACCCCTGGACTGGTAGGCCTGAGTTATATAAGAAGGCAGGCTGAGCACAGGCCAGAGGAGCAAGCCAGTAATCAGTGCTTCTCTATGGTCTGTGCTTCAGTTCCTGCCTCCAATTTCCTGCCCTGATTGAGTTCCTGCCCTGGCTCCCTCAAAGATGAGCTGTGTGATTGGGACATGTAACGCAAATAAAACCTTTCCTCCCCAGGTTGGTTTTTGTTAGAGTGTTTTCTCACAGAAACTAAAGTAGAACACCTCTCTTCTCTTCCTCTTCTTCCTCTTTCTCCTCCTCTTCCTCCCTCTCTTCCTCTTCCTCCTCTTCCTCCCTCTTTCCTCCCTCCCTTTCTCTCCTTCTCTCCTCCCTCCTTTCCAATGCTAGAGCTCAAACCCACAGCTTTACACATGCTACGCAAAGGTTTCACCACTAAGCCGCATCCCAGCCCAGAACTATCTTTAAATTCACAAACTCTTTTTATGTCCAACCTGTTGTGTATCTCAGTGATTTCATTTTTCATTTCAATAGTATAAATATTTTATTTTCACAAACCTAATTATATTTTTCATATTTTCCTGTTCCCATTTCATGTCTACTTCATCTCTTTCACAACATTTGTCCCTCTTTATGAATTTTATTCCTACATTAAGTACCAAGTATATTTGTTTTAAGATCTTTTGGCAGCTTGCTCCACACACACACACAAAAAAAAATTTATTTGCAGTGAATTTACATTGTCTTGGTGTTTTATCATTAGTTTTATTTTTATGTGTATGAGTATATTGTCTGCATGTATGTAAATGCACCCATATTGTACAACACCTGTGGAGGTCAGAAGAGGGCATTGGATCCCCTGGAACTGGAGTTATAGGTGGTTGTTAGCCACCATGTCAGTGCTGGGAACCGAACCAGGTCCTCTGCAAGAACAGTCAGTGCTCTTAACTGCTTAGCCATCTCTCCAGTGCCATCTCTTGGTGTTTCTTTGTTTTATTTGCTGTAATCTTACCATTAAATTAGTTTGTATAACCTTGGCTTAGATATATCCTGTGTGAGACCCTTTTGTACTTTTCTTTTCTTCCCTTTCTGTTCCTCAGTGCTCACTTTCCCTATCTAGTAGTTTCTGGTTTACCTGTTTGTTTCTACCTGACTCCCTTCACAGTCAGTCCAAAACCAAATGCTATACTAGCAGACCAGAGTATTAAATAGCAACTAACATAAATCCAATCACAAGTCATGAAGTGGAATAGGGGTAGACCTCAATGCAAGAGTGCTTGTAATAACACACGTGAGGCCCTAGGATCCACACCCAACACTGCAAAAGTAATTAGGCAGTTTGATTCAGTCTGAGTCTGAAGACTATATCTTCTTGACCTCTAGGTTTCACAGTATGTTCTAAATTGCATCCATTCCACAAAAGAACCAACAAGTCTTTTGGGACCATTTTTCTTTGCTTTTATTAAACAGTTGATGATGGCCTTCAACTCACTATGTAACCGAAGGTTGCCATGAACTGACCCTCCTGACTCTACGTCCTGAGTGCTGGGATTGCAGGCATGGTACCAGCAGGACTGGCTTTCAGGTCTTTTTTCTTGAGTTGGACTGGGACTGGAGCTAGTGGAGTACTTCAAGCTACTAATTAGAAGACGTGGCTTCTAATGCCTGTTGCACATGGTACACTCTAATCCCCACCACCCTTCAGGAGTCAGATCCAATGGTCCTTGTTTACTTTCAGCCTGAAGCTTGCATCTGTCCATTTTCTGGTATAAACTGATATTTCTTTTGCTTTGGCCTTAGAGGCATATTACCTATCATTACTCTGAGTCTAAGGTTCAGTGAATGAATGTAACACCAATTTGGACAAGCGGCGCTTTAAAATAAAGTTATCTGTTATAGTTTGGATTTTAAATATCTCCCCAAAGACACATATATTAAAGGACTGTTCTATCACATTGTGCTATTTAGGATATTGAGGAGCCTTTAAGAGGCGGACCTAGTATCAGCTCTTTAAATCACTGAGGGCATATTCTTGAATAAGACAGTAGTCCCTTTCCAGACAGTGAGGGGAGTGCTTCTAACGCCTTTATTTTTCCCTCTCAGTTTTGGGGACCAAACCAAGGTCCTGTTACATGCTAAGTAAGTGCTGTGCCTCTGAGCTACATCTCCAGCTCTAGGGGGAGTGCTTTTGCTACTCACACCATGTTTCACTGCCCCAACTACAGCCCCAAAAGCAGTATCACCAACAATCATGGAGTAAAACTCCCTGAACTATGAGCCAAAACAAACCTTTCCTCTTGAAAAGTTATCTCGGGAATGTGTTACAGTGAAGGAAAGCTGATTAACACAGTTACCTATTTATTTTAAGTCCTACTTTAAAAATACGAGTTGTTTCTCAAAGTTTTGTTTTTGGAATCCCTGCTTTTTCCATAAGACCCGACTATCCTCTGGATATCTTAACTATTCTTATGTTTGAATTACAATTTACATGGTGAAGATTCTCAAAAAGGTTTTGCTGCTGGGCATGGTGATGCATGCCTTTGATCCCAGCACTCAGGGATCTCTGTGAAATTGAGGCCAGCCTCTTTTACATAGCAAGTTCTAAGCCATTTGACTACAGGAAGACCCTGTCTCAAAAAAAAAAAAAAAATTTGACCACGGCCAGTCCAGGATTTGACCTTGTTTTTTTTACGCTTTGAATAATGTTTTTATTTTATCCG
>NW_008358490.1:705433-713279 GCF_000622305.1 Nannospalax galili
CAAGCCAGTAAGCAGTGTTCCTCCATGGCCTGTGCTCCAGCTCCTGCCTCCAGGTTCCTTCCCTGAGTTCCTATCTTGGGCTCCTTGATGAACTGCGACCTGGGAGATATAAGCTGAATAAACCCTTTCCTCCCCAAGTTGGTAGTGGTCAGAGTATTTTGTCACAGCAATGAAAAACAAACTAAGACAGTAAGTATGGCTGGGCATGGTGGCACATGCCTTTAAATCCCAGCAAGCATGGATCTTTGTGAGATGGAGGCCAGCCTGATCTGCATAGCAAGGTCCAGACCAGCTGTGGCTACAGGGAAACCCTGTTTAAAAAAAAAAAAAAAAAAAAAATTTGTCCCAGTCACTGCTAAGATTTACACTTATATTGTTAACTGCTTGATAGATGTTTTTATGTAGATACCCCGACAGTACCTTGAACTCAGCATTCATAGCTAATGCATTATTTTTCTACCTCTACCTGATTTTATTTCTTATCATGAAGCTATCATTCACTGTCACTGTGGCACACTTGAAATCCCAATGTTGTCTTATTTTCCCATGTGCCTCATCCATTTAATCTAATCAAGATTCAAGTTCCATCATTTCTCTTTCAGAATCATCCCCAAATTCATTTTTTTCTATCCATATTTTTTGCCATAACATTCATCCATTTCTTCTGGAACTCGTGTCTGAATCAATGAAATTCTTCTTTAGTGGTTTCCCTCAGGCTCCTCCCATCCCATCTTAATCTATCCTCTATCCTGCTCCCAGGATGATTTGCATTAATCATCCTAAGGCAGTATGTACCATGGAGTTCAGTACCCTACTGCTACCATCAAATTGATCCTGTGCCTTCCTCATCACTAGGCCTTTATTCATGCCACTCCCTTCCCTATATTTCTACCTTAAACATCTTACTTCCTCACTCAATTTCAACTTCAGCCAGGAGCCCTTCTCTAATCAATTCACTCAGGAGAAACTTTGTTCATTCAACTCCCAAATTGCCCTACCTGACCACATATATGACACTTGTCTGCCACAGTATACCATATTTGTCTTTTTAAGCCAGTTTCTTGGAGACAGAGATCATTTACAAACCCATACCCAGAACCTACATTAAAAAAAGCTGGGCATGGTGGTACCCACTTGCAATCTCTGTGAGTTTGAAGACAGCCTGGTCTATAGAGTTACAGGTCAGCAAGGAGTGAGACCCTATTTTAAAAAAGGAGCAGCAGCCTGTGTGGTATTCTATTGTTGACTCAACACAGGGATCCTTCTTTGCTCTCTATAGCTCTGTGGCAATAATTCTACTTTTTGGTGAATATTTGTGAGAGGAATCTAAGGGACACAGTATTAATAGGACTAATACACAGAACAATTTGTGTGTGTATGTGTGTGTGTGTGTGTGTGTGTGTGTATGTTTGTACATGTGGGTGTGTGTTAGTGAGAGTGCAAGTGAAAGCCAGGGGTAACCTCAGATGCCATTCCTCAGGTGTTGTTCCTTAGGAACACCTTGTCTTTTTGAGACAAATTCTCTCATTGGCCTGGAGTTTGCTGATTAGACTAGACTGGCAAGCAAGCCCCAGAGATCCCCATCTATCTCCTCCTCTCCAGTGTTGAGATTGCAAGTGGGTACCACCGTGCCCAGCTTCTCCAAGATGACCATTAAAACTAGCTGCTTAGTTTATCCCAATTTCATACACACACACACACACACACACACACACACACACAAACACACACAATTTACATATAGGATTCTGAGATATCTATAATACAAAGGAAGACCCCAACAGTATTATGTTTGTCCTCACAGTAAACTCTGTTTCTTGTGGTGAAGTTTATTTCCAGGAAAACAAAAGAGCCCAACTTAAACACAAACCTCTTGTATCTGTAAAATGGATTCATGAGATTACTCATGTGTGAAATGAACTAACTCCACCTGTAAAGTGCGTAACATGGCACTAGGCACATATTAAAGATATAATACATTGGGCATTTTAATTTTGTTTTTTATGTGTATGAGTGTTTTGCCTGGATATATGTAAGTGTACCACATGCTACAGTGCCTATGGAGGTCAGAAGAAAGCATTAAATTCCCTGGAACTGAAGGTACAGACCCCTTATAAGCCACCATGTGGGTGCTAGGAACTGATCCCAGGTCCTCTGTAAGAACAGCCAGTGCTCTTAACTCCTGAGCCATTTTTTGAGCCCCAAAAAGGCTTCTTTCTACTTCAAAAATGGTAAGGAAGGAAGAGGAAAAAGTAGGTAGGGAAAGGAATAATGGTATAATTAACTGTCCATGAATTCATGCTGTCTATCTTAAATAGTGCTCAAGAATCATTTCATTTATTTCTTCTTTATTTCCTTGTAGCCTTACCCCATTCTATTCTAGAATTTTTTCTATTTTAGGATTTTCTTGTTCTCAAATTATATTTCGCCAAGGAAATTGATGTTACCCAAAATGTGTTTCTTTGTTGACCTCAGCATATACCTTTCCATCTCACATTCGTTTCTACCCTGGGTCAGTGGGTACATGCAATGATTCTTTAACCACCTGCCTATTCAAACCATATCTTCTTCAAAGGGCAGTTTTCCTTCTTGTGTGAAAAACCTTCCTCGTTACTGCAGCTGTAATTGATTTCTATCTCATCTAAAAACATCCCTCAATGTTTATACACTACAAAACCCAGGAAGAGCCTAAATTGCCTTATCTTTGCTCAGTACTTCATATATGCAACTCTCAAGTGGTTAGGCTGGTGAAACTCTTACAAGTATCTGCTTTGCACTGCCCTAGGAACATGAAATGGGCATTAGGTAAATAGCAGCCTCTGGTCCAGTTTGCTGCTCATCATCTCCATCCTAAAATAACCTCCTGGGCCTATTTGTGTATATTCATGCTCTACACACTCCTCTATTGTGCTACATTGTGCCCTTCCAAATTTATGTATAATATCATAATCCTGTCTCCAACCTTGTCGCTTACAAAGCATTGTCACTTCTCGATCTTGAATGCCTTACCTTTCCTTAGCTTATTGTTTTGATTATACTCAGGCTTATGTCCCAGGCAACATCTGATACATTTGGATTATTCTAACCCTTTAGGTAGAGCCAAATTACAAGTCTCAGTCTAGACCAGCAAAGTGACTCAGCAGGTAAAGGTGTTTGTTGCACAAGCCTGGCAACCTGAGTTCAATCCCCAGAACTCATGCAAAGGTGGAAGGAGGGTAATCTACTCCACAAAGTTTTCCTCAGATCTCCACACGCACACAGTGGCATGTGCACCCCCCCATACACACACACATATTGTGCATGCACACATACAACAGTAATGAATTTAACACATTTTTAAAGACTCTTAGTCACACATTTTTAAGCAGGTGAATCTCTGTGAGTTTAAAGCCAGCCTGGTCTACATAGTGAGTTCCAGGTTAGCTGGGGCTACAGGAAGACCTTGTCTCAAAAAGACTCTTAGTCACACATTTTTAAAATTCTATGCTTCTATATACCCATACTCTATAAAACAGCAGGTAAGATCCTAATACTAATAATTACTGAGAAGGCATCAACAGCAAGGCAAAGAAAACTTCTGAGAGTTCTTCCATAAAAACAAAGTAAAAACAGGAAAGAAAGGAAGGAGGAAAGAGGGAGAGAAGAAGAGAGGAAGAAGGGGAGGGAGAGAGAAAAAAAGAAAGAAACAGAGAAAGAGTGAGAGAGAGAGAGAGAGAGAGAGAGAGAGAGAGAAACATAGCCAGTGAAAGCACTTGCTATAAACACCTAACACCTGAGCTCAGATCCCCAGAACCCACATTTTTTTAAGTGGATACAGTGGTGAACATCTGCAATCCTAGCATTTTTATGAGAAGGGAGGCAGACACAGGAGAATCACCCAGAAACTCACAGGCCAGCTAACCTCAAGTACGCAGCACAGCAGCAGAAACAACCAGGGAGACCCTGAATCCCAAAAGTTACTGCCTGACCTCCACACGTGGGCCTGCTCACTCTCGGGTGCGCGCTCTCTCTCTCTGTCTGTCTGTCTCTCTCCCTCTCTCCCTCCCTCTCACTCTTGCTCTTTCTCACACACACATCATACAAAGCACTATGCGCGCGCGCACACACACACACACACACACACACACACACACACACCAAAAAGCATTCCCAGATAAGCCAAACCCTAGATAATTCCTCTCTAGCAGCCCACACTAAAAAAAAATACATTAAAGGAGTATGCCAAACAAAATAACTCAAATTTATGAACACAGAAAAGGTAATTACATAAAGACAGAAAAAATGTGTTTTGGATTTGCTACTCTTTTTTTATATATGACTTAAAGGACAATTATATAAATATCTGCGTTTATATGATGATAACATGAGTCAATCCCTGTAAAGCTCTTAGAAGAGTACTTGGTCTATTGTACGTACTTAATAATGGTAGTTTTGTTAGTATTACAATACGCTGAAATGTCAGTAAGGATAACCACTCAGCTAAATAAGGCAAACCAAGCCTGATAACCAATGGATTGATTTGCACAGCAAGCAGCCTGCATTTCCACCTCAAGCATGGTAGGACTGCTGGAAGAAACTGAGAGCTTTTGAGAAGTTAGTTATAGATAACAAAGATTCTGCTTAAAAGACATTTAGATTGAATGGATGCATGGTGGAACAGCTAAATGTCCTAAAGAAACTGGCCAAAATTTGACTAGTGTTGAAAGGGGATGTAGAGATTGGAAACTGTCGTCACATGATAGTAGAAGCAACAAAATAATAGCAACTCCCTAAACAAAGTAATATTCATGCAGAATAGCAGAAGATAAAGGAAGGATTAAGAGACTTTAAAAAAAAACTGGAGAAGCTGAAGAGATGGCTCCTCAGTTAAAAGCACTTGCTGCTCTTGCAGGGGACTGGGGTTCAGGTCCCAGAACTCAAATAGTGGCCCAAAACCATCTATGACTCCAGTTCCATGGGATTCAATGCCCTCTTCTGGCCTCCAAGGACATGGAGTATGCAGGTGGTGTATTTACATACAAGTAGGTAAACACTCATGCAAATAAAATAAAAATAAATCTTAAAAATAGACTAATATGATGGTGGGTTCAGGCCTCCATTGATGTAGCGGCTCTGATCTCAGCAGACCGCCAGAGAGTGCCAAGTTCTGGCCTCCTTCTGGCCTCCCTCTGGCAGAGAGCCTGAGAACAAAGGGGACTGCCTGAGGGCACCTGAATCCTGCCTCCACTTGACAGTGAGCCTAATTGTGCCACACCCATTCCCCCTACCTGGGATTTCGTGAGGCCCCTCTCAAGTCCCCTCTCCAGGCCCCAGAGCAGATCTGGCTTTGGTAGGCTAAGGCTGAGATCCTAGCAGACAGCCAGAGAGGGTGGGTTTCAACCTCCAATGGTGCAGCGGCTCTGATCTCAGCAGACCACCAGAGGGTGCCAAGTTCTGGCCTCCTTCTGGCCTCCCTCTGGCCTCCCTCTGGCATAGGGGCTGAGAATGCAGGGGACTGCCTGGGAGCACCTGGATCCTGCCTCCTCCTGGTGAAGGAAGCCTTGAGTGCACCTGACTAGAACCTGAATTGGCTTCTGTAGGTAATCCTGAATAGCTGATCTGAAGCCATGAGTTCCCTCCAAATTAAACCTGAGAGAACCTGAACCCTGTACCAACCAGCTTTACATAACCAATAAAGAAAGGATCTAGGCACACTGATAATACAAACAGAAGCATACTTCAACTTAATTCTCATATCAGAATCATAAATAGCAAAAGAAATTCACATGCAAAAATCACAATGAAATAATAATAAAATGGAAAACCAAAACACTATGTCACCACCAAACTCCACCAACCTTTAGAACAGTTCTATAAGGAGAACCCCCCAGTGATAACCCAGGACACTGAATTCAAAAGAACAATCATAAACATGATCAAGGAATTCAAGGAAACAAATCAAAGAGCTAAAAGAAGATAAGGATAAACTTCTGAATGAATTCACAAAAGAGATAAAAACATTGAAGAAAACTCAGGCAGAAATGAAGAAGAAAGTGCAAAACTAAGTAAGCAAACTTCAAACAACAGGGGAAAGCCTCACCACTAGAAAGAGCTAAATGGAAAACAGAATATCAACACTGGAGGATAAAGTTGAAGAATTGGACTACTCAAGCAAAGATTATAGAAAATTAAAAAAGAAAAAACAGAAATGGAATATGCAAGAGATGTGAGACACCATGAAAAGACCAAATCTATGGATTATAGGAATAGAGGAAGGAAAAGAATTTCAGGTTAATGGTGTTGACCAGATCTTAAACAGGATTGTAGAAAAGAATTTCCAGAAATTAAGGAAAGACATCCCCATACAAATACAGGAAGAATATAGAACACCAAATAAACAGGATCAGAAAAGAAACTCCCCACAACATCATCATAGTAAAAATACTAAATGTACAAAACAAAGAGAGAATACTGAAAGCAGCAAAAAAAAAAAAAAGTCACATACAAAAGAAAGCACATCAGAAGTACAGCTGACTTACTAGTGCAAACTATGAAAGACAGAAGAACGTGGACCAAGGTATTTCCAGTTCTACATGACAATAGATGCCAGCTCAGAATACTTTACCCAGCAAAAATGTCTATTATAGTTAAGGGGGAAAGAAAAATCTTCCATGACACGAATAGCCTGAAAGAATACATGTCCACAAAACCAGCCCTTCAAAGAATACTTGAAGCAATACAGAGAACAGAGAGATAAACAACTATACCCCAGGAGCAATGAATGAAAATAAAAAATGGTATAATCTAGGAAACACAAAATTAGACAGAGAACACAAGCAGTAATCAAAATGACAGCAACCAATATACATCTTTCAATAATAACCTTAATTATCAATGTACTGAACTCCCCAGTCAAAAGACACAGGCTAAGTGAATGGATTAAGAAACAAAATCCATCTCTTTGCTGTCTGCAAGAAACCCATCTCACCCAAGGACAGGCACTACCTTAAGGTAAAAGGATGGAAAAGAATAGTCCAAGCAAATGGCACTAAGAAACGAGCATGGGTTGCAATTCTAATATCTGGCAAAATAGACTTCAAAGTAAAACTAGAAGAGATAAGGAGGGTCACTTCATTCTGATCACAGGAACAATTAACAAAGAAGATGTTACAATCCTTAGCATATATGCACCAAACTCTGGTGCACCCAAATTCATAAAAACAACATTACAGGATGTTAAGACACAGATTAACCACAACTCAGTAATACTAGGGGACTTCAATACCCCACTGTCTCCATTAGACAGGCCAACTGGACAAAGAATAAACAGAGAGACGTCTGAATTAAATGATACCATACATCAAACAGACCTTTCAGACATCTTTCGAATATTCCACCCAAGCACCAAAGAATACACTTTCTACTCAGCACCCCATGGAACTTTTTTCAAAAATTGACCACATACTGGGCCACAAAACAAACCTCAACAAATACAAAAATATTGAAATAATTCCATGCATTCTATCAGACCACAAAGCAATAAAGCTCAAAATCAACACTGGACGAAGCCCTACTCACTACATGAACTCGTGGCAATTGAACAACACACTCCAAAATAATAAGTGGGTGAAAGGAGAAATTAAGAAAGAAATAAAAGAATTCATGGAATTTAATGAAAAGGACAATACAACACAACACAACCTCGGGGACACTTTTAAAGCAGCCCTAAGAGGGAATTTTATAGCTTTAAGTGCCTACATTAAAAAATTAGAAAGAGCCCCAAAAAATGACCTAACAATGAAACTAGAGATGCTGGAAAGACAAGAACAAATGAAACCCAAACCCAGCAGAAGAGATGAAATAAAAA
>NW_008358490.1:713446-713709 GCF_000622305.1 Nannospalax galili
CCCAGTTGGCTGAAGGAATTCATGTCCACAAAACCAGCCTTTCAGAGAGTTCTGGAAGCAATACAAAGAGCTGAAGAAAGGAATGACTATACCCAAGGGATTTTTGGAAAGAAATCCAATGAAGTTATAACTGTGGAGAAGTACAGCTATATCAAGAATGTAAGCAGAAATCAAAATGACAGCATTCAATACCCATCTTTCATTAATAACTTTAAATATTAATGGACTGAACTCCCCAGTCAAAAGACACAGACTATGTGAAT
>NW_008358490.1:713802-714120 GCF_000622305.1 Nannospalax galili
GATGTTACAATTCTAATATCTGATAAAATTGTCTTTAAACTAAAACTAATCAGAAGAGATAAAGAGGGCCACTTCATTCCGATCAAAGGAACAAATAAACCAAGAAGATATTACAATCATGAACATATATTCACCAAACTCTGGTGCTCTGGTGCACCCAACTTCATAAAAACAAGACCCAGATTAATCCCAACTCATTAATAGTAGGCAACTTCAATACCCCACTGTCTCCATTAGCTAGGTCAACAGGGCAGAGAGTTAACAGAGAGACATCTGAATTAAACAATACCATATATCAAATGGACTTAACAGACATCT
>NW_008358490.1:718269-719390 GCF_000622305.1 Nannospalax galili
GTGAAAATCTAAAAGAAAGGGATGGATATATGAATCATTGGAACCACCAAAGTTAAACCAAAAGAGATCAACAGCTTAAACAGACCTATAACATATAAGGAAATTGAAACAGTAATACAAAGCCTCCCAACTATAAAAGAGCCCAGGGCCAGATGGATTTACAGCAGAATTCTACCAGACATTTAAAGAAGACCTTCAACCAATACAACTTAAATTATTCAAAAAGAGAAACAGAGGGAGAACTCCCAAATTCCTTCCATGAAGCCAGCATCACTCTAATACCCAAACCAGGTAAAGACACAACCAGAAAAAGAAAACTATAGACCCATATCCTTAATGAACATAGATGCAAATTTTCTCACCAAAATGCTTGGAAACCTCATACAGACACACATCAAAAAAGATCATTCACGATGATCAAGTAGATGATCCCAGAGATGCAGGGCTGGTTCAATATATGGAAGCCAATAAACATCATTAATCATATAAATGGACTCAAAGACAAAAACCGCATTGCCATCTCAATAGATGCAGAAAAGGCTTTTGACAAAATTCAGTATGCATTTATGTTCAAAGTCCTAGAGGGAATTGGACTAGAGGGAACATACCTCAACATAATTAAAGCTATATACAACAAACCCACAGTCAACATCATTCTAAATGGAGAAAAACTGGAAGCATTCCCATTAAAATCAGGAACCAGACAAGGATGTCCACTATCTCCACTCCTTTCCGACATAGTGCTTGAAACTCTTGCTAGAGTAAAAAGACAGGAGAAGGAAATTAAATGAGTACTAATTGGAAAAGAAGAGGTCAAATTATCACTTTTTGCAGATGATATGATACTATACCTAAGAGATCCCAAAAATTCCACCAGAAAACTCCTAGAACTGATCAACACTTTCAATATAGTGCAGGTTATAAAATCAGTCTACAAAAATCTGTAGTCTTTCTATATACCAATAACAAGCAACTGGAGAAAGAACACAGAGAAATACTCCCATTCACAATTGCCACAAAAAAAAATAAAATAAAATATCTTGGCATAAATCTGACCAAAGACACCAAAGATCTCTACAATGACAAATTTAAATCATTAAAGAAAGAGATTGAGGATAACA
>NW_008358490.1:720978-723015 GCF_000622305.1 Nannospalax galili
CATGAAATTTGCAGGTAAATGGATGGATCTAGAAAAGGTTATACTAAATAAAGTAACACAGACTCAGAAAAACAAACACAGACTCAGAAAAACAAACATATGTTCTCCCTCATATGTGGCTCCTAGCACCAAATCCTTTTAAATTCCAGGTCCTTTTAGTAAGATGATGATATACAGCAGTTCCTTCTGCATGAAATAACTACCATCATCACAACTGCAAGCTGAGCCTGATCACTAAACATTGTCACAACTGGGTTTGGCAGTTGTGCTCATTCATTAAAGGAGGGCCATGCAGGATCACTGGACCCTCACTGGAATCCAGCCACTCTTCCCAGCCTGTATGTAATTTGACCCTAATCACACATGTCCTCCTGGATTTGGGGAGGGCTAAATATACAGTCTGGGGAAGGCCAGGAAGAGAAAGCATGACCCATGCTGGGTAAAGGCTTTCCAGTGTGCATACCCTCAGGTTATACATACACCTCAGAAACCCCTCCGTTATCTCTGTAAGTAAGCTCAACAAATTCGTTGGTTCCCCAGTAAAACTTTAATCAAGGATTGGTTTGACACTAGAACCTTAAAAGGGAATAAGCATGGCTTAGCATCCCCAGGAAAAGAAGTCTTTCAACAGATAGAAATTTTATTTGTTAATGCTATTATGTCTCATAATTATTATTTTTTAATATTTTATTATTTTATAGTATGTTTATGAGTGTATTGCCTGCATGTAGGTGAGTGCACCGGTGCCTCGCAATGCCGCGGATGTCAGAAGAGGGCTTCGGATTTCCCTGAAACTGGAGTTAAGGATGAAGCCTTTGAGAGGGAACTGACACTGATTCTAACCACTCCAACAGCTATCAAAATACCTGAAAGCAAATCCTGAATCTGTCACGCTAGAGTCCACCCTTGGAAGACAAAGGGAAAATGAGAAGGAACCCAATAGAGGGATGCTTTTGGAAGCCCTTGTCAAGAAATTCCAATGGATTCTCATATGAACATTTGAAAACTGCCCTGTCCTGACTTTTTTTTTAATTTCCTGTCTAGAACTTGTAATGCTGATTACTCTTGCCTTTACTTCTCCTTCACATCTTCTATTCATGATTAAAGGACTTTCTTTTTCCCTTAGAGATAAGAGTTATGCAATTTGGGAGTCTTTTAGATAGACCCGCTGAAGGGGTACTCCAGTTGCCTCACCCTGCGTCCCTATTCAGCGTGGAAGAAGCCAGAGCTGTCTGCGTCCTGATTCCCTATTGGTAATTTGGGTAACCCCTTCAGAGGATGGCGTGATAAGAATAGGAGGTAGGAATTGGCTAGGTAGAGTTAGGGTAAACGGCCCCCCAAAAAAGTACCCAGTTTCTTGGCTAAACGTCAAAATGTCCTTGGGCCTCTTAGCAAAAATGTCAAAAGTATTTGGGAGCTTTTATCTAACCCTTAAAAGATTTTAGGGTTACCTCTTCAGAGGGGGGAATGTTAGAGTAGCCAAAAGCCCCATAAAAATAAATCAATCAATCAAAGAAGAAGAAAGAGTACATGAAGTTATCAGAAAAAAGTGATAGGGAGATATGGGAGGAGTTGGAGGGGAGGGAGTGGGCATGGATTTGATCAAAACACCTTATATGCATGTATGAAATCCTCAATAAATTATTTATTTAAAAAAATAGACTAATATTTGCTTGAATTTCTCTGAAGAGAGAAAAACCACATCCTCACAACCTTTATTACAGTACATTGCTATAATTGTTCTATTTTATTAGTTAATGTTTATCTCATTGTGTCTAATTTATGAAGTAAGTTTTAGCATAGACCTGCCTATATAGGAAAAAAATAGCATATACAGGGCATGGAACCATCTGAGGTTTCAGGCGTCCACTGAGAGTCTTGCTTGGAACATAGCCCCCTTGTACAGGGTAGAACTACCGTATGAAAAACGTGAAAGTGCAGCGTAGTGAATGATGAGTGATCAAGCTAGCACCATTTAACCACACCCAGGTCAAGAAACAAAGCCTGCCGCCACTACGACAGCCTCTGATTCACCCT
>NW_008358490.1:725065-743995 GCF_000622305.1 Nannospalax galili
AAAAAAGAATTGCAGAAACTAGGGTTCTGGAGAAATGCTCAGCAGAGAAGAGCATTGACTGCTCCTGCTAAGGACCTAGGTTCGAATCTCAGCACCCACATGGTGGCTAACAACTGTCTGAAACTCCAGTTTCAGGGGCTCTGACACCTTCTAACCTCCTCTGGCAGTGGACAACATGGGTGCACTCACATGCATGCAGGCGATAGACACACACATTAAATAGAAATAATCAATAAAATATTTTTTAAAAGAACTGCAGAAACTAAACACACACAAAAATTAAAATCAGTAAGAAGTCAATGAACTGAATAGACAGGTCTCAAATGAAGAAATGTAAATAGCCAATAAATATATTTCAAGAAGTATTCACTATAATGGAGGGGGCCAGGGCATGAAATAGAGCAGTGAGGGAGAAAAAAAGCAAATGCACAAAACTGGGGACACAAAGCTCAGTTACCTCATCTGTATGTCTTACTCACTTTTACGCTCAGCAGGTGCTGTGCACCTAGGAGCCACTTTCCAAACAGTAAACAAATTACTCAGCATGCACAAGTCCCTAGGCTCAAATCTCAGCACCCGGAAAGAAGAAAATTACTGAGTGGCCAAGGATAATTCAGAGCACTTGCTACACCAGTCTGATGACCTGATTTAATTTCGGGAAGTCACATAAAAAGCCAGATGCAATGGTGCACATTTGGTATCCCAGGACTCCATGGGGAGATGGGAGGTGGAGAGCAGAGAAATGGCCAGAAGCTTAGAAGCCAGCTAGCCTGGAGTATGCAGCAGCAAGGTGGCAGAAACAAGAGAGACCCATAAACAGGTAGATGGCAAGAACTGACTCAAGAGCTGTCCTCTGACCTCCGCACGCACACACACACACACACACACACACACACACACACACACACGAAGAGCTTGATTCTATTATTAGAATACTTGCTGACCTGAGGGGAAAACATGAAGGTAATACCTGAGTTCTGTTGCTTACAAGTCATATATCCTAATTCTACAAACTTAGGTTTCTTATATATAAAATGAAGATATCAGTAAGGTTCTGGAAAAATTGTGAAAATTAAAGGTGAAACTATAAAGAACACACCTGGGTACTCAATGAAAGATATCTGTTTAGGGCCAGCAAGATGGTTCAGTGGGTTGAGATGTTTGTGCACCAGCCTGACAAACTGAATTTGATTCCCAGACCCAACAAGGTGGGAAAGTTGTCTCCTGACAACTTGGTAGTGTGTGTCTATACACACGATAAATAATTTTTTTGGTCTTTTTGAGACAGGGTCTCCCTGTAGCCCCACCAGGCCTGGAACTCACTATGTAGACCAGGCTGGCCTTGAACTCACAGAGATCCACTTGCCTCTGCCTCCCAAGTGCTAGGACTATAGGCGTGTGCCACCATGCCCAGCCATAAATAAATATTTTTAACTGGCCATAAATAAATATTTTTAACGATACCTGCTTAAATGCTTTTTAGTCAAAGAAGCTTACTGTCATCAACTTAACATAATATACTTACTTACACATGCTTCCTGAGGAACATGTGTATATTCTTCCCAAGGCAGATATACTGCTCTTCCATAGCCAAGTCATAGACCTACAGCCACAACAAAGTTTCTTTATTATTTCCAATTTACTCACAAGTAGAATTCCAGGTAATTAGCCAAACCTCCTAAAGTCACATCAAAGAAATATCTGGATTCCTAAAAATAGACAATAATAAAGGAATATCTGTGGACATCCCTCCACCTATTTCTCACACTTCTAAAGTACAATGTATTAGTTTCCAATTGTTGTTTTAACAGTGCCTGTAACTTGGTGGCTTACCACAAAACACATCTCAACAAGCTGAAGCCGAAGTTTCAGTGGCTGGTTACTTCTGGAGCATCTAAGAAAGGTTTCCTGGTTCTAAAAATGCTCTCATGGGGCCCCATACTCATCACCCCTCTTCTGCTCTATCATCGGATCACCTTTTTCTAATTTCTGACCTTCTTACCTCCCTCTAACAAGGACTCTCGTGACTATATTGTGTCTGCTAAGATAGACCAGGATAATACCCTTCTTCTCAAGATCCTATATTTAAACTTACAAGGTAACATACTGATAAGTTTTGTGGATCAGGACTAGATAGCTTTGTCGGTTAGGGACATCACTCTGTCTACCACACGTTCTTACATATTTGGAGTAGGAACACTCCAAATTTTTTTTTTCTTTTTAAATTAAAGCCAATTTCGTGGCCACTTTAAAAACCAATACATGGGGGGACTGGGGATATAACTCAGTGGTAGAGTGTTTGCCTAGATTTCACAAAGCCTTGTATTCAATAAACAGCACCACAAAAAGCAAACAAAAATACATGGAATGAGCATGAGGTATGTATTATATTTGGCCAAAAATACACCTCTCTATCAGAAATACATCTTTACATGTCTTATATTATTAAAAGCCAGAAGGCAAACAGATGTAATACAGATATAGAAGCTGCATCTTTAATTCAGAAATTAGTATTTACATGTTCATGCCAAGACAATTTAAAAATGCGTTATCTTAGGGTTGGAGAGATGGCTCGGCAGTTAAGAGCACTAGCTGCTCTTTCAGAGGACCCAGTTTCGATTCCCAAAACCCACATGGAGGCTAGCAACTGTCTGTAACTCCAGTTCCAGGGAATCTGATGCCTTCTTCTGACTTCCGAGGGCACTGCACAGCATGGGTGCACTTACACACATGCAGGCAATACACTCATACACATAATAAAAATAAAATAAAAAATAAATAAAAATACCTTAACTTCACTCTAGAAAGGTAACATGGTGGTCTTTTCCATTCCCAGCCTAGGCTGTCCATTTTGCCTTTGTTTACTAGGCTACACTTGGCTATCCAGGATTAAAAATGGAGCTAGGGCCAGATTGAGGAGCTTTAGTGAAGGAGAGGTCTTCCTTGAATTGTATTCCCCTAGAAATGTGTACATTTTAAGCACAGCAACTCTACCTGTGGTACTTTCTGAGCATGGCAAACTCTGCTTGCAAAGCTCTCTGAGCATGACAAGTATTCAAAGCTCACACATCGTCTACAGAACACGTCCATCATTTTCTCAAAGTTCACTTGCCAGTGGTTCCCTTGAACATATGAAGACATAGCTCTCCTGGAATGTTCCTTTACTCCCTTGGGCATCTGAGAGTATCTCTTTCTTCCTTCTGAGGCATCTTCAAACGCTCCATAAACGTTATTAGGCAGACCATTAAAACCCTCCGTTTTGTCTTTCCCTACGAAGCCCTCATCTGCTCTATCAATGGGGGATGTCCTGCTACTTGAAAGCCCCTGTCATGCAGCTCCAGATACTGTTAGATAACATTCGTGCATGAACCACAAACTATAAGATACACACTGAGGCTCTCTGGGAATGTATTAGTTACTTTTGTGTTTCGTGACCAAATAATTTAAAGGATACAAGACAACTTAAGGGAGAAGACATCTAATTTACCTTACAGACCATGATTTCTTGGTCCCATATACTTGGGCAGAATAGAGTGGCTGTGGGAGTATTTAGCAGAGGAGAACTATTCACCTCATGGCAAACCAAAGCAGAACAAGACCTCAAAGAGCCAGGGCAACATACTCCCAAGGGCCTGCTTGTATGGACCTGCTCCTCCAATGAGATCCTAAAGTTGCCAGAATCTTCTCCCAAAATATCATCTGAGGAACTAGTATTCAACACACAAGCCTGTGGAGAATATTTCACATTCAAACTCTAACACAGAGATTCTGTTAGATTCTTCTCTCTAGCCTTTTAAGTAAAAGCACCCATACCCCTTCCCTCCTCCAAGGCAAGCCTGGGGCTCATAACCTCCATACCCATCTCCAAGTAGTGCCTTCACATCAACAATACTCCATGGTCTCTCTAATTTCTTTGTAAAGCCTGAGGTAGTTAATCAGCTAGAGGCTACAAAACCAGTTTTCCTTTGCAAATTATGTTTCAAGTCTTGCAACTCACTTTAGAATCTGAATTAGTTAGCACTTTTGTCTTGGGGTCTGGGCCAAAACTGAGACAAAATAATCCAGTTTTAACATTCAATTATATGTATTTGTTTTTATAAAAGCAATGTGTACCCTCTGCTAGGAATATAGTTCCTTGCAGATGGGGCCCAGAGCTAATTTGTTTATCACTGACTATCTAAGGGACTCAATATTATTAAATGACTGACAAATTCTAAAAAATCAACAAAATTCTCAAACTCTCAAAAACCAAGAAATCATATTAATTTTTTACATTTGTATACTATTTTTAAATACTTCCAGAATCTCTCCACAATATGGCTATATCACAAGTTTTGCAAAAGCATGATCATGAGATTCACTAAAGTCAACATACCAAATATAATCTAAATTAGAACAAGCAAGCATCTTTCACTGAAACTAACCAATATCGAGTACTTCTATAAACCCAACTGTGCTATGCACATGCATACTGTGGTAATAATCAATGCCTGGCCTTCATGGAACTTATAGTCTAAGAGAGAAAGCAGATAAACAAAAATATTGTGCTACTTAATTTCAATTTCACATAGGTAAGATGAAGAAAATGCTCAGGGTGTTCTGAAAGAAACAAAGAAAGCGGAGAAACCTGCTTGAAGACTTGGGATTTCTCTGAGCAACTTGCACTCAAGCCAAAACCTGAGGCTAACCAGTAGTCACAGTGTGTTTGGGGAGAAGACAGCGGGATGTAGTAGAAAAGAATCTCCTGGATGGGGAGAAGAGCAGGAGCAAAAACTTTGAGATGGCCTGTAATCTGAGAAGGAGAATGTAATGAGATGGAGATGGCATCATGCATTTCCCTACATATTTATTTTATAACAAGAACTTGTTAATATATTACTTTTTACAGTGAAAAAATGTTTACCCTCTTTGACTTTGGAATGGAACCTTAGTTCTAAATTTTTCCTGAACCTAGGGATATAAAATGTCATCCTCATACTCCCATCCCTGATCCCACCCAGTAAGTCTAATACGTGCCAGGTTCCTTTTTTTATCTTGTATTTTCAATTCTCAGACCAACCTGTACAGTTAGCTTTTGCTTGTTTGGAGGGTTATTGGGTTTTGGTTTGGGGGCTTGTGTGCTTAGAATTGAGCCCAGGGCTTCATGTATGCTAATTGAGCACTCTACTACTGAGCTGCTCCACCAGCCTCATCCTGTGAAGTTAAATCAAGGAAGAGTTCTAGAAGTGAAATAATTTGCCTAAAACTGTAATACTAAGAAGCGGCCAAGCTGGGATTGAAATTCTGGTTTCTTATAATCTCATACATTTTAAAATGTAAAGTAATATTAATATATAGGACACTCCAAATCACCAATTGGAAGTCTGACATCTTGAATTCATATTTCTAAAATCTGCTCCTACAAATTTAGAATACCAAGAAGCCACACGTGTTTAATGCATGATTTTCAATACAGGTTGCATATTAATGTAGGTAGAAATGACAGCAAGGAAGTTCTGTTTTGTTCAAAGTCTGAAATACACCAAATAAGGTGTATTATGAATGTCTGTAACTTGTATTTTTATGATATTTGGGCTTAAGGTCATGAAAACTTTAACATTTATAACCAACTTAGAGATTTTCATGATTCACCAACCTCAGAAGTTACTAACCTGTTTATATTTACCAAATCTTGTTTAATTAGAGATGATGTTTTGAGGGTATCTATACCCTGTGTAAATTCTTTCTTAACCTTCATCAATTTGTAAGTCTTCATGTTTTAAGTTTTCTTCTTTAGGAAACAAAAGTATGTTGTACCTAGTTCAAGTTTAAAAATGTCTATGAAGTTCTGCCTGAAGAAATAATATGAACATTCCAGATAGTCACATAGAGAAATCCAAGTACAGGTGTAGATTGGAAACATTTCTAGTTTTAAAGAAGAGATTAAGCACTCAAGTCGCCCCTCTACTCTACATGTGACATGACACCCTGCATTCTTTTGCTCTGCCCATGCTGGACTGACCTGCTTTTTCAGATCTTCTCTAAGACTGACTCCGTGTGGTCTCTTGCAGCCTCTACAGCTTGCAGCCTCATTCTGGCCTTTGAGTCTCACCACCCACTCCTTGTTATATTGTGCTGCCCATGTATCTAAATTCAAATTTCTAAGAAAAGAGTGAGAAACACATACCCACAGGCTGGCCCAGTTCATCTTTAGCCATATTTGACAACTCCTAGTCCAATCAATTAAGTCTAAGTTGTGGATGGGAACATAGGACTCAAAGCATACCAATTCACTTTCTCTGTACCTCCGGGTAGGGTAGCTTCCATGAGAGAGGGCATAGAGATCAGGGATACTAGAAAGGGCCGGGCATGGTGGCACACACCTTTAATCCCAGCACTTGGGAGGCAGAGGCAGGCGGACCTCTGTGAGTTCAAGGCAAGCCAGGTCTACATAGGGAGTTCCAGGTCGGCTGGGGCTAGAGGGAGACCCTGTCTCAAAAAGACCTAAATAAAAAGGGGAGGGGAAGTATGGATACTAAACAGGAAGAAAGAGAATAAAAGTGCCCTCCACAGCCATCTCCTTCCCAGGCACCTGTTCAGGCATATGAATATCATGATTATTTCAGTGTCCTCTGAGACAAACAGCATGACCAGTGGTCATACCCTGATAGGAAAATTTTTTATGTGTATGAGTGTCCTTTTCACATGTATGTAAGTACACTCATGTCATGAAATCCTTCAGATCCTCTGGAAATGGAGTTACAGACAGTTGGAGCCATCATGGCCCACGCTGGGAATCGAACCTAGTCCTCTGGAAGAGCAACCAGTGTTGTTAATTGCTGAGCCATTTCTCCAGCCCATGCATAGATAGGCAGATTTCGAGAGCACTAGAGTGAAAAATATCCAAGCTGCTTATAATTCATTTTCAAGTACTGGCCTTCCATTGCTGTTAAAAATAAACCATCACTGGCCTTTCAAGGAAGAGATATATCAAGATCACAGGCTACTTATAAAACTGCAAGGTTAAAGGTGAACCAATGGCAAGGGCTTTAAACTGGTCACCTGGTCACCGAGCTAAAGAGTAAGTGTGTGGTAATAGATACAATTAGCTCTTCTTTCCTGGCCCAAAGTTGCCAGTGCTAAAAAGTAAGCTGTTGGCAACAAATGTCATTAAGAAAAAAACAAATATTCCTGCTTGGCTAAGAGTGAGGCTATTCTTAAAGAGACCCCTTAGCTATCAGACTACTGAAACAATGACCCACTAAGAACTGGAATTTCTCCCAGAAATCTCCTGCTGGGGAAAGGGAAATGTTGAAGCCTCAGAGCCAGTCAGAGAAGGAACTTGTCTCCTAGGAAGAGATTTCACAGTTCTGAGAAAGATGGACATGATCACAACCACTCTGTTGCCCTCTATTTAAACCAAAACCTCATGTCGGTACCTTAAATGTGGGCTTGGAGGTCACTGGGCCTCTTTGTTCCTCTTCCCAAGATGCACACAAATCACCCTTCTCTGCTTTTCATAATCATTTTTCTCTTGAGGGCAGGTGGCCAAACCAAACTTGTAAGGGCTGCCAAAGCTCAGGCTTGGACCCTAAAAACTCTACAGTGCTAAAGGTCAAACAGACAGCAACAAGCCCAGTTAGCCATTATTCCTTCCTATCTTAAATGCACCCTGAGTTCTGGGCCACATGGAGCAACTCTTAGCTGTCTACACAATATTAAGCCAAGTAATATTTTTAAATAGTCTTTTTAAAAAATTTCTCTTGGGGCTAGAGAGATGGCTCAGTGGTTAAAACACTGGCTGCTCTTATGAGGATCCAAGGTCAGTTCCCCGCACCCACATAATTGCTAACAACTGTCTGTAATTCCAGTTCCAGGAGATCTGACACCCTAGCCTCTGCAGGAGCTGTATGACCTGGGTGCATTTACATATATGCAGGCTAAACACTCACACACATAAAATTTTAAAATCAAGGGGCTGGAGAGATGGCTCAGCGGTTGAGAGCACTGACTGCTCTTGCAAGGACCTGGGTTCAATTCCTAGCACCCACATGGTGGCTATGAACCATCCTTAACTCTAGTTCCAGGGAAATCCAATGCCCTCTTCTGATCTTCCTCCATAGCATTACATGACATGGTGTACTCATATACATGCAGTCAATGCATTTATACACATGAAAATACTAAAAAGAGAACCAGGCGTGGTGGCACACGCCTTTAATGCCAGCACTTGGGAGGCAGAGGCAGACGGATCTCTGTGAGTTCAAGGCCAGCCTGGTCTACATAGTGAGTTCCAGGACAGGTGGGGCTACAGGGAGACCCTGTCTCAAAAAGACCAAAAATTAATTAATTAATAAATTAATTAAAAAAGACATTTTAATCAAAATAAAATTTTTAATTATCTTATGTGTATGGGTGTTTTGCCTACATGCATGTATATGCATCACATGCTTGCCTGGTACCTATGGAGGCCAGAAGAAGGCATCAGATCACCTGGAACTGATCTAATGGAATTAAAGACAGTTGTGAGCTGCCACATCAGTGCTAGGAATCAAACCCAGGACCTCTGCAAGAGCAGCAAGTGTTCTTAACCACTGCTGCCAACCCCTAAACCAAACAATATTAAGATTAAATATTTCCTCTTTGTTGTGGAAGAATTACTATTGCAAAAGTGTGGAACAGTACTATTGTGCCCAAGGCCCATGCCATTCTGGAAGGACAATCTTGTACCCTTTCAATAAAAACTACAAGGAAGAAATGCCATGGGCACCCAGTTCTTCATTTCCTGTGTACCTACCTTGTCCTCCAAGGTGTATCATATAGCTTGCACTCTATTAAAGCATAGCTTTCTCTTTTGCTTCTTTCATTCTCCTGTTACCCAGAAGCTACTGAGATCTCCAGCTTTCCTGCTCTGTTTTCTCTAACTCTAATAAACTGCCCATTGGTTCCTTCTGTGTCATTTCTTAAATTCTTTTATCAATAAGACCAAGAACCTACAAAAGGGACCTATTCTCTGGCCCCGGTGAAGGTGCCTAGAATGTATGTGGTGACATTTTTAGGATACATCTTTTCCACCTGAGAATACAGCCCCAACTTTGCACTCCATTCTTACTCTTTTTCAGTGCCCCACCCCAAGGGCAGCACCAATCAGGAGATCTTCATCTTCTCAAACAAGATGCACTAAACGGAGAACATAATTCTGGTAGCTACCTGGATTTCATGGCTAGCACATGTGGTGACCTCTAATGAATGCAGTCACGTGCTGCATTCTGGCTAATCCCAAGAAAGGAGCTCCCCAAAGGTTAAAATTTACAATTGTCTCTTCCTGAGTTGAAAATTCTTAAAATCACCCAAAGATAGAGAGAACACCGATTCTCAACAAGAAGTCAATACAAGTCTGAGGAAGTTTGTTTCATGGGATGAGATTGAGAAGGGCTTCGCATCTCTGCAGGCAAGCTTTGGTGAAGAAGGTAAAAGCATAATAGCAAACAATGACAGAACTGGCTGACAGCCCACTAAGTCATTTTCGGATAAGCTAATTTTTAGCAATTTCCAATTAATTAACAAATGTTAAATCTGGATATCTGATTAGTACTCCAGGTGTTTTCCAATTATTTAAACTGTTTAAAGATGAAATTTATTTTATTGTTGTTTACAAGTAAATATATCCAATGTAGCAGGGATCCTCCTTCTGGTCCCTTAAAAGCTATATGTAATAATGTTCTAGGAGTAAACAAACATTAGCTGTTCTTATGGTCATTGACCATCATGTAACAACATATACTAGGATAGGAGAAATGGGGTTATCCCTTTCCAAAACCACCTTGTCTTGCAATACATTATACATTAGGTTCTACTAGAAGTTTAAACAGTTTCTGTCTTAGGACTCAAAAATGTGTCCTAAGATGTGGAATAGAAAGATTGAGAGCTGCGCTCCCTGAAACTTAATTCTCCCCTTTATATCAAACAAGACAAGCAACAGCTCACCCTGACTGAGCATTCAGAGCATGTCTCACATCGTTTCTCTTTTGTTTGTTTCTTTGAGACTGGATTTCATGTAGCCTAAGCTGGCCTCAAACTAACTCTGTAAGTGAGGCTAGCCTAGAACTCCTAATGTTTCTGCCTCCACCTCCCAATCGCTGGGATCACAGGCAATTACAACTGTGCACCTCTACACCTGCCCATACTCACAATCTTTCTCCCTAGTTCTGTCTCCTGTTCTTTCCTTCTGCCACAAGAGGTGCTCTTTTGAAACCTTACCCTTCAGGTCACCACCATCTTTTTCAAGAAACAACTGTTTTCATCTCTTCCTTTCTCAAAGCTTGCAAACTGCATTACTCAAGTGCAATGGAATGTCAGTGGTGTCCCTACTTTTTACTTTTTAATTTTATTTTTATTTTATGTGTATGACTATATTGCTTGCATGTATGTAAGTACACCCGCCTGTCATGCAATGCTCACAGAAGACAGAAGACAGTGTCAGATCCCCTGGACCTGGAGTGACAGAGGGTTGTTAGCCACCATGTAGGCGCTGGTAATCAAACTCAGGTCCCCTGCAAGAGCAGTCAGCACTCCTAACCACTGAGTCATCTCTCCAGCCTCTCTGAGGACTTTCATCGTTTGTGTGCTTGCTTTTGTACGTGTGTGAGCATGTGAGCAAAAGAAAGGAAATTACAGAAAACAAAAGTAATAGGAGGAGGGAAGGGAAGAAAGAAGGGAGGGGCTGGGGGAGGAGGGCAGGCAGACAGACAGAGTTTGAGTTCAAACTGCCTGTACTGTCAAGACTGCTGAATCTAGGGTTTGTTCTAAAAATTTAGGAAAGAGTCAGGTGTAGTGACGTATGCGTTTAATCCCAGAACTTGGGAGGCAGAGGCAGGCGGATCTCTGTGAGTTCAAGGCCAGCCTGGTTTACATAGTGAGTTCCAGGACAGCTGTGGCTACAAGGAGACCCTGTCTCAAAAAGACAAAAAAAAAAAAAAATTAGGAAAAATGTATCTAAATTCAGCACAATGCCTTGGATTGGATCCTGGCATGAAAAAGAAAGAAAGAAAAAAAAAGAACACTAAGTTTTTAAAAATTGTGAAATCTAAATAAAGTCTAGAGTTTATTTAATAGTAACACAAGGCTGAAATGTACCTTATGACAGACTACCTCCTTAGCATGTGGGAGACCATGGGTTCAATTCCCAGTAACCAAAACAAAAAAGGTAATGCACCAATTTTCATTTCTTAGTTCTGACAAGTGTCCCACAGTTATATTGGGTGTTACCATTAGGGAAAACTGGATAAGAGTGCATAATTCTCTGCAGTCCCTGTGCAACTTTTCTGTAAATGTAAAATATCCCCAAGCTAAAAAAATATGTATGCAGGGGCTGGAGAGATGGCTCAGCAGTTAAAGAGAGTATGTTGCTCTATCATGAGGACTGGAGTTCAGAATCCAAGCACCCACATCAGGCAGCTCACAAACACCTGTAACTCCAACCACAAGGGATCCAACATCATCTTGTGGCCTCTGTGCACTTATACTGTCTCTTAGACACATACCCACACACACACAAAAAAAATCTGGCTGCTCTTGCAGAGGACCTGGGTTTTGTTCCCAGCACCCATATGAAGGCTAACAACCACCATAGCTCTGTGGGATCTGACTCCCTCTTCTGGCCTCCAAGAGCATTGCACACACATGATGAACTTACATACTTGCAGGCAAAACACTCATACACATAAAAAATAAAAATAGATGAATAAATCTTAAAATAAAAAAATATTTTAGGGGCTGGAGAGATGGCTCAGCAGTTAAGAGCACTGAATGCTCTTGCAGAGGACCCAGGTTCGATTCCCAGCATCACATGGCAGCTAACAACTGTAACTCCACTTCCAGGGGATCCAACGCCCTCCTCTGATCTCTGCAGGCATTGCACAACATGCATGCACCTACCTACAAGCAAGCTTTACACTCATACACATAAAATTAAAATAACATTTTTTAAATATTAAAATATATATATATGGGTTAAGGGTATGATTCAGTGGGACAGTGTTTACTTAGTTAATTCATGACACCCTGAGAAATAAACACACACACACACACAAACACACAGAGCACAGCACACTGTTAAATAAACAGAAAGCTATTGGTCTTATGCTGTCTGTTATGTAACACACTGCAAACTAACTTAGTATATGAACAAACCCAATTCCACCTTAGGAGTATATCTTTTGTAACAAACACCCAGGTTTCAGTCAATCACAAACAGCCTAGCTCTGACAATAATGGGCAGCCAAATGGTCAGACTAAGCCCAAATATGACAAAGAAATGGGTATCAGGAATTGGATAACTTCTCTGCCTTGCTCCCTGTAAAAACTCACTACTGATACTACTTTGTAGAGCTCAGTGAAGCTCTTTTGGTTCTAAGTGCTGCCTGAACCATGAATTATTCCTTGTTCAAGTAAACTTTGTTAAACTCAATTGATCTAAAAATATTCTCATCTGGGCGTCGTGGCAAATGCCTTTAGACCTGGCACTCAGGAGGCAGAGGCAGGTGGATCTCTGTGAGTTCCAGGCCAGCCTGGTCTACATAGTGAGTTCAGGCCCGCTGGGGCTACAGAGAGACCCTGTCTCAAAAAAGGACCAAAAAAAAGTTCTCTTAACAATGTATCTCTATATAGCATGCACAGCTATATGTATGTGTATATTTATAAATCATAAATATATAGGTACAGATATATAGACATATAGCTATGTAATTTGTATTGTGAGAGTTTTCTTTCTTCAGAACATCAGGTCTATGCTACTCCAGCATGCATTCATGAGTAACAACTCACTTTCCTGGAGACTAACAAAAGATGAGAAAAAAAAATGTTTATACCATCACACAGCACATAACAAAAAACAAATAGACAACAATAAAACATAGTTCTTTTCTCCCCCACCTCAACAGGCTCTTCTCCTGATACATACTGTTTCTAGTTATCTGTGGTCAGATAACCAACAGTAACTGTTGCAAAAAAAACTTAATGGCTTAAAACAAACATTTTGTTATGTTTCATAATTTTGTCAGTCAGGATTTGGGCAGAACCAGCTGGGTGATTTTTCTGCTCCAAATGACATCCAGCAATGTCACCTAATCACCCAGCTAGCAGATGTGATGGTCTGGAGGATCCATTAACATGTCTGGCACCTTGGTTTGGAAGGCTGGGCATAGTGTGCACCTCCAGGTTGACTTCCAGATAGTCAGACTTCTTACATGGAAGCTCAGAGTTTCTAGAATGATCCAAAAGAAGCTAAAGCTACCAGTCTCCTGAGGCTTATGCCTTATGCCAAGAAACATAGCATATCATGTCTGCCATGTAAACTCATCAGAGTTTCACATCTGTGCAGATTCCAGGAGGCATAAATTCCACCTCAATGGGAGGGCTGTCAAAGAATTTGTGGTTATTCAATCTGCCACACCACACTAAGTACTAGAAATGCACATTTCAGACTTACCTGATGAATAAGGGAATTAATATGTTTCTGCCTAGTTTACGATAGTCAACCTTGAGAACAGAGGGAGGACTGACTCTGGGATAAATAGGAAGCAAAATGAACAACAATTAGGCCATAGAATTCATGAGCATGTTTAGGGGGATATAGGGAAGAAGAGGCTTCAAAAGCAAAGTGAGGAGGATTACACATATTATTTTGATACAATAATCCCTGGCTACAAGAATCAACACAAGGGGCTGGAGAGATGGCTCAGCAGTTAAGAACACTGACTGTTCTTACAGAAGACCCAGGTTCAAATCCCAGCATCCATATGGCAGCTAACAACCTCCTGTAACTCCAGTTCCAGGGGATCCAACAGCCTCTTCTGTCCTCTGCAGGCATTGCACGACATGGGTGCACTTACCTACATGCAGGCAATACATGCATACACATAAAATAAAAATAATAAATAATAGGCCGGGCATGGTGGTGCACACCTTTAATCCCAGCACTCAGGAGGCAGAGGCAGGCAGATCTCTGTTAGTTCAAGGCCAGCCTGGTCTACATAGTAAGTTCAGGAAAGCTGAGGCTACAGGGAGACCCCGTCTCAAAAAGATAAATAAATAAATAAATAAATAAATAAATAATAAAATATTTTTTAAAAAGAATCAACACAAAGTCCCATGCCAGTCAAGTACTGAATAGAAATGTTTTGAATAGACATTCTTATTTATAAAAGTTTTTTTCTTTCTTTCGTCTTTTTTTTTGCATATGTTCATGTGGTGTGTTATGTGTGTTTACATGTTTGTGGGTGCACATGTATGTGCAAGTACACATGTGCGTGCGTGTGTGTGTGTGTGTGTGTGTGTGTGTGTGTGTGTAAGCCTAAAGTTGACATCAGGTGTCTTCCTCAATCACTCTCTATTTCTTCAGGCAGGTTTCGGTGAAGCCAGAGCTTGCCAATTCTGGCTAGTCTAGCTATGCTTTGGGGACCCCTGTTTTTGCCCCTCAAGTGCTGGGTTGCAGGGGGCTACCACACCTACCTGGATCTTAAATGGGTTCTGAGTATCCAAATTCTGAACCTTACACTTGAACAGCAAGTGCTTTATCCACTGAGCTATCTCCCTATGCCCCATTTAGTCTTTTGAAACAGGGTCTATGTTGTCTAGGCTAGCCTCAAAACTTGCAATCCTCGAGAATAAGCCTCCTTAGTAGCTGGGATTACAGGTGTGTATCACACCAGACTCAGAAGTATTCTTTGGTTGTGGTAGCCTCTGTGGTTGTGGTTCCTGCAGAGTATTTGTGATAGCTCTTGTTATAAGACATATACACATATATATATGTGTGTGTTTATCACACCAGACTCAGAAGTATTCTTTGGTTGTGGCAGCCTCTGTGGTTGTGGTTCCTGCAGAGTATTTGTGATAGCTCTTGTTATAAGACATATACATATATATATATATGTGTGTGTGTGTGTGTGTGTGTGTGTGTGTGTGTGTGATCATCCCCTTCAAAGACTCCTGACCTCATAAAATTTAGAACTTGACACAAGTGACTCCATTTTAATTCTGAAAACTTTCATACTATTTAGCACTAAACACATGTATATAGACAGCTGGGAAATATTTTATAAAGTAATTATTTTACTCTTAATTCCTGAGAATTGACCTAAAATAGAATTGTTATTCTTTCTTTCTGGTTCTTGTTGTTTCTTTAAGGAAACAGTCTTTCTCAGGCTGGTCTCAAACTCCTGGATTCAAGAAACACTCCTGCCTCAGCCCCTTGAGTAACTGGGACTAAAGTATATAACACTATGCCCAGCTTATCTGATTTCACAATCCAAGTTAGCCCTTAAAGTGGTTTCATTTTGAAAATATTTTCTATATTAACACTAGTAAGTTAAAATACAGATTTTATTTAATTCTAAATACAAAAGTTAAGATACATTCAAAAGTACTGAGTAGGGCTGGAGAGATGTCTCAGTGGTTAAGAGCACTGGCTATTCTTGCAGAGGACCTGGGTTTGGTTCCCAGCACCCACACAGTGGCTAATGACCATTCCATGGAATCTGATGCCTCATCTAACTTCTTTGGTCATTACACACACAGTACACTTACATAAATGCAGGCAAAACACTTATACACATAAAATAAAAATAAAATTTTTTTAAATCAAAAAATGTACTGAGTAGGCCAGTTTGTACATTTCATTAAGAATACCCACTAAAATGACAAATGAAGAAAGGGATAAAGTGCAGAGCGGCTGGAGATGACTCAGTGGTTAAGAGCACTTGCTGCTCTTGCAGAGGACCTGAGTTCAGTCCCCAGCACCCACATGGTGGCTAACAACTATCCATAACTCCAGTTACAGGGGATTTGACGCACTCTTCTGACCTCCGCAAGCATTGCACAACATGAGTGCACTTACACATGTGCAGGCAATGCACATAAAAATAAGTATTTTTTAAAATAATAAAGTGAAAACAGAATGCTCATACACTATTGATAGGGAATGAAATGGTACAGCCACTCTGTAAAAGTACTGGGCAGGCCCACCTAACCTCAAAGATGCCAACAATCTCTCCCTCCTAGGGCTGAGATCAGCAAACTCTCTGTTAAAGGATCATATAGGGAATATTATGAGTTTCGTGGGTCACATGGCTACAACTACTCAACTCTGTCATTGTAGCATGAAGCCACAATAGGCATTTTTTTTCCAGAGCTGAAGACTTAACCCAGAGCCTTGTGCTTGCTAGTCAAGTGCTCCACCAGCACTGAGCTAAATCCCCAACCCCAACAGGCAACATTAAATGAATGTGCTTAAACATTAAGAATTATGTGTTTCAACATAATTTTGCTGATGAAAAAAACTATTTTTTAAAAAAGATAAGGTTAGATGTAGTAGTGCACACCTTTAATTACCAGCACTTGGGAAGAAGAGGCAGGTGGTTCTCTGTAAGTTCAACGACTGCCTGGTCTACATGGTGAGTTCCAGACTGACCAGGGCTACATAGTGAGACTCTGTCACACAAAAAAAAAAAAAAAACAACGGACAAGTTAAAGACCAAATTTGATTATTAGTCCTAGAGAAATAAAAACTGGTACCTACACAAAAACCTACCTATGAATTTTAACAAAAGCTTTTCTGTCTCAATACAATTTTTCATATCCATCTTATGAGAGGCTATATATGTGCACACTTGTTTGTGGGGAATGCTGGTGTACATGTGTACACATGCATGTTGGAACCAGAGGTCAACATTAGGTGTCCGCCTTAGTCACTAACCACCTTATTTTTTTGAGACAGGACCACTCACTGAACCTGAAGCCCCCCAATGCAACCCTGAGAATCCCTGTCTCCTCCTCTCCAGAACTGGGATTACATGCACGAATCACTTGGCATAACTGTTCCTTTATCTTTTGGACACAGGCCGAAAGCCTAAACATGCTTTTGGCACTCTAGACTGTTTCTTTTTCTGAAGCCCCACTCCCTTCCACTACGTGGCTGCTTACCAACCTACCGTGCAAAAACCTTGTGTTTCTCTCTTCTCCATCTCCCTCCTCCAGGCAGCTGCCAAGGTTTACAGCTTGCCTCCCCTCTTGTTTTTCTTTTCAAATTCTACTAAAATTGTCCTCAATTTCCTTCTGAGTCCATTCTCAAATTCTATTATTAATGACAATATGAAGCCAAAAAAGAAGCCTTGGTTTCCATGGTAACAAGAATACCTCAAGAAGCAAAGGAGAGAAAGGAATAGGAGAAATATTTAAAACAGTAACCAAGATTTCTCCCCACATTAATACCAGACACTAAAACACAGATCCAGGAAGCTCAAAAAACACCTAACAGGATGAATGCCAAAAACACTACACTGAGAAATATAATTTTCAAATTATAGGAAAACAAAGACAAAAATTCTCAAAGAAGAGAGTCAAAATATTTTATCTGTAGAGCAACAAAATGAGAATTATAGTCAAGTTCTTTTAACCAGCTGCTTTTAACAAGGGTGCTAGGAATCCAAACCCAAGTAAGTCCTCATGTTTGCAAGGCAAACACTACTGAGCCATCTCCCCTCACCTGCATTTTTTTTAATTTTTACAAAAACTTTATTGAGAATGTCATACATGTATATAAGGTGTTTTAATCTAATCCATGCCCACTTCCTCCCCTCCAACATTCCCCTCTCTGAAGAGGTAACCCTAAAATCTTTTAAGGATTAGATACAAGCTCCCGAATACTTTTGACATTTTTGGCCTTTGGAACAGAGTATGTTGCTAACAGGCCCAAGGACATTTTGAATTTTAGCCCAGAAACTGGCTACATTTCTTTGGGGTCTTTTTACCCTAACTGCCTAGCCAATTCCTACCTCGAATCTTTATCACACCATCCTCTGAAGGGGTTACCCAAATTACCCATAGGGAATAGAGATGCAAACCGCTCTGGCTTATGGCATGCTGAACAGGGACACAGGGTGAGGCAACTGGAGTATCCCTTCAGTGGGTCTATCTAAAAGACTCCCAAATTGCATAACTCTTGTCTCTAAGAGGAGAAGAAAGTCCTTGAATCATGAATAGGAGATGTGAAGGAGAAGTAAAGGCAAGAGTAATTAGCATTACAAGTTCTAGACAGAGAACTAGAAAAAAGTCAGAACAGGGCAATTCTCAAATCTTTATATGAGAGTCCATTGGAGTTTCTTGACAAGGGCTTCCAAATGCATCACTCTATTGGGTTCTTCCTCATTTTTCTTTTGTCTTCCAAAGCTGGACTAGTTGGCTGGGAAGAGTGGCTGGATATTCAGGTGAGGGTCCAGTGACCCTGCTTGGTTCCTTTAATGAATGAGCACAACTGTCAACAAGCCCAATTGTGACTATGTTTAGCAATCAGCTCACCCAAAGTCCTGATGATAGTAGTTACTTCATGTAGAAAGGACTGCTGTATAGCATCATCTTATTAAAAAGACCTGGAATTTAAAAGGATTTGGTGCTAGGAGCCACAGAGGAGGGAGAACATATGTCATTTGTTTTTCTAAGTCTGTGTTACTTCACTTAGTATAACAGTTTCTAGATCCATCCATATACCTGAAAATTTCATTATTTAATCTTTCTTTACTACTGAATAGCACTCCATTGTGTAAATATACCACATTTTTGTTAACCACTCATCAGTTGAGGGACACTCAGGTTGTTTCCATCTCTTAGCTATTGTGAAAAGAGCAGCAACAAACATGGTTGTACAAGTGTCTCTACACTAGGGTGAGTCCTTTGGGTATATGCCAAGGAGTGGTATAACCAGGTCATATGGTAGGCTCATTTCTGTTTTTTTGAGTTCTCCACACTGTTTTCCACAGAGGCTGCACAAGTTTGCAATCCCACCAGCAGTGAATGAGTGTTCCCCTTTCTCCACATCCTCACCAGCATTTGGTATCATTTGTTCTCTTGATCCTAGCCAGTCTGATTGGGGTAAGGTGATACCTTAGGGTGGTTTTA
>NW_008358490.1:745295-749167 GCF_000622305.1 Nannospalax galili
TGTAACCTGCCACTTTGCTGAAAGTGTCAATCATTTCTAGGAGTTTTCTGGTGGAATTTTTGGCATCCCTTAGATATACTATCATATCATCTGCAAAAAGGGATAATTTGATCTCTTCTTTTCCAATTATTACTCCTTTAAGTTCCTTCTCCTGTCTTTTTACTCTAGCAAGAGTTTCAAGCACTATGTCAAAAAGGAGTGGAGATAGTTGACATCCTTGTCTTGTTCCTGATTTCCATGGGAATGCTTCCCATTTTTCTCCACTTAGAATGATGTTGACTGTGGGTTTGTTGTATATAGCTTTAATTATGTTGAGGTATGTTCCCTCCAGTCCAATTCTCTCTAGGACTTTAAACATAAAAGCATGTTGAATTGTGTCAAAGGCTTCTGCATCTATTGAGATGACAATGTGGTTTTTGTCTTTGAGTCCATTTATATGATTAATGACATTTATTGACTTGCATATATTGACCTTCACCTGCATTTTTAAAGACTGTTTCTGAGCAGCTTTAGATTCATGAGGGAAAAAAATGAATGAAAAGTACAGAGATTAAAAAAAAAAACCGTCCCTACATGTCACCTCTACCCTATTGCCAACATCCAAGAGTATAACAAGTGACAAGCCTAAATATCATTACCAAGGTTCATAGTTTATAATTTACTTAGTACTTCACATAATATAGGTTTAGATAAATTTATAACACAAATTTTATATCCACCATTACTGTATCATCCGGACTAGTTCTACTGTCTTGAAAATCCTCTCTGTTCTCCTTGTTCTTCTCTACTCCTTCAACCCCTAGAATACAATATACTTGGAATTAGATAGTGTGTAGCATTTCCAGACGGGGTTCTTTCACTTACTAACATGCACTTAAGTTTCCTCCATAAATTTTCATGGTCTTGGTTTATTTTTTTGTGCCAAATAATATTCTGTCTCAGGAATAGCACAGTTTTTCTATTCACCTACTGAAGAATATCTTGGTTGCCTCCAAGTTTTCACAATTATGAATAAAGATGCTGTGGTGTTGATTTGGTTGTCAATTTTAAAGAATCTAACCACCTAGAAGACAAGCATCTAGGTATACCTATAAGGGATTTAGATTAGGTTAACTGTGTGAGGACCCACCCTAAATGTGGGTGGCATTCTTCCCTGGGCTGAGATCCTGGAGTAGGTAAAAGGGAGACAGCTAGCTGAGTATCAGCATTCATCACTCTGTTTCTTGATTGTGGGTGCAATGTGACCAAATGAGTCAGAATGAACCCTCTCTCCATTAAGCTGCTTTTGTCAAGATATTTTATCATAGCAACAAGAAAGTAACTATCATAAATGCTACAAATACCCATGAGCCAGTTTTGATATGGACATAAATTTTTGACTTCATTGGGTAAACACCAAAGAGCATGATTGTTGGATTCTATGGTAATAGGATATTTAGTTCTGTGAGAAGCCACCAAAATATTTTTTCCAAAATGACTATATACTTTATTTTCTCAAGCAATAAATGAGAGTTTCTGCCCAGCATGGTAGCACACACCTTTAATCACAGTACTTGGGAGGCAGAGGCAGGTGGATCTCTGTGAGTTACAGGCCAGTCAGTTACCATGGTGAGAGCCTGTCTCAAAACATAAATAAAAATAAACGTTTCCATCCTACAATCATGCCAGCACTTGATTTCCCTAGTGCTCTGGATTTTGATCATTCTAATCTATGTTTTATGACCTATCATGGTTGATTTAATTTGCATTTTCCTAACAACATATACAATATGGATTTTCTTCATGTGTTTATTTACCATCTGTATATCTTCTCTAGTCATATGTCTATTAAGGTCTTTGATGCCCCCCTTTTTTTTTGTCTTCTTTGAGACAGGGTCTCCTTGTAGCCCCAGCTGTCCTGGAACTCACTATGTAGACCAGACTGGCCTCAAACTCACAAAGGTCCACCTGCCTCTGCCTCCCAAGTGCTGGGATTAAAGGCAGGCACTGCCACGCCCGGCAAGACCCTTTTTTTTTTTTAAGATTTTTTTTTTCTGTGTATGAGTGTATTGCCTGCATGTATGTGAATGCACCTGTGTCGTGCAATGCCGCAGAGATCAGAAGAGGGCTTCGGATCCCCCCGGAACTGGAGTTAAGGACAGTTCATAGCCGCCATGTGGGTGCTGGGCGGATCCCCCCAGAACTGGAGTTAAGGACAGTTCATAGCCACCATGTGGGTGCTGGGAACCAAACTCATTGACCCATTTTTTTAATCAAGTTTTTTTTTCTGTTCTAATTGTTGCATTTTATGAGTTCTTGGTATATTTTGGATATTTTCTTTCTTTTTTTTTAAATAGTCTCACATTTTAGTCCAAGCTGACCTGGACTTCACTATGTAGCCCAGCTGGCCTTAAACTCATGGCAATCTTCTTGCCTCTGCCTCCTGAGTGCTGGGATTACAGGATAGCCTTGGACCATCACAAGCGATACTGATAACAATTCTTTTTATCTGATAACATTTGCAAATATTTTCTCCCAGTCAGTGGCTTGTCTTTGCACTCTCTTGACACAGTCTTTCATAGAGAAAACTCTTAATTACAATGAAACCCAAACAACCAATTCTTTCATCCAGTGAGGATGTCTTTGGTACTATATCTAGAAAGTCATTACAAAATCTAAGTTTTCTCTTTTATTATAGGAGTAGGGTTCTCCATTGAGGCAGAATACACACACATACACACATTTAGATACACATATGTATAGATATTTGCTATAGTATTTTAGCCCACATGATCGGAGAGGCTAAGAAATTCCATGATCTAACATCTGCAAAGTGGAGATCCAGGAAGGCAATAGTGTAGTTCAAAGCCCTAAGAGTAAGAGAGTTCATGGTATAGATTCTACTCTGAGTCTGAAGTCCTGAAAACCAGGAATGTTGAAGACAGGAAATGTTGAGGGCAGTTGAAGTAATCAGGCAAAGAGTGAATTCAACCTTCCTCCACCTTTTCTATTTGAGCCCTAAACAGACTAGATAATGTCCACCTACATTGCAAGGCCCATCTGTTTCACTTGGTCCACCAATTCAAATGCTAATCATTCCCAGAAATACCATCAGACACAACTAGAAATACTGTTTAACTAAACATCTGAATATCCCTTATCCAGTCAAGTTGACATAATACCAGTTATCTCCACAGAACGTCAAGGTTTCATGTTTTACATTTAGATATGTAATACATTTTGAATTAACTTTTGCAGTCCAAAATTAGAGGCATGCTGGTAATCAGTTGAATTTTCTTGGCTAAGGACTGAAGACAATTCTAACTCCTGGTCATTTGATTGAAAATATGCAAGATGCCTCCACTAAGAAACTAAAATCAAATTGTTGGCAAGGACTATTTTGGGTGTTGTAAGACCAACAGTCGATCCATAGGTAGCAATCTGATTACAAGTGATATCCAGTCTAGAAGCTATTTAATCCACTTCCAAATTCTCTTGAGATATCCTAAACTACCAAGAGTGAACTTAAGTTGAAAAAAAACCTAGGCGCCATGAGACCACCTGATAGGAATGCCTGACAAGAAGACAGGCATTGAGAAACTAGCTTATCAGAAAAACAGGACGTAGTGGTCAAGCCATCTGCATCTGGTAATCCCTGGGGCTCGATACCAGGAAATCAGGAGAAAAACCTCTGTGTCCCTGAGGTCACCTCCCATTTAGCAATCCCACTTCCCCTTAGCCCCAACCCTTACCCCATATTTCTGTGTGCTTTTGAAATTACTCTGTGTGTTTTTGAATTAACCAATAACCGCGCTTCTGCTTCTGTACCCTGCTTCTGCTCTATAAAAGTGCCAAACCCCAGCCTGTAGGCGCGCAAGTCCTCCGAGGAGACT
>NW_008358490.1:753236-772740 GCF_000622305.1 Nannospalax galili
TCTCCCAGGTAAGTCAGAAGGTGGCCAGGTTACTGGGGATTGATTGGAAATTACATTGTGCCTACAGGCCCCAGAGTTCAGGTCAGGTAGAGCGAATGAATAGAACCATTAAGGAGGCTCTAACTAAATTCTCGCTAGCAACTGGCACTAAAGACTGGGTGACTCTACTGCCCTTGGCATTATACTGGGCCAGGAATACCCCTGGACCTAGTGGATTGACCCCATTTGAAAAGTTTCAGTCACACCAACTTATATTAGTTACCAGATGTCATTAAAACAAGTTTCACCATGTCCGGGCAGAGCTCTGATCCCACCATTCTCCCTTCACCCTTCAAGATGACCTTATCCTGACCATTGCTTCTCCTCAACACTTGACTTTCCAGGCTATCTAGCATGCAGAAACATTGACAGCTTTTCACCTAACAAGTTAGGAGTGACCCAACTAAGGAACATTATGGTAATTTCAAAGCCAAGGAAGCAAGTCCATGGCAAGTACTTCATCTACTCTCTAGGCAGGGAGATTCTTCTGATGAACATACCAGATAATACCTATTTTAAAACAGTTGGGCAAAACTGAGTATATCCTCTGGAGATTTCTGCTGTAGTTTCTTTCCAAAACAAAATCCAAAAGAAGCACATAGTTAACATAGGGGTTTAACTTGGTTTGGGAGCTGAAGGGGGATATCAAGGTAAAGTGTCCATTGGGTAAAAGATTGTTAAGTTATTACCACAAGCCAGCACTCAGGAGGCAGAGCCGGGTTGATCTCTGTCAGTTCTAGGCCAACTGGGGCTACAGGGAGACCCCGTCTCAAAATGATCAAAAAAACAAACAAAAAAGAATTACCACCATGGATACATCATGGCAGAGGCTCTGAGGAGAGTTCAGACACACAAGGCAGAGTAGACTTCCCTTGTAAAAGGTTTCAGAAAAAGGGTGGTTCTATGTCACATAGTGATAAGCAGTACATAGTACCTGCTTACAGTCAAGCTGTCTCTGATTCCCAGGCCAGGGGGAGAGGAAAGGGGTCAGAGTCTGGTGGCTTGGGGCTGGTAAATTTCCTTTGTGGAAGAGAAAATTAAGGTGCCTGCCATTTTCCTGGAATCTGAGTGCCTGGGGAGTCTGTTAGAAAGTTACAGATTCATTGACATGCTCTCTGTAGGGTGTCCATCTGTCCCTGTAGCAGCAATGATCACAGAATCAAGTATGAGAGTAGAAATAGAGAGGGCTGCAGATTGGCATGATCTGAGCAGCATCTGGTCTGAAAGTTAACATTTATTTCCTAGAGTTTGGGAACCTGGGGAGCCTGTTAGAGAATCACAGATTCACAGGAAGGCTCTCAGTAGGGGGCTTGCCATTTCTTTGATAAAAGCTGTGAAGATGGAGAAAGAAGCTACTGCAGGTGGGTGTAGCCTGATTAGCACCTAGCCCAAAGCCCTAATAGGGGTGACCCTGATAATGATTGCAGCCATGCCCCAGACATGTGATGCCCTGTCTTCCAGAAAGTCACTGGTACCAGAGTACATAGGGTGTCTAGTCATACCTGGTGCCTGCCTCTGCAGTAAGAACTTGACATGTACAGAAGATAGCCCAGGCACATGCCACCAAAGCCATCAGGCAGCAGCCTCTTAGGTGAGCTGATGGGTTTGGTCTCTCTTGTCCTTGTCAACCACCACACAGTTTGCCTGTCAGCTCCCAGTGGTCTTGCACAGCTGCTTTGTTTTGTTTATTGTTATTTTTGCAACAGAGTACCACTAAGTTGTCCTTTTCCCGTTTTGGTGACAAAAATACCTGACAAGAGCAACAGTTTGTTTCAGCTCCTACTTTGGGTGTACAGTCCACCATGGTGGGAAAGGCATGGTAGCAAGAGCATTTCTAAATATGAAAGCAGGATCCTGAGGCAGCTGGTCAAAAGCTGTCTACAATCAGAAAACAGAAAGAGATGAACATTAGTGCTCAGGTCACTTTTACTTTCCTTTTTATTCGTAAGATGGGGGTGCCCACATTCAGAGTAGATCTTCACTCCTCAGTTTAATCTGTCTGGAAGCACCCTAACAGGCATGCCCAGAGATGTGTCTCCTAGGTGATTTGAAATCTAGGCAGGTTTAGTGAAAATTAACCATCATAAATCCACCCCTAGTCAACTTGGTACCCAAATACATTACTTTTAAATCATAACGCATGGCTTCTGAAAATTTGGCTACAATTCTTCATTGCTCTATAGATAAAATGTTTTGACTCTCTCCTTTGAGAATTTGTCTTTGATTCCTATAGTTGAAAAATTATATGTCTCAGTGTAGCGTTTTTGGCATTCATCCTGTCAGGTGTTCTCTGAATTTTCTGGATCTCTGTTTTGGTGTCTGGTATTAATGTGGGGAGAAATCTTGGTTGTTACTGTTTTAAATATTTCTTATTTCTTTTGCTCCTTTGCTTCTCGAGGTATTCTTGTTACCAAGGAAACCAAGGCTTCTTTTTTGGATTCATAGCATCATTAATAAAAGAATTTAAGAATGGACTCAGAAAGAAGCTTGAGGACAATTTTATTATAATTTGAGGGAAAAAGAAAAATAAAAAACGGGAGGCAAGCTGTAAATCTTGGCAGCTGCCTGGAGGAGGGAGATGGAGAAGAAACACATGACTTTTACAATGTACGTTTTTGGGGGATGGGGAGAGAAGCTTCAGAGAAAGAAGACAGTCTAGAGAGACAAGGAAAGCACGTTTAGGATTTTGGCCAGAAGATAAAAGTTATGCCAGTTGCTCTGCAGTGCCACCTGACAGATGTACTGCAAGTGTCTGCTCCAAGGGGCTTTTGGGAAGGAGAAGTACATTTAAGGGCATAGTCCTTCCTTTCTTAGTATATCTTCAAGTGAACCAGCCTCTTGGGGGTTAGACTCCTGGCCAAGTAGTTGACAGGCCCAGCTGGATTAGCTTATTTTTTTAATGTGTATGCGTGTTGCCTGCACCATGTGTACCATGCCCGCAGAGGCTAGAAGGGGGCATTGGATCCCCTGGAATTGGAGTTAAAGATAGTTGTTAGCCACCATGTGAGTGCTAGGAACCAACCCAGTTCCTATGGAGGAGCAATAGGTGCTCTTAGTATGTAGTATTTGGAGTAGCTTAGAATTTTAAGGTCTCCACCCAGGGCCATGGGTAGAGTTTAGACTTTATTCTTTCAACCAGGAAGAAACAGCTATTCCTTAATAGACCTCAACAAAACCCAGATAGCTCCACTTTTTGGATAGTAGTTTAAATCCTAAGGAGGGGGCTTTCCCTTCTAGTGTTAACAGGAGGTGGAGTCCAAGCTGACCACAAGGGAGGGTATCCAATCTCAGTGGCCTACCAAGGCTATTAGTCCCTACAGCATTCCACTGAGAGATATGATCCATCTTTTTAAAATATTTATTTATTTGAGACAGGGTCACTACATAGCCTAGAACTCTCTAGGTAGAGGAGGCTAGCCTTGAACTCACAGAGATCTGCTTGTCTCTGCCTTCCCAAGTGCTGGAACTAAAGGCTTGAGCCACCACACCTGGCTGTCCCACCTTTTGTAATAGTTCCATGGTCTTTGAATTTGTTTATAACAGTGTCTCACCCTGTGGCTCAGGCTAGCCTTAAACTCTCTGTAGCTCAAGCAGGAGTTAATTTGCAATTGCACCACAATACCCAGCTCTTAGACATTTCTCTGTTCTTTTCAGCTGTAATTCTCTCTGCTTTTCAGTTTGGGAGGCTTGTTTTTTGAGACAGCATTTTGCCACCCAAAGTTGACCTTGGACCTGTACACATGCATAAACATATGCACATACATGAATATGTACATAAATCATACAGGCACACTTTTTCTAAAAAGAAAAAGTGACGGCCGGGCGTGGTGCCCAGCACTCGGGAGGCAGAGGCAAGCAGATCTCTGTGAGTTCAAGGCCAGCCTGGTCTACATAGTGAATTCCAGGACCAGGACAGCTGGGGCTACAGGAAGACCTGTCTCAGAAAGACAAAAACAAAACAAAACAAAACAAAAACCTCCAAGGTATTATTATAGTTTGACTATGAAATGTCCCCAATAGCTTCATGTCTTGGGGGCTTAGCTGCCTTTTGATAGGGTTTTGGAAGTGACTATATCCTGAAGGCTCTGACCCTAATCAATGGTTTAATCCTTTGATGGATTCATATTAAGGTATCTTTGGGAGATGATGAATAGTTGGAGGAAATGGTCACTGGATATACGTCTTTGGGGTTGTATCTTTCCCTGGCCCCTTTCTATAGTACCCTTTTCTCTGCTTCCTGACCCCATGATTGTACAGTGCTCTGCTCTGCCAAATTATCCCAAGCATAAAAGACAAAACCCTCTGAAACAATAAGCCAAAATAAGTCTTTCCTTCTTCACACTGTTTCTGTTGAAAAATAACTACTACAGGTATATATACACAACGTGTCAAACCTGAAAGATAATGAAGAATAACAAACTCAGAAGTTAGGAGTGACAAGCACACACATACTACCAAAAACCTTGGAATGCAGGAACTTAAAGCAAGATCAATCGCTGTGTGACTGAAACCCAGTAGTAGTAGAATACAAGCCTCCCATGTGGAGGTCTTGGGGTTCATTCCAACCCCCTCACAATATATGACTAACAGAACATAAAGAAAACCATTTAGCTAAATTTACACTACCTTAAATCTACATGTTTAATCTTTCAAAGTTGATGTCACTAGATTCAAGTATTCACTCCCTCAAAATACTTGATGTAACTCTGAATCACTAAGTCTGACCTTTCGTAGCAATTCTCGTTTTTTGCTCACTGTATTTTTTATTAGTAAAATTTTGCCAATTTTCATGATGTTTAGAAAACAATCTTTAAGGACTGGGGGTATAGTTCTGTGGTAGAGTACCTCCAATGCATGAAGCCCTGGATTTTCTCTCTAGCATTTCAAGAAAAAAAGATAAAAAACTAAAATTAAGCAGGAGTGTTTCAATTTTATTTAATACTTAAGACCTAAAAGAATGCAAAACACCATAAACAAATGGTTATGAAACTGAATAGTCACAATGGACTCTACTAAGCACTTTTTCTCATTTAAAGGCGTCACAGCTTTTTCTGAAAGCGTTTTGGACCTGAGGTGCTGCTCAACATCGTCTTCCTTCTACTCTCCTTTAAACTCGCTCAGATGGCTTAGCACATATGCAGCCGGGATGAAAAAGGCAGTAAAAATCACCGAAAGTCCAAAAAGCGTTTCCTGGAAAAGAAAATGAAAACTGATGTTAATAAGTGAGGCTTCCTCAATCAGTAATTCACTGCCTAACAAGATGGTTTATGGGCCGAGGTACTTGAAGCTTAGCGGTAGAGGGACAGCTTTACAAGCTTTCATGCACAAAGCCCTAGGTTGTTACCATTACCCACACATACAAACTGCTAAAGATGTTTTCTGAGTGATGGATCAGGGTTAAGAGCCAATTCTGCTCCTGCAAAGGATGTGCGTTCAGTTCCCAGTACCCCTTTGGGGTTGCTCACAAGAGCCTATAATTCCAGTTCCAGAGCATCTGATGTTTCTGGCCTGCATGGGTACCTCTCCTCACATACGCACACACGCACACGCGCACACACACACACACACTCACACCCGCACCTTTTTTAAAAAAGAGTATTTTGTGAATTTGTCAGCTGTCCTAAAAGTAGGATCGTGGCAAAAGTGAAAATGTAGGCAATCATTCAAGTTGGTAAAGTACTCTTGGGTGAACACCAGCTCTAGGGAGTCCCCTGTGTGGGTCTCCACGCCCACCAAGGGTAACCGTGATGGAAGGCCAGGCCCTCTCCACCGCCTGCAGAGCCGCCCTGGAGGCCACCACGATGCCCTTTGGGGCCCTGGCTCTGAGCCCCTCCAGAGGCAAATCCCCCACAGGGGTTACCCCACCATAGAGGAGACCACACCACAGGGGCCATCCCACCAAAGACACCCGACACAGGAGCCACCCCGCACCCATCCATGCTGGTGTCCCCACGCGCTGGGGCCCTCGAGCCTCAGCCTCCCCCGCTGCCCCTCGCAGACGCCATCTCACCAGGGAGGTGACGACTGCCAGGCGTGAGCACTCCGAGTGGGCGAGGCGACCGCGAGGCTTGGCGACCAGGACCACAGGATGGCGGAGGAGGGAAGAACAGAGCAGTAGCAGGCGAGACATCGCAAGTCAGGGGAGAACCAGTGAGGTGCAAAAACCCCGACACCACCAGAGCCGTGAGGTGAGGGCCGGTGGCCAGAGGTGCTCGAGGAAACGGCGGACTACTGGTTTGCGCATGCGTGCCAGCCATGTGGGCGGGACTTGCTCTAATCCCGCCTCCAGCTGTACAAACCACGCCCCCGCCGCCCTGGGCTGCTGTTTTCATCTGGCCGGATGTACTCAGTGTCCCTTACTTAACCATCCCCCACCAGCATCGTCTGTCATCTTGTAACTCAGTTCCCCACCCATCTCCCTATTTGTCCAGCTTCCCATCTTCTCCCAATTTCCCTGCCAACCCTGTTGAACCCCCAAAGCCACACCCAGGATCCTTTGATTATCTTCTGAGTTAAGGTGACGGACCTAACGACCACCACCATCTATAGACACTACTCAGTAGGCCGTTGCTTGTCGTCATTGGCAGACTTCATACAATTTTACACTGTTCTGTAATGTCAACTAAAATTTCCGAAGATTGTCTTTTTGGAATTCTTGCTCCCTTCTCTATTTGTTTTTGTGTGCTAGAGATCAAACCTCGGACTTCATGCGTGCTACAAAAGTACCCTGCCACTAAGCTACACCCCCAGCCCTGTAACTTTTTCAAAAACCGGAGGGATATGAGTATGTTTACTTTAGCTTTGCTTTGTTTGGTTGTAACTCTTCTCCACCTATAAGTTAATTCTTAACAATGAAAACAAAAGTCAAGCATGGGGTGGTACACCTATAGTGAAAGCAGGAGGATCAAGAAGTCAAGGCTAGCCTAGGCTACAGAGAGTTGGAGGCCAACCTGAGCTATGTGAAATTCTGTCAGAGGGAGGGAGGGAGGGAGGGAAGGAAGGGAGAAAACTAAGGACAAATATTTATAGTATGATGATAATGTTAAAAATATTCGTGGTACTGAGAATTTGGACCCAAAGAGACGGTGGACAAATTACCCATCACTAAATATATATTTATTGAAGGAAAAATAGAATATATTGTGATTTTTGAAATTTAAAATAATAAATATTTCTTCTGCAAGCCTACTGCACAAGTAACATCTGGAATTTTTTAATATATATATTTCTGTCCCCTGTTATTTTCTTCTTCCTTAGATTCTTATTTCATTTTATTGTAGTGCACTCTTAAGCAATTCTTTCTGGAAGGGTCTGTGAGTGATAACTTTTTTTCAAAACTTGGGTATTAAAAAAAAATGACATGGAGGCTGTTAAGACTGCTTACTGCTCTTCCAGAGACCCTGAGTTCAGTTCCCAGCACCCAAGATAGGCAGCTCACAGCTACCTGTAACTCCAGCTCCAGGACATCTGATGCCTTCTTCTGGCCTTCATGACCTGCACAAATGTAGAATTCATTCACACAGACACACACACATACACATAATAAATAATAATAAATAAAAAATAATAATTTTTTTAATCTTAACAAAAAAAAAGACAGGACCAGGCAAGATGGTACAAGCCTTTAATCCCAGCACTCAGGCGGCAGAGGCAGGTGGATCTCTGTGAGTTTGAGGCCAGCCTGGTCTACATAGCAAGTTCCAGGCCAGTCAGGACTACATAGTGAGACCCTGTCTCAAAACAAAAACAACAGCAACAAAAACATATATATTAAAAAAAAAAAACCACAAAGAAAACTTTGCCTTCTATTTAAATGCTAATTTGGCTATAGTCCTGTTGAGATCAGTCTGTGCCCTGTTCTAAGGTACTCCATATTGTGAAAAACAGTGGTTTTCAGACTGTACCTTGCCCTGAGAGACTCCATTTTACAAGTAGCTTTTGACTCCATTTTTTGAGGATAGAAGGTGACTCTGAATTTGGACATGTGAAAGGCACCAACTGTCTGGGACCATCATGCAGCACAGACTGATAAATAACTTACTTTGGGGACTAGAAAATATGCCATTCTATAAATTTATCAGGTGAATTGGGATTATAAGGGTGTGAATGGAAGTTCCCAGAAAAACTATGCATCTTCTGCAAGACTGATTAACTGATGAGAGCTCCGGAGATTGTGGAGAGTCTGGAAATGTTGCAGGTCCAGAGTCTAATTACCACTTATCTCAGGCTACCTTTAGCCACTAAATAGCCATTTCCTTGCCCATCTCAGTTTCTGATCTAACAACCTGTGATTAATAGATTAAAAAAAAAAAAAAAAACCTTCTTGTAAGGTATTTACAGACCAGCCAGTCCCACCAATCAAAAAGTTAAGAATGTTATCAGAGAGCATCTGAGACCTATAGTAAAAATCCCCCAGCTTTGCTATGACCTGCCTACTGAATGTATCCACCAATGTATTTGAAAAAAATGTCTTGATTTATGACTTTTCTTTATTCTGTTACTAAAACTCCATAAAATTGCTTCCACCCTGAAACATGGAATTTTGGGTAATCTGAATCTGTGTTCCCAGACCATGGTCACTCATATTTGGCTCCAGAATAAACTATCTCTTATCCCCTTTGAGGTGAGAGCTATGCTTTCACATCAACAGAGGTATATAAGCATATTGGAATCAAAACCAAGTCCAATAACTTACTGGACATAGCAGACCAAGGAAAGGGTGTAACTCCCTCACTTGAATCCCATAAAGAAATAAACACTTAACACTGAGATGGCACTGGCCCCACCAACCTATCGTCTGATCACTGGTGTATATGTAAAAGAGCCAAGAGGCAGAGAACTGCCAGCTGTCTCAGAGGATTCAGCTGGGCTTGGTCCCTGCTGTTGAGACAGCTTACTCAAATCGCCATCTGTCCATGCTCCTGTTGACCTCTCTGAACCTGCCATTCATCCTTTGCTCATTCATTTATCTGGATCTGGTCCTGCCCTTTTGATGCCACCTAAGGTTGCAGGAATAGGTTTGTTTTTTCTACCAATCAAAGAATTAGAAGGCAAGAAAAAAGTGTTACCAAAGAGCTTGGAGATTCCCAGTAGAGCCACAATGTGATACTCAGGACACCGGGATCCTCTCTTCTGGTTCTTAGTTTCATTAATGAAACAATGTTAAGAACAGACTCAAATGGAAGCTCAAGGACAATTTACTAGCGTTTAAAAGAAAAACCCCAAGGCAGGCAAACTATAAATCTCAAAGCTGCCCAGAGAAAGAGAATGGAGAAGATAAGCGTGAAGGTCAGACACATGATGGCAGGCAGCCAGGGAAGGGGAGTTTAGAAAGAGTAAGGAAGCCCTAAGAGTTAGGAAATGTAAAAGCATATTTGGTCTCTCGCTAATATCCGAAAGAAAAAAAAACAGAAAGAAGTAAAAAGGGCTAGTCATGCCTTAATGAGTCAGGTCTCAGAAGGATAGGAAGACCCAGCTGAACCTCACTAAAGAATGGGGACTCTTGGAAAGAAAAGTACATTATCTTAAGGTGCATTCTTCTTCCTGGGAGGTGGTCCCTTAACCAGGTCTTTGATCAGCTCAACCTAGTTAACTCTCAAGGGAGGAGGCAAGGGCATGTCTCCACTTAGAGGTAGATTCCATTCTTTACTGTAACACTTTCACCTCTACAGCTGGACTCAACTCTACAGCTCAACTCCTACCCTGCAGCCCGCTGACTCTACAATAACCATAAACAGCTTCTCCAGCTTAGTTTGGTTAATTATGTCATCCCCTTGTCCTTTTCTGCCAGATTCAATTTGCATTTCTGTCAGACTCCCTGCTTCTAAGGACTTTTGAAATCTATTGAACTCTGCTGTAGCCTAGTAACCCTTTGTAGTTATTCTGTAATGTAGGTAGATAGTTGGATAGATAGAAAGACAGACAGAGATAGATAGATAGATAGATAGATAGATAGATAGATAGATAGATAGATAGATAGATAGATAGATAGATAGATAGATAGATAGATAGATAGATAGATGATAGATAGATTTACTATGTGATATAATGTATAGTCTGAGAGTTAATATTAGTAATTAAGATCGGAATAAAATAACCTGTGTTTTTCTGGGCTGAGGTTATCAAGGAAAGCAGGGGTATCTGGCAAATTGTTAGCAATGAAACCACCATACCTTTGTTGTTATTTTAAATTTGTTGCTATTCAATACAATTATGAGATTGTAGAAAGACACAGACATGTTCATCTATGTGTCTGACACATTGAGCTCATAATAAGAACTCTCTATTCAAAATCATTATCCCTTGAGTTTTTTAAAGATTTCTTTTTACTCTTTTGTATTTATGTGCATGTGCGTACATCTGTGGGGGGGTATGCACACATGCATGTGCAGATGCCCATAGAGGCCAGAAGAGGGTGTTGGAGCCACTGAAGTTTCAGGCAGTGGTAGTGAGCTGGTGACATTGGTGCTAAAACTGAACTCAGGTCCTCTATAAAAGCATTACATGTTCTTAACCACTGAGTCTCTCCAGCCCAGGATTATTTTTTTAAGTCATTGTCTCTCGATTTTCTTACTGGAATGAGTCAATAAGAAGTGTAATGTGGAGGCTGGACAGAGATGACTCAGAGATTAAGAACATTGGCTATTCTTGCAGAGACATGGGATTCAGTTCCCAGTACCTGCATGGTGGCTAACAACCATTCCAGGGGATCTGATGCCCTTTTGAACTGCACAGGCATTGCATGAATGTAGTACACCTACATATATGCAGACAAAACACTCATATACATAAGATAAATATTTTTAAAAGAACTGTAATGCTAATATAATTGTCATTCACTTGATGTAGCCCATTTTCCACTTTGGGGAATCTTGAAGAGGTTTCTTTTTCTTTAGATTTGTAAAATTTCTCCAGAATATGGATATATATGGGTTTTTTTTTTTCATTCAAATGAATTAGCAGTAGATAAGACCTTTTAAGATGAAGTGTTAAAATTTTCTCTAACTAGATCTGAGAGATCTAGTATCTAGTAGGGGGTTTTTTTTTTTGATTTTCTGTTTTTTGTTTTTTCCTGCTCTCAAGCCAAAATTCCTATTAGATTTTGATCCTTCTTGGAGGATCGTCCATGTTTTTCAATTTTTCTCTCACTGTTCATTTTTCATTCCATGTTCTACATTCTGGTGGTTTTTTCTGGCTTTTTTCTCTAGTCTTTTCTCTTGATTTTTTTTAGGAATTATATTACTAAGGAGACTACAGGCATAGCTCAGTAGTAGAGTGCTTGCCACAAATTATAGTTTTAAAATCCTATTCTTTTGCCTTTTTAAGAGTCATCTGTTAGTATTTTATAGACACACTATCACGTCAAATTTCCCTCTGAATATGAATTTGAAACTTTGTAATGTTCCCCACTGTTCCATCAGCTACTTGTGTTTCTTCCAGGGCAAACTCTATTTATTCACTTTGGCTCTGCTGGTTTTGTTCAACTATCTTATGACACTTGGCTGTCCTTTCATGCTTATGAATAGGAGGAATGAGGTAAATTACTCAGGTTCTTTTCTATTAATATCTTAATCCATTCAGATGGCTAGAATACCATAGACTGGATGGTTTATAAATTAAGTAAAATTTTTCTCACAGTTCTAGAAGGTGGTGTTCCTGGCCTCAGTGAGTTCTTTTTCTCATGTAGGATACAAATCAAACAAGAACTTTTTTTCTTTTGAGACAGGATCTCCATATGTAATGCCCAGGTTGGCCTCAAACTCCCAGTCCTGCTGCTTCAGTCTCCTGTGGGCCAGGGATAAAAGCATGTGCCACCACATCTAGAAAGACTAAGTAGTTCTAAGGTAAAGAAAAACTGAATATTTTTTATTTCCCAGACATGAAAAGCGCACAAGTGGCTACACTATAGACAGAATCACCACAACAAAGATTCACACTCCAACTTACAGAGAAGGGTTTGAATATTCATGCTTCTGCACCCCAAATGGAACTTTTAGTACACATCCACTTTGTACATGTGTCTATACCTGTGTTATAGCTACCCTCAGGCAGATATCTAAAATAGTTCAATGAAGGCATAATGAGCCTCAAGTACGATGTTCCCTCTGATGTCTCACCATCTTGATGGTTGGTGGTCTCCATCTTCTGCTTCTGTGTAGCTCCCTATTTTTCTACTCATTTATCTCAAGAAGTGTACTTGTGTACCTGTTATCAAAGGAAGTCCAGTAGCTTGCCTGCTCCAATCAGACTTACTGTTTCCCAAGATCAAGAAGCCAGCAGATTCAGTGTTGGTGAGGGTTCACTTCTGAGTTTATAGACAACTGTGTTATCACACTGTATCCTTAGAATAGAAGGAACACAGCTACTCTTTTGGGCACACACACACACACACACACACACACACAACACAGTGTTGGGAATCAAATCCAGTGCTTTGAACATGCTAAAGACATCCTCATCCTGTAGCTCATCACTGAGCCACATCCTCGGCCCCAGGAGCCTCTTTAATAAAGGCAGTGTACTAGTCACTTTCCTTGTTGCCATAACATACTATCTGACCAAAGTAAGTTAAGAAAGCAAGCCAGACGTGGTGGTGCAGGCCTCCAATTCCAGCACTCTTGAGGCAGAGGCAAGCAGATCTCTGTGAGTTCCAGGCCAGCCTGGTCAGCTATATAGTGAGTTCCAAGCCAGCTGAGACTACAGGGAGACCCTGTCTCAAACACACACACACACACACACACACACACACACACACACACACACAAGGAAAAAAGCATTTATTCTGGCTTAGTTAGAAAGGCTCATTCCATCACACTGGGGAAGGCATGGCAGCAGAAGCAGGAGGCTGGCTGGTCATATCACATAGGCAGTCAGAAAACCTAGAGAGCAGGAAGTGGGGCTGGGCTAGAAAAACTCAAGGCCACTGGGCATGATGGCCCATACCTTTAATCCCAGTACTCAGGAAACAGGGGCAGGCAGATCTCTGTGGGATCAAGACCAGCCTGGTCTAGACAGAAAGTCCTAGGCTGGCTGGGGCTACAGGGAGACCCTGTTTCTAAAAAACCAAAATAAAAAGTCAAGGCCCAGCCACCAATGACCCAGCTCCTCCAGGAAGGCTTCACCTCTTAAAGGATCTACAACCTTCTCAAACAGTGCCACAAGCTAAAGACCAAGTATTCTAACACATGAGGCTATAGAGGACATTTCACAGTCAAATCACAATAGGCACTAAGCTTATTCAGGAAAGTTATGACCTTATTGTTGCCAGAGTTTTAGGGCAAAAAGTCTAGGTCTTCTAGTCCCAACAGACTAGGTTCTTCCACCAGTTCCATTGTGCCAATTAAAGAGATGAGCAGAGGGGTGGAGAGATGGTTCAGCAGTTAAGAGAACTGGCTGCTCTTGCAGAGGACCTGGGTTTATTTCCCAGCACCTGCATGATGACTAACAACCATCTGTAACTCTGGTTCTAGAGAACAAGGGATCCAACAACCTCCTGCCCTCCAAAGGCATTGCATGCACATGGTGCACTTACATACATGCAGGCAAAACACTCATACCATAAAATTTAAATTTTTTTTAAATAAAAAAGTCATAAAGAGATGAATAGTGCTGAAGAGTAGAAAAAGGGATGCCAAGAAGAATGAGTCCAAGGCATGGAGGTAAAATTATTTACCAGGCCAGACTGATATAAAGCTTTAGATAAGGAATATACCCTGTTGAAAATACAGAAACATAGCAGGCAAATTCTCAGAGAGGCTCAGTTACAACTTGAAGAGGAATGGTGTCCTTTTATGGCCATTAAGACAAGTCATCTGGTCTTGTCTTGAGGGCCATTGTGGGGAGGTCAAATTTAATAGCTAAAAGGTGAGAAGTTCACTATCTTGTTTGGTAGTAAATTCTATATTATTTGTCCTTTGTGAGACTGGCTATGTGGTGTCAGGCTTCAGAAGTTAGGCTCTAATTGTTTGCAAAGGGCATCAGAAGTCACCGAGTCAGGCTCTAAGCAGTCAGGGTCTGACTGTTAAGAAAGTAGAAGATTTCATTTTTGGCCTTTAATTTTTGGTCTTTTTCTCTATAGGCAATTAACCATTTTTGTCTACAGAATATTTTGTCAACATGGCACCTTAGGAAGAGGAACATGTTAGGCTGAATTGGGCCCCAACATAGACATACTACTTACCAGCAACATGGCAATCACAACCTGATGGGCAGCATTCTGGGAAACAGAAACTAAACCATCTTAGTTTTAAAAATCCTGATCTTTGTTTTAAAAATGCACCCTGATTGTAACAACAATTTTCCATCGCAGCCAACAGAAACACTGAAAACACCTAACTGAACCCCCCCAAGGCACCTGCTGCTGACTCACCCTCCTGCTACAGTCTCACCTTCCCCTACCCGCAAAAGAAAAATCCTATAAAATCCAGCCTTCTGTGACAAGAAACCACTGCTCCCTTTCTCCCGTGGAAGCAGTCCAGCAGCTCGTACCACCCAATAAAGTTCTTATTTTCTCACCTCAGAGTGGTCTCTAGTGGTCCTGGTCTTTTCACGAACCTAACAGAACAGATACATGGGTCCAGTGACTCTAGATCCATCTTTGGGGTGCTAACATGAGCCTCAGGTATAAATAGAAGAATCAGAGGGTGAGACAAAAAGTATAGATAATGTAGCACTCCTGTTCAGAGTATAGTCGGGACGATCATTCTCTGAACTGTGGTTCTGCAAGACGTCTAAAGAAGTTGGTATCAGTGTCATCAGGTTCTCAAACAATGATTCCCCTTCTCTAGGGGACAGCCTTTCTGCCATAGACAATTGCTCTCATTGGGGACTAGTCTGTACTAGGAGACATTGCTGTACCTAGGATCCAAGGTGAATGCAAATTTAGGAAAATGAGTCTTATCTTTCTGCCTTCAACTTGAAGGAGAATGAAATAGGTTAGGTGTCCCTGAGTTTTTAGATGGACAGTCTTTAAGTGATTAATGTAAACACAAAAAAAATGCCAAAAAGAAAAAGTCATCGCATTTTAACAGTCAAACCCTGACTGCTTGGAGACTCCCCAAGTGATTTGTGATTTTTTTTTGAAAGTCTTAAAATTTTTTATTTATGTACAAAGACTAGCATGATCTCTTTCACAGGGTAGATGGTCTTGAATAATCCATTCAAGAACGGTCCCTTAGTCCAATTTAATGAATCCTACATCCTGCAGTACTGACAGAAACGCTGTCCACACATATGTTCAGGCTGTATTTCTAGATCAGACCATTGGCCGTTTGAAAGAGTGGGAACCTCAGCTGAATTTTCACCAGTGAAATTTTCACCAGTGACCCATCCTGCCTTCAGGCGTCAGCGGGGGAAAACGCAATTTGTGATTTCTCTTTTTAAAAAATTATTTATTTATTTATTTATTTATTTATTTTAATCTGTATGAGTGCATTGCCTGCATGTGTGTAAGTGCACCCATGTTGTGCAATGCCTGAGGAGGTCAGAAGAGAGCATCAGATTCCCCTGGAACTGAAGTTATGGAGGACTGTTAGCTACCATGAGGGCACTGGGAATCAAACTCAGGTCCTCTGAGAGAGCAACCAGTGTTCTTAACTGCTGAGTCAACTCTCCAGCCCAATTTGTGACTTTTTTTTTTTTTTTTAAGCCTTTTTGAGACAGGGTCTCCCTGTAGCCACAGCTGGCCTGGATTTGCTATGGAGATCAGGCTGGCCTCAAACTCACAGAGATCTGCCTGCCTCTGCCTCCAGAGTGCTGGGATTAAAGGTGTGCTTCTTACACAAACACTGAGAGATTCTTTCTTTTTGGAGAATTCATGCATAACCTCTGTGCCAGTGCTTATCTGCACACAACAATTAACATGCTTATGCAGAGTTAAGCAGGAGCCAGTGCCAAAGTAAAGGAGACACACAGAATAAAGGCAGAGATGCCAGGCTTTTCATCCTGCTTTTAGTTTTCTTGTGGGACCGAGAGTATCAACACTTTTTTTTTTTCATGTATCAACACTTTTTATCAAAAGCAGTTCCTAGTGCCAGCTATATTGTTAAGATGGAGAGTAGAGCAGAGTGGAGTGTATGCCTTACATGGAGGCTGGAGAAGCAGTATAGAAGCAAAACTTGTCAGCAAAGAAGGATGAGACCAATTAGAACTGGCTAGAGCCACTGCCACAGGTTCAAAGGCACTTGAGAGTATCTAAAAGGTGACTTGTCACTCATAAACTACATATAACAGAAAGCATGCCCCAAAAAGCCCACTTTATGCAAATGACCCAGAAAGCCCTTATTATGCAAATGACCCCCCAAAAGCCCGCCTTCCCTCTCTCCCCTAATGGGTATGCCTTCCTCAGCAGCCTCTTCCTTTCCTTCCCTTCTTTCACTCTCCCTGAGCCTGTGTAGACAGCAGGTAAGGAATGGAGGTAATGGGGAGACGGCTATCTGGGTGCTCACTGCTGTTAGAAGTCATGGGTCCAGGTCACAGCCCCTGGATGGTGCAGCCCCTACAGACCCAGGCGTTCAAGTACCCATCAGTATGGCCCTGAGTCCAGACACATCATACTATTGACTCTACCACATGTCATCCTTTCTCTAAGCTACTCTGCTCTGCCAGAGCCTGGCTGGACCATGCCCATTCTCATCTTTCTCTGCACTCCTCACACCCTTGCTCCACACGCCCTGCTGCCATTTTGTGTTGTTATGCTTTATTTAGTTCCAGTTTGTCATATTCTTTCTGCTCTCATATCCTTCATGTTCATGGAATATATATATATATCTCATTAGTTAAGGGTAAATTACCCTTTGTGACAAATCCTGAAATTATGTTGTGACTATCTTTTCACTGTTGTTATTTTTTCAGACAGGGTCTCCCTGTAGCTCTCTAGTCCCAGGCCACCTGGAGACTAGGCTGGCCTCGATCTCACAGAGAGCCACCTACCTCTGCCTCCTGAGGAGTGGGATTAAAGGCACACACCACCATACCCAGCATGTTCATTAACTACAGATAATCCCATCCTTGAGAGTATGAATTAATTCTCCACCGTAGGAAGATACTCCCTTGAGCATGAGGTTCAAAGGCAGCTTAAAGAGGAACCTGTTCATTTGTACCTCTAAACTGAATGGCAATCAAGAAAAAGAAAAAAAAAAAAGCCTGAGCCAATCATGCAGCTAAGTCTCTTCTCTGTCAAGTCAACCATTTGCCTCTTAAGAGAGAGAACTTGTTCCACTGAAGTAGAGATGGTCACTCCACTGAGAGATGGTCATAGAGGGGCTTGAGTAACAATCGTGAGAAAGTCATCTCCAGACATAATCCTGGAGAGACAGCACAAATAATTGGTTCAAAGGTTTGCTGGAAAGCTGGGCATGGTGGTGCACACCTTTAATCCCAGCACTCAGGAGGCAGAGGCAGATGGATCTCTGTGAGTTCAAGGCCAGCCTGGTCTACATAGCTAGTTCTAGGCCAGCTGGGGAGACCCTATCTCAAAAAGACCAAAAAAAGAAGGCTTGCTGGAAGATGGGTAAGCACCAAAGGGTTGGGGTCTCAAAGCATTGTTCTAACACTTGCATAGGGATTCTCGGTTGCCAGGGATGCCCGGTAGTGGGAATGGAGCATGGCACAACCCATCAGGTCTCCTTGAAGACTGCACATGGAGAAGAGAGATGCCTCCTTATTCCAGAGGCTGTCTGTTTCTTGCCTCTCTCCCTTTATGAAATTTAGTTCCGTCAGACTCCCTATTATACTGCATCTACAAGAACTGGAATAATTTGATTCTGATAAGAGTAACGTTTTTACTATGACACCATGTGCCCCTAATAGAGGCTTGGTGAAGGAAGTTTGGTCAATGGATAAAAGGACCAAGGAAGGTAAGAACTGACTTTCAAAAGTTGTCCTCTGACCTCCACAATCATGCAATAGCATGGCCATGCTTGTATGTACACACACAACTAGCTAAATAAATAAATAAACCCTATTATGAAACCTCAACTATGATAAGATCAGACTGGATATTCAAGGAAGGAAAAAATTCTGCCTGTATCTCAACAGGCTAGCAGAAGTGTTTTTTTTTTAATTTTATATGTATGAATGTAATGCCTGCATGTAGGTAGGTACCCCTGTATCATACAATGCCCGAGGAGGTCAGAAGAGGGAACCAGATCCCCTGGAACTATAGTTACAGGCGGTTGTCAGCCCGCATGTAGGTGCTGGGATTTGAACCTGGATCCTCTGCAGGAGCCAGCCAGTGCTCTTAACTGCTGAGCCATCATTCCAGTTGCTAGTTGAGGTCTTTAGAAAACTAAGATTACTTCAGCTGGTCCCCTCAGCTGTTCATCCCTTAGACAGGAAAAGATATTACTGAAGTCTACATAACAAGCTTCACCTCTGATTTTTATTTGTTTGCTTGCTTTTAGTAAGTTTTTTCTTACCTCTCAAAAGTATAAAGGTGTAAACTTTCTACTTTGTCTTAACTGGGTGCACTCTGATTTAATGCAATTGTGTGATGTATATTCCTGATAATTGTTTTCATATAATGAGTTTTATGTGTTATTTGGTGTCTATACAGCATGAAATAAAACTCAATCTGCCCTTAGATGTCCTGAAAATAACTGAGTAACAAAACCTGTACCTACTTCATTTTTATATTTTCCATAACAGTTGTGACTAAAATTACCATTCTTGGCATGCCTAATTTAAGTATATATGTAAATATGAACATCTTTAGGATGATTTTTAAACTTAAGATTAATTATTACATCTTAATGTACGAGAATTATTGCCTGTCTGCCTGTGTTTGCCTCTTTTTTTTTTTTTTTTTTTTTTTTTTTTTTTTTTTTTTGATATACTATGTATGTAGCTCCAGCTGGCCCTAAGCTTCCTATGTAGATCACCCCAGACTGACCTCAGTGTCACAGGGGACTGCCTGCCCCTCTACCTCCTGAGTGCTGGAATTAAAGGCGTGTACCACCATGCCTGGCTCTGCCTGTTTTTAAAAGACTTTTCTCAGATGTTCTGAAAGAGCAGCTTTAATTAAGTAAGGCAAGGAGAACATGGGTCTATGTTCATAAATTTTTATTACATTTGTTTGCTTATTTGTTTATTCATTTATTCATTTAGTGTATTGGGGGGGTGGCATGCTTACCACAGTGGTATATGGCGATCAGAGGACAACCTATGGGAATAGGTTCTTCCCTTCCACTCTGTGAGTTTTAGGGTTCTAACTCAGGTTGTCAGGCTTGACAGCAAGCACTTTTACATGCACCTTTACCTGGTGATCCATCTAGCCAACCCTATATGTTCATGTGCTCACCTTCCAGCCCACAAGAATCATGGCTTCCTAACCACTTTGACAAAAGTGTCAAACATCTGTATTGACCCTTCATCTCTGCCTGAGCAAGAGAATAAACTATTCATATCAGTTGGTTTGGGATGAGACAGAAGCTTGCAAGGGGGCAGCCCTCTCTTTTACTGAGATTTT
>NW_008358490.1:773269-799608 GCF_000622305.1 Nannospalax galili
CAAAAAAAAAAAAAAAAAGAGGATGTCTTCACTTTTTAAATGAATAGATAAGTCCTATTCATAAATATGAGTAGTTTAAACTATATTTTGCATTTGGGTTTCCTATACTTTTTTCTTTTGGCACTGTTGAGATGACATATACTCTATGATTACAATGTCACACTGTTTTCCTTCTAATCTGTTCCATCACTGCATTCCTTCTTGGAATTGTTCTTTTGTGTTCTGCCCCATTCTCAGGACACAGCCATCAGTATGTTTTTCTCTATAGCCTAAGAGATGTCAGATCCTAACTCAAAACTTAAAATGGTGAAGACAGCTGTACTGCAAGACCTGATGGCCCTTGATATAACAACAGCCTAAAGGAGAATCTGCCCAAGGGTCAAAAAGAAACAGCGGGGGCTGAGGAGATGGCTCTGTGGTTAAGAGCACTGGCTGCTCTTGAAGAAGGTCTAGGTTCAGTTCCCAGTACCCACATGGGGCACATGGGGGCTAATAACCATCCTTACCTACAGTTCCAGGGGATCTGACACCCTCTTCTGTCCTCCTTGGGCATTCTATTACAAGGGTACACTTACATACAAGCAGGCAAAACACTCATACACGTAAAATTAAAAATAAATAATTAAAAGTTTAAAAAAGAAATGTTTTTGTGCCTTCTAGGATGCATAGGGTAGAGACTAACTTGTGATACAGGGTTCCAGCCAATCCCTACTACAGAAGATCCAGATCATCCTTTCCAGCCACTAGACAGATTAGGGAGAATAGTGATGAGAGAACTTAATGATCCCCCTTAGGCAGCCACTACACCGCTCAATAGCAAGAAGAAGAAAATCCTTCAACTGCCCAAAAAGATTTCCGGGACACAGCTCTTGGGGGGTTTTGAGGTAGGAAACTAGGGCAGAGAGTAAGGTTCAGAAGGCCTTACACAAAGGCTGAAAAATTATACTACTAGGAAAATCTGTTCCCAGAGAGGAAGGCTGGAAACGCCCAGGCTGGCTACGTGAAACTTCATCTTTAAAAAAAGATGAATAAGCTAGACGTGGTGGCGCACACCTTTTGTCCTGGCACTTAGGAGGCAGAGGTAGGCAGATCTCTGTGAGTCAAAGCCAGCCTGGTCTACATAGCAAGTTCCAGAACAGCTGGGGCTACAGGGAGACCCTGTCTCAAAATAGACCAAATAATAAATTAAAATTTTTTAAAGATGAATAATGATGAAAAGTAGAACTTATCAACATGTTGGGAAGAGGAAGGCATGAAAGTGATCTCAGTTCATCTTAGGGCTTCTAATATGAGCTTTAGGTTTAAACAGATGACAAACAGGCAAGGGGCAAGGAGCAAGATGTATGTTAAGCAGCCCTGATCAAGACATGGTCCACACACCACCCACGATTATCTTTCAGTATCATTGTTTGAGTTCTGCAACATGCTCTGAAGAAGTTATCACTTTCATCTCTTGAGCTCAATCTGGTTTCCACAATGACATTACTTCCGTTCTAAAGGCAGCCTTACCCTCCTGGATTATTGACCTCATCTTGGGAGTGGTCTGTCCTACCTAGAGGCTTTTCTGTTTGTGGAACCCAAATGACAACATGTTTAGGACAAGGACAATTCTGTGCCTTCATATTTGAAAAGGGGCTGAGAAAGGTTAAGTAGACATTCCTTGAGTGGTTAACAGCTCTGTGAAGAGTCATGGAGGAGTCTGAGCCAAACTAACAGAGACATACAGAATAAAGGCAGACACACCGGGATTTTCAACTTGCTTTTAGGCTACTTTGTAGGTCCAAGAGAGTCAGTGCTTTCCAGCAAAAGCAGCTTTGAAGTACTGACTACATCATGAGCCTAGTAAGAGATGATCTGCTGTGCCATGGACCCATTTCCTGTTCATCATTGATTGGCTGAGCTCTTGATTCAAATTAAAGGTAGTTAAAATTTAATCCTAGCACTCAGGAGGCAGAGACAGGCAGATCTCTATAAGTCTGAGGCCAGCTTGGTCTACTTAGCCAGTTCCAGATGGCTATATAGGGAGACCATCTCAAAATAAATAAAAATAAACAAAATTTTAAGAAAGAGATGAGTAATAGTGAAAAGATTAAAAAAAAAAAAGGTTTATTCAGTGTGGCTACATTGGGAAGAGGAACAAATACAGAGGTTCAGTGGCATCTTCCCAAGTCTATCTTTGGGACCTTGACAACAGGCTTAAGTTTAAACAGAAAATAAGAGGTATGCATAACTAAGAAGTCCTGGTCAAGGTGTGGTCCCACCTATCATTGACCTATTACTTCTCTGCTCCAGTCTCTCCCTCTGCAAGGTGGTCTGACAACTTGTCAGTACTGTGTGACATTTGGAAGATGAGTTCCTCTTCTGGCTGGTACTAGGCTTTAGACTTTCTTCCAACATGAGATTCCTGGGAAATCCTAAATTCTTAGGGTCCTTTGTTTCAATAATCTGATACCCAAAGAGGAGAGGGGCACAAGAGTCTCTTACATTTTCTCCTCTCCCGGATAATTCTATTGGTAAAGTCTTTTTTCAGTTTCTCAGGGTTATTATTCCATTTTTCTTTTTCTTTTTCTTTTTTTTTTTTTTGAGACAAGCCTTGTTAGAAAATGTTGGATCGAGATTGACCAGGACAATGTGAAAATGAAAGATGAGAGACGACCTCAGGAGCAGATGGCTCTTTATTAAGAACAATGAAGGTGGCGACAGGTTCTCCATGGGATTTGAAACTGTGCCCCATGGCCCAGTTGGCATGTGGCTTATGAGGGTTTGGAGAAGAGGAAGTGATGACTGCTTTTTATGGTCTGGGCGCTGAGAAGAAACATATTTGATAGATTTTTCTTAACAAGTTAAAAAATTCAGCTCGCTTCCACGCTGGAGAGATCAGAGACTGAAGAGATGCCTCCGAAGGGCTCTGCGTTCCTGGTCAGGACTTTTGCTCACTGTTGGGTGTGTTGAGATGTTGAACTCTCCCTCAACTTTAAAAAAAAAAAACAAAAAAAAACATGGATATCTGTTGAAATAAAACATTCAGTGTGACAAAAAAACAAAACAAAAGAAAAAAACACAGTTAGTGGGGTTGGAAAACAGTAAGTGACTGGCTGTTTTTTATGGTCTGGGGGGCTGGGAACAATGTAAATGCAGGTGACACAGTTTGGAGGTTTGAGACAAAAGGGGCTGGTATTTGTTTTCCCATATAACACAGTCTTCGGGTTGAGGGTTTTACACAGTTCCTGGGTTGGACACTAGCTCGGGTCTGTGGTTTACCTAACCTGGTTTGGGGCCCTTTAAGTCCAGACATTTATCTTTCACTTATGTTGCTCAGTCTGGCCTCAAACTCACATAGTTCTCCTGCTTCAGTTTCTGGAGTGTCGGGATTACAGGCAGGAGCCATGATACCCAGGCATTTTACATTCATCTATCTATCTATCTATCTATCTATCTATCTATCTATCTATCTGTCTGTCTGTCTGTCTATCTACCTATCTATCATCTATTGATCAATCAATCGATCGAGCAATTGATCTATCTATCCGTCCGTCTGTCCATCCATCTGTCCACCCATCCATCCATCCATCCATCCATTCATTCTCTCTCTTTCTGCGTGTGTGTGTGCTTGCCACAGACACACACGCATCCACAGCACTCATGTGTAGGTCAGCGAATAATTTGCAGGAAAGAGTCAGTTCTCTCCTTCTACCACGTGGTCCTGGGGAATGGAACTCAGGTGGTCAGGCTTGGCAGCAAGTGCCTTTACTCACTGAGTCATCTCACTGCCCCCATTTTTACTTTTAAAAAAGGAACAAAAATAATGATGTTATAGGCATGGATCAGAATCCAGAAGGCACCTGCTGGGACTTCCAGGCTCTTGTAACCTGGAACAAGGAACTAGTTCAGGGACATGTAGATAGTGGTAGAAATAGTTTATTAAAGGAGAAAAGCACTTCTGAAATTGGAAGTGGGCCAGAGCTAGAGAAAGATCAAAGGCTCAGTGTCCCTTTCTAGAATTTGTGGCATTTTAATGGGTCATTTACATACTACTATCCTTTTTTGTTACCAGCAGACAAGGATAGGCCGTGGGACTGACTGTCCAGTCTTTCTCTGCAATGGTTCCTTTAATGTGTTAATCTTTTTGTAAAAAATTATTTTTTTTATTTCTTTTTCGGTCTTTTTTGAGACAGGGTATCCCTGTAGCCCCAGCTGGCCTGGAACTGGCTATGTAGACCATACTGGCCTTGAACTCACAGAGATTCACCTACCTCTGCCTCCCAAATTCTGGGATTAAAGGCGTGTACTACCACGCCTGGCAAAAATTATTTTTTAAAATCTCTCTGTGTGTATGTATACCTGTGAAGGCCAGAAGAGGGTGTCAGACCCCCTGGAGCTGGCTGGAGTTACAGGCAATTGTGAGCCTCCCAAGATGGATGCTAAAAACTGAACTCTGGTCCTCTGCAAGAGCAGTAACAGCTCTTAACTGCTGAGCTATCTTTCTAGTCCCTCATGTACTGATATTGAAGCCTCTCAGCCTTCTTCTCCATTCAGCTCTCTGTCTTCACTGATGCTGGGTACAACAGCAGGCACCTACAGTCCTAGTTAACAAGGAAAACGAGGAAGGAGGATGCTTGAGCCAGGAATTCAGAGCAATCCAAGGCAATATATTAAGATACAGTCTTTTAAAAAAAACCCAAAACCTGAAATTGAGAAAGAGCTTAATTCGAAGAAGCCTGGCTGAATTTATCCTAAGCTTGGGAAGTTTGAAACAGAGCACAGCTGATGTGAGAATCAAGCATTTTAAGTTTTTCTCTGTAACAAAAGCCTTAAATTACCTTTGACAGTGCCAGTAAATCTGACTCAAAAATTCAGCCACAACACAATTAAGGTCCCTGCCACACACCCCAACCCCAGGAGATAGCACTTTCAGCTACTCAAATTACAGGTACAAACAACCCTTCCTCAGTTTAATTTCTCCAAGTCACAAAAGATCAGCACTGTTAACTCAGCCCTGTACAATTTTCAATAAAGGACTTAGTGGGCTTGAATTTAGTGTGTTCCTAGTGACCCACAATGCCAGCCCTCCCTTTTACAGTTACAGTTACATAAAAGGGCACAATTAGAGCTCGAGCTCTGTATATACAGTGAATATAAAAGACAGTCTCGCCCACTTACCTTTTTTTTTTTAAGTGTTCATTCTCTGATAATATAAAATAAGCTGATGTTAGGATTCTAGAAAATTATATAACAAAATTAACACGGTTCTCCCTCACATCCAAATATCTTGAACTGTGTCCTCTACTATAGCACCTTTAATTTTTGTTCAAGGACCGAATGTCTTTGAGGAATGAAGTGCCTCTCTTTGTCTCTATTTGTGTCTGTCTTTGCAATTGCATGACCTCAAGGACAGAGAAATTCAGATAAGCAAGCAGGAAGAGCAGAGGAGTTGCAAAGGTGGGGAAATATTCAAGTTATGTAACTGGTAACATCCATCCATAATACACTTTTGCATTTGCAGGCACAAAGGTAATATAAAAAGATCCAATAAAAGCTGTGGTCCATAATTACAAAGACACTTGAAAAAGAAGTGCCTTCAGGCAGTTTAAAAGATAACAGTGTCTCACTTTGTAGCTCTGCCTTACCTGGAACTAGGTATGTAGACTAGACTGGTCTTGAACTCACAGAGAACTGCCTTCTAAACTCTGGGATTAAAGGCATGTACCATCACACCAGGCTTAAAAGCTAATCTTGGTACCCCACTTTCTTTTTTTTTTTTTTAGACGTGCACATTTTAAAAAATTATTTTTAGAGATGGCTCAAAAGTTAAGAGCACTGGCTGCTCTTACAGAGGACTTGGGTTCAGTTCCCAGTAACCACATGGCAGCTAACAACTGCCCATAACTCCAGGGGAATCTGATGCCCTCTTCTGACCTCCCCGGGCACTGCACAACACAGGTACACTTATATACATGTAGGCAATACACTCATACACACAAAGAAATTAATTAAAATTTCCTGAAAATAAAACATAATATAAAAGCAGTTTTCATTTTCTAGTATCACCTGTTTTTTTAAAATATTTTATTTTTATTTTATGTGTATGAGTATATTGCCTGCATGTAAGTACCATATGCATGCAATACCCTCAGAGGCCAGAAGAGGGTGTTGAATCCCCTGGAATTGAAGTTTTGGACAGTTGTTAGCTCCCATGTGGGTACTGGGAACAAAACCTCGGTCTTCTGCAAGAGCAGCCAGTGCTCTTAACTGCTGAGCCATTTCTCCAGCCCCTTACTTTTTCTTTTTTAATTTGATATTTTCATCTCTCCTGAATTATATATCCAGACATTTTTTTGGAGACCGTGTATTGATATGCAACTCAGGCCATCCTAGAACAAGATATGAAACCCAGGACAGCCTTGAATTTGTGATCCTCCTGCTGTAACCATTCTGGCAGGAATGAAGATGTTCTATAAAGAGACACTTTGCTCCTCCCTTTAGCTATCAAGACTACTGAAACAATAGACCCAAGAAATTGGAATTTTGCCAGAATTCTCATGCTGGGAGAAGTAAAAGTCTAGGAGCCTGGTTCCAGCCTGAGAACCTGTCTCCCAGAAAGAGATTTCACACAGTTCTGACAACTTATCAGACCATCTTGCAGGAGAGAGTGGGGCTGAAATAAGGGTAATGGGGGGATCACACCTTGACCAGGACTGTTTAGCTATGCGTTCCTCTTACCTTCCATTTAAACCTACACCTTGTGCTGGAGAAGTAGCTCAGCAGTTAAGAGCCCTGGCTGGTCTTCCAGAGGACCCAGGTTCAGTTCCCAGCACCCACACAGCTGCTAACAACCGTCCTTAACTCCAGTTCCAGGGGCTCAAACGCCCTTTTCTAGCCTCTGTGGGCATTACACAATCCATACATACATGCAGGCAAACACTCATACACATAAAATAAAAATAAATAAATTCTCAGGGCTGGAGAGATAGCTCAGCAATTAAAAGCACTGACTGCTCTTGCAGAAGACCTGGGTTCCATTCCCAGCACCCGCATGGGAACAACTATCTGTAACTCCAGTTCTCCAGTTCCAGAAGATCCAACTCCTTTTTCTAACCATCTCGAGCATTGCATGACACGGGTGTACCTACATACATGTGGACAATATGCTCATACTCACAAAATAAAAATAAATGAATAAATAAATAAATAAATGAATTCTAAACCTACCCCACATGTCAAGACCTTTTTGATCTTCCCAATATCACAATGGATAAACCTCATTTTTCTGCCTTCTACTGTTTGTCTCTTTAATTGGCCTAATGAGGATGGGTGCAGTAGGTTGCAAGGGCTGCCACTGACACTAACAACTCCCTTGATACTGCCTCATTCTCATGAGTGCTACACTGCCATAATCAGCCATAGAAAAAACCAACAGAGTCACAAGATCAAAATGCAGATCCCAGGCCCATCATTTACTATCATAAATATACCACATTTAAAAATCCATGACTATTGATAGATACATGGATTGCTGTTTTTGACTCATATAAGCAATGCTCCCTGAATATCCTATTCAGATCTCCTGGAATACATGAGAATAAGTTTCTCTGTAGTCCCAACAGTAGAATGACTGTGTCACCAACCAGCTGAGCATTCTTTTACTCTATTGTGGAAATCACAAAAGGGCAAAGAAGATCCCTTAATGTTGGCAGCCTGAGCTTTTGAGTGCTAGCGGCTTTATGAACTGGACTCTCAAGGCCAGAGGTTTATAGTTCTAAGCTTTGAGAACCACAGATTTATGACTCTAGGCTTTCAAAGCTTGAGGCTTACTGCAGGTAGTGTTACATTTCTGAACTTTCAGTGTCCAGTTCCTCGGCTTTTAGCCACTCCAGGTGACTGGACAGCTCTCTGGACCTCTTCCAGCAGTTGCGGCTAAGAGCTTTTTGCAGCCTCTTGCCTTCTGCAATCTCTGCTCTTTGCAATCCCTTGCCTTCCGCATCCTCAACCTCTGCTTGATAGCTTGCCTTCTTAGAACTTCCACAGTCCTTCATTTTCTCCCTTCTCAGCTTCTTACCACTCTCTGAACTCTTCAGCTGCCCTCTAGCTGCTGCTGTTGGGTGTGCCTGCCCCTGGCAGCCCCAAGAATTTTCTGTTCTTTTGTGTGACCAGCTCATCCTGCTCTACAAACACCACAAGCAAGCAAGCAAACCTTTCAGAACGGCGTATTGGGACGCTAACGCTGCAACATGGGTAGGTGGGGGGTACACAGTCAGGAAGGCTCCCTGACTGACCCGAGAATGAGGTGAATGCTGCTTATACAGTCAGTCACCCTCGCACACAGCTGTCATGGGTGGAGGAGGTGCTGTGATGAGGTCAGGAGCTTCTCGGGGAGAGGGATGCACCTGCAGTGGATGCAGACAAGGTCACCAGGGTGTCATCTAAAGCTGTCAAGGGCAGGGTGAAGTCTCTCAGAGCCGATACAGCAGTCGTGAAACAGTCGCCCAAAGCAGAGGCGGACTTGACCATTGAGACAATTTCAGGGCTAGACAGAAGCCTCCTGGGGCATCTGTGGCTGAATTAGTCTCCTCAGGGCATCTGTGACTGACTGAAGTTTCCCTGAACAGCAGCAGTAAGGTATAAAACGGGAAGCCTGGGGGCCAGAGAGATGGCTCAGAGGTTAAGAGCACTGGCTGCTCTTGTAGAAGACATGGGTTCAATTCCCAGCATCCACATGGCGGTTAACAACTATAACTCCTGTTTCAGGGCATCCAACGTCTTCTTCTGACCTCTGTGGGCATTGCACGATCTGGGTGCACTTACATACATGCAGCAATACACTCATACACATAAAAATAAAAATAATAAAAACAAACAAAAACCAGAAAGACTGTTCTGATGATAAACTGCTCCAAGAAGCAGCTGTCTGATTGACAGCTGCTCTGCTCCCAGTTCAAATGATAGCAACTAGAGGTGTACTTGCTGCCACCCGAGTTCTACTTCAAGAGCAGCAGCAGTGTTGTTCACAATCACCCAAGACTGGGGAACCATGGCTGGCAACAGCAGCGGCTCCGGTCAGTCTCTGTTCCTACCCGATTCATGACCGCTTCCTCGGAGGGAGTTTGACAACTGTTAATCAAATAGCTAATTTGCTAGGCCATAGCATCTTTAATTATTTAAAAGGGACAAACACATTAAGGAATATTTGCAGCAAAGATTCAATATGAAATTACCATACCTCTCAACATTTGCCTAAAAACAATAAAGTACCAAATATCTTGGGGGAGGGTTGGGTCCTTGTAGCCCCCCCAAAATTTATTCCTCCTGACTTCCTCTGAAGAGCCATGGACGAGCACAGGGTATCCTGGGAAGACAGGTGGAGCCTAGCATGGTGGAAGATTGGAACTTGAGGAGGAATTGGTGCCATTCTGGGAAGCAGGGAACAGGGAGTGGGCAACCCAGCCTTCCCTGGACCCCATGGGGCTCCGGGGACCTCTCAAGGACCCCGTAGACCCCACATGGGACTCTATGGGGTGAGTGGGCATGTGGGGACACAAGATGAGGCAGACTGTGGGCAAAAGAAATCCAGAATGGCAGGCCGCTGAGCAACGGTGCAGAACTGGGCACCAGGTGTTCGTTTTCGTTTCTTTGTAAGTCACCGCCGCCCCCGCAAAGGTATAAACCATGCAAAATTCAGATAAAGATGTGTTATGTGGTTTGTCTACCAGTGTCAGGAGCATGAGACACTGAAGAGAGTGAGGGCAGGTCAAACAGAGAGCGAGAAGGAGAAAATTTAGTGGGACAAAATTGGCATAGTCAGCAGGATGGCATTGGAAATGACAAACTGCAGGAGTTTGGGAAAAGCAAGGGAGCTAATGGCAGCACTGACGTGGATCTTACAATGGATTATAAAATATGTAATTAAAAAGGTGCAGGCCAGCCAGGCATGGTGGCTCATGCCTTTAATCCCACCACTCAGGAGGCAGAGGCAGGCGATCTCTCTGAGGTTCAAGGCCAGCCTAGTCTACATAATGAGTTTCAGGACAGCTGGGGCTATAGGGAGACCCTGTCTCAAAAAGACCAAAAAAAAAAGGTGCAGGTCATGCAGAAGCATGCTACACAGCTGTGTTGTAAATGTGGGGAAACAGCCAAGTTATGGGCATGTGAAGATTTGTTAAAGGTTAGAAAAAGTTTTACAGGCCTTGGACACAAGCAGATAACCCAGAGAGGGGGGACGGCCACTTCGCTTAATAAAAGATTTGCCCAAGGCAGGGGAGGATGAAAAAGGTAGGGAGGTCCTGGCAAATCCAGTTGCAGAACTTGAGAGAGAAAAAAATAGGACATTTTTATTTTTGTAAGGTCCAAGGACTCCAGGAAAAAGACAGACAATAATGAAAAAGGAAACAACCTAAAAATAAAAGTAGCTAAAGCTGCCCCTCAGATTCAACTTTTGATACAAAAAGACAAAAAAAGCTAACAGAACTGTAGCTAGGAAATACTCCACACTGGAACTGTTAAAACTAGGAAAAACTTACAAGCAAGCAATCAAGGAGCCCCTCACCACATGGCTCATGAGGATATGGGACATGGAAGTAAATAACATCAGTCTAAGTCCTTTAGAAGCTTCACAGCTGATTTATATAATCACCCATCCATCTTTGCGATATAGACTGCTCAACCTAGGCCAGTGCAGGGGGGAGCATTAAAGATACATGGTCATCACCAAGAGAAACTCCCATAACTAACAGAGGCTGGAGGACTATAAAGGAGGGACAGGCATTACTAGGAGAACTAGGTATGAGAAAAGCAATATATGATACCCAGTTCACTGGGCCAGATAAGACTGTGTTCACCAGAGATATAAAGGAAAGCTTAATTCAACTGGTACCTTGAGAATGGTATAGACTTTTAATGGTTTTACTAAGCCCTTTAATGGGACAGGGGCTTTGTAAAGTGAGAGCGGCTTTAGCAGATCTAAATGACACTGACCAGCATGTAAAACATGTCTGTAGAATAACAGAACACCCTACAAAAGATATAAAAAGACCAGACAGAAAAAAAATGGTCCATTTGAGTTACTCAAAGATAAATGTGGCAAGGCTTATGTTGAGCCCAAATTCCCAGATAAAAAAATTGATAGAAAACCAAATTTGATACTAAGGAGTTTCTGAAAGGCTTTAAAACCAGAATAAATTATCAGATTACATTCAGAAGGATAAAAACTGCCCCAGGGTGGTTAAGAATCCCCAAAGATTAGATAAAGTGCATTTCTCTCCTGATAAAGGCTATATTAGGGGTGGAGGCAATTTTTCCCACCAGGGCATCCCCAGCAGCCAGGTATGGTCAATGGAAAGGTGACAGACAGGGCTACAGTCAGGAGACAGATGCAGAGCCTGCCTGACTCAGGGAACCAACAGGTACAGCAGGAATAAAATAAACCCCTGCCTCCTTAGCCCAGTGTAGGGTCAGGCAACTGGAGCTAACACCTGTAAGTGTATCAAGGATAAAAGAATACAGGAGACTCCATGTAAAATCTCCAAAATGCAAAATGACTCCAAAGGGATAACTAAAGATAGTAAAGAACTAAACAAATTAATGCCTTGTACCCATGCTATAGTACCTAACAAGGATCTATGGAGAAAACAGTTAACACGAATGGATAAAACCTTTCCATGCTGTGTTAGACCTTGTCTATGAGTGATTTAGTATATGTTAACCTTCCTTTGAGTGTTTTACAGATGTGAAACCCATTTGAAAGATACATGAAGAAACAAAGGCCAGCTATAGCTGTAAGATTCTTGGGAGTTTTATGATTGGGTAAAATAAAAACAGAGGCTCTCAAAACTGTGCAACTGGTAAGAAAAACTACAGTACCAGGGGTGAGTTGCCCCCCATGAGCTGTTTGCCAGAGAGATCCTAGAGGTCCTCAAACTAACTAAGGCTTTTGTCACTAATGTCAGCTGTACACTAGAAAGGTTGGTAAGGCCATGTTGCTAAAGATACTGCATGATGTGAACATGGGAGAAGGAGCAATGGAGCCAAGAAAAGCTAAAAACTCCATGCCGCTTGATGGATGGCTTTTATAATGCCAGAAGGCACTATGCAGATGGTTGGGGAAAAAGGATGCCCCATGATTCTGCTCAACAACGGACCCTGTGTGCCACACACTATTGACATGCCAAGCAATGCCTGCTAGTACAATAATGGCTTGACTAACATATGTACAACTGACAAATTTCTAATTGAATAAGGCCTGCTCCTAGGGGTGGAACATACATTTGGTCCTGTACACTAGGCCAACCCCCTGTGTCAGGGAAGGCTATAAGCCCCAACAAATTTCTAATTGGATAAGGCCCGCTCCTAGGAGTGGAACATACATCTGGTGCTATAGACCAGGCCAAACCCCTGTGTCAAGAAAGGCTACAGGCCCTAGTAGGGAAGCCATTGCAAGTATACTGTTTAATAAATATAATACACCTACTGGGATATCTTCTAGGCATTTGTATTTACATTCATGTTTGTTTAGGTGTGTCTACTTCCTTCCATTTGTCTTTATAATAGGGGAAACACCACTGAGACAGAGCAATGGCCATGTCTTGAAGATGAATGATGGGGAAGACCAAGAAGTCACTAGCCATGATACAAAAAAGATTGCCCTACATCTGTCAGGGGCCCTTGTGGAAGACCGGTGGAAAGATTTCAAGAGTGGAGAAAAAGGGTGGCATGTAGCCTGAAAATGATTTACTCCTCCCGACTTCTCCAAAGAGCCATGGGCAAGTGGAGGGTACCCTGGGAAGAAGGGTGGAGCCTAGCATGGTGGGAGGTTGGAACTAAAGGGGGAGGAATTGGTGCCATTCTTGGAAGTGGGGAACAGGGAACAGGCAAGCCAGCCTGCCCTGGACCCCATGGGGTGCCGGGGGACCTCGCAAGGACCCCATGGACCCCACACAGAACTCTATAGTGCAAGTGGACATGCAGGGACACGAGATGAGGCAGACCGTGGGCAAAAGTGATCCAGAATGGCAGGTCACTGAGCCGAGGCACAGAGCTGGCCACCAGGTATTCGTGTGTTTCTTTGTAACTCACTCCCTTCCCACCCCAAAAGGTATAAACTATGAAAATTCAGATAAAGGTGTGTTACGTGGTTTGTCTACCAGTGTCAGGAGGCATGAGACCTTGAAGAGAGTGGGGGCAGGTCAAACAGAGAGTGGGAAGGAAAAAATTTAGTGGGACAGTCCTCCAGGTCTGTCCCACTTAGACTGAAGTTTTTATCTTTCCTGGGCAATGCTAAACTGCTTTCCTAAATAACTTTTACTCTTTTCACTCCCACCAGCAATAGAGGTTTTTCAAAAAATTAATCCATGTATTAATCAACCCTCACACCGAGAGTTTCTTTTTCTAAGATTTTATTTTTATTTATTTATTTCTATTTTTTATTTAAAGACAGGCTTTCACTGTGTAGTCCTGGCTGGCCTGGAATTGGCTACATAGACCAGGCTGGCCTCCACCTCACAGACATCCACCTGTGTCTGTCTCCCAAGTGTTGAGATTAAAGGTATGCATCAGCACTCCCAGTTACTTTATTTTTTTTAATTATTTGTATATGTGTGTCTCTGTGTGTGCATATGTGGATGTCACTACAGGTGACTGAGGAGGCCAGAGGTGTAGGATCCCCCAGGAGCTGTAGTTACAGGTGGTTGTGAGCCATCCCATGTGGTTGCTGAGAATTGAACTCAGGTACTCTGGAAGAGCAACAACACGTCCTCTTAACCCCTGATACATCTTTCTAGCCCTCTTTTCCTTTTTTTGTTTTGTTTTGAGACAGGGTCTCATTTTGTAACCCAGGCTGGCCTGAAACTCTACTATGTAGCACAGGTTGGCCTTTAATTTCTGGCAATCTTCCTGCCACTCTAAACTGGAGTTTTAAAAACATAAATATGTTTATGTTTGTATATGTTTTGTGTATATATGTATGTGTATATGTGTCTGCATATGGGTCTGCACATGCCACAGTACCTGTGGAGATCATAGGGCAATTTGTGGGAGTCAGTTCTCTCCTTCCTCCATGTGGTTTCTGAGAATTGAACTCAGATTGTGTTGGGGGGCCCTGCCATCAAGGTCGCAGTCCACCATGTCCAGATAGCTCTACGAGCTCGGCACAAAATGGAGGACTCCCTTTACAGCAGGGTCTTCCTACTCTCTGACTGACCTTATTTGGAAAGTGTCTCCAAGCACAGATGTCTGACCTTATTTGGAACATGACTTTTGACACAGTTCCCTGCAAAAGTTGCCCCTAGGTTTTTCCTGTATGATAATTAGGCATTGCACTACAGCCACTCCATCCCACCTACCCTTTCTATGTGATAGAGTCCTCCTGCCACATGCAAATAAAGCATACTATGAACACCTATCAGGTAAAGCTTTGGCTGCTGTCCTCACCCTATATCTTCCCTCCAACCCTCCTGAATAAACAAGCCGTCTCACTGAAACTGACTCCCAGAAGGTCTTTCCATTGTACTCATGGCTGTCCTAACCCTGTTCATCACCTCTGCGCCCTTTGTTCTCAAGGATAGGTGGCCAACAACCCACAAGGGAAGAGAGACCCACAGCTGGCACCCAACGAGGGGCTCCTGGAATGCACGGAGTTTGTGAGTACCCCCTTCATCAGTGTAGCAGCATTTTTGCCTTGGCCATCCCACCCTGAGGATCAGCAGTCTCTCCTTTCCCCCTTTTGCTTTCAGTCTGTGCCTTCACGAGGGACGTTCAAGACAAAAGAGCAATTGAAACTTTCTGATCAAGGCCACTTCCTGATGTCAGCTGAAGGCTCCTAGTCCTCTGAACAGACCCGGACTGCCTGCCCGGGTGTCGGCAAAGACCTCCTATCTATACGTCTCTCTACTGGAAAACCTGGTTACACAACAACCAGTTAAAAGCTCCTAGAGCGGTCACCGGTTCTCTGAAATTTGTGGTCAGGCTTGTGCTCTGGACTAATTAGGAATTCCCCGTGATCTCTGGGTTTCGGGAACATTCCACTAGGACTCAGCGTTTCACACCCCTTTCCTTTTCTATCATAGGCAACACCCCTAGAAACAAGGGATCCCCAAAATTCTAATAACTTCTTTACTTGATGATAGTGCAGTTATTTTTCAGACACACTGAATTGAGCTCATAAGAGAGCAGATAAACTTCCTTATCCATTTTGTTATCTTGCCTCAGGGCATTCAGGCTTAGACTAAAGTGGCTGGGTGGCTGTGGAGCATTTAAAGAATTTAAAGTGGCTTGCCCCATAGACAAACATTTTTTTAAAAAGGGATTTTAAAAGCCACTGTCCTGAGGGCTGGAAGTCTCTTTTCCTCTCTGTATTTTCAGTTAGCGCCTTCATGAGGAACCAGATACGGTTTGCGAGCAACTGAAGCCTCTCAGTCAGGGCAACTCCCCGATATTGGCCAAAGGTCCCCTGCCCTCTTTCCAGACCCCGACAGCCCAATTGAGTGTAGGCAATAAACTTTACGTCTCTCATAAAAATCTGGTAACACAGCAACTAGTTAAAAGTCTCAAGGACAGTTGCCAGTCTCTTAAATCTGCAGGTAGGCTTGTGTTCATTGGAACATTCAATTCCCCCAGTGGCAGGCTGCCTCGGGAACATTGAACACCACTGACAACACTTCCTTTCTTTCCTAAAATGGGAAATTCAACATCATGCCAAAGGTACTTCCAAATTCACTCCCTTATAGCCCTACTTAAATCAAGGGGACTTAAGATTTCTGAAAAGGAAGGCTTGGAATTTGGGGATGAGGTGCTTCAATTTGCACCCTGGGCCCTGTCAGCAGATATCTGTGACCTGGAGTTCTGGACCCGTGTTGCCCACCTGGCTCATAAAAAAGAAATCCAGGAAAGGCACCATTTGCCCCTTTCCTACCTTCCCATCCTAGCTGCCATCCAATAATGTTTAGGAAACTCACCCAAGTCTAAGGAGGACCTACTAGACAAAAAACAAGCACAGGATAAGAGGGAATGTTCAAATGAAGAAAAAGACCCTGAAGATTGCCCAGTAGCAGATTTAGCAACCCTAAAAAAGACAACTGACCTAGTCAGACAAAAACTACCCATCGACAAAAAAAAAAACCTTTCCCCTCTTTGCCCCTCTCTTCCCCCCTACAAATCTTCATGGTCTGAGAAAGATAAAGACCCAGATGTTAAGACCCAGGTTTCAAAAAATTCCAAAGATTCCCAGATAAATCTTCCTCCCCCTTCACCCTGAGCGCCACCATCTATCTACCCATTGACAAAAAAAAAAACCTTTCCCCTCTTTGCCCCTCTCTTCCCCCCTACAAATCTTCATGGTCTGAGAAAGATAAAGACCCAGATGTTAAGACCCAGGTTTCAAAAGATTCCAAAGATTCCCAGATAAATCCTCCTCCCACTTTACCCTCAGCACCATCAACTATGGCACCAGTGCCACCATCTATGGTGCCACCCCCCACAGCCATTGAACAGCTCTGTAATCTCAGGGATAATGGGTGCTATTGCCCCCAAAATCCTCAACCACAATGGCCTCGGGACCCAAAAACCCCACCCATAGAGGCCTTCCCCATTAAACTACAAGTAACAAGACAACATCCACTGGCTTGGTATCCCCTCCCAGCAACAGAACTATGCCAAGCCATCCGTGAGGAAGGGATCCATGCTCCATGGACCAAATCTATGTTACAAACTTTCAATAACAACCTCCTAACCCCCCAGGACTGGAGAGATATCTGTCGATCCACTCTCCCTAGTCCATTATTTGTACAATGGGAGGCTTTATTTAGAGATGAATGCCTGATGCAGGCTAGAAAGAATGACATACATAATCAACAACTAAGACCACAACAAGGGCAAAATCCACCACCTGGATTCATAAATTGCAATTATGACCAGCTGTTAGGTCAGGACAATTTTTCTACAGGACTCCAATAGGCCATGATCCCTGCCGGCTGTTTTGAACAGGACCGCTTATGTGCACTCCAAGCCTGGGACTGCCTAACCCCCTTGTCCAGAGGGCCTGGAGAGACCTCTTCACTGACCTTCCTAAAACAAAAACCAACTGAAACCCTCACAGATTTTATACTAAGAGTATGGGCCAGTTTAGACAGAAAAATAACAGACCCCCACAGCCAAAGCAATGCTTCTAAAAAACCTCATCTGGGAAAGGATGACCCCTGAACACAGACAAGCATGCCAGGGACTAAAAAAATGAACATTATGACAAATGGATCATGGCCACCCATGACATTGGGACCTCCTCATACCAGGCCTCCTCTCTTGTCCAGGCCTTTGCAGCCACAACCCAATCCAACTCAAGGCTCTTCCTGTACATCAATGATACATGCCCCTGCTATATAACAGATGGGCACCAACCCTCAGGAGCTAAAATCTAACACCCTCTGGCAAACTGATGTAACCCACGTCCCTCAATTTGGTAGACAAAAGTACGTATTTGTAACTGTAAACACACACTCCCATTTCCTTTGGGCTACTGCCCAAACTGATGAAAGTTCAAAAAAATCTAATAAATCACATGCTCTCTTCTTTTGCTATCATGGGCCTCCCCTCACAACTAAAGACAGACAATGGCCCAGAATTTACCAGCTCTCCATTTAAGAAATTTCGTGAAGCCTGGAGTATCACTCATCACACTGGCATCCCATATAACCCACAAGGACAAGCCATCGTGGAAAGGTCACATAAAGCCTTAAAAGACCAACTACAAAGACAGGCCCAAACAATGTATTCTCCCAACATTCAATTAACATTAGCCTTGTTGACCCTTAATGTACTCAATGTATATCGAGGCTCTGATGCCCCCCCCATCACCTGACACTGGGCCCAGACACACCCCATACCACCTATCATGGTTAAATGGAGAGAACCATTCAATGGAATCCGGAAAGGACCAGATCCATTACTGACCACAGGGAGAGGATTTGCTGTGTTTTTCCACAAGATCAACTAAAGCCTATCTGGGTTCCAGCTACAAATGTCTGACACCTCCCCACCCACAAAAAAAGATGGCTTGTATGACCCTGTTGGAGACAATGAAAAAGAAGAAGAGGCGATGACACCCAAGGCCATGCAACCGGATCACATGGAAAGAGATCCATGATCTGGTGAAAACTGCCCGCTACAACTGCCCCCGCCCCAGCTTCCTTTTCTGTCATTCTCATGGCCATTTTTACCCTACTTAGCACCAACGGTTTAGCCAGCCCCACTCCCCCCCAATGCCGGGGGTTCGAACCAGCGACCCCCCCGGGCAGTGATGATTGGGGATGAGTAAGCACGTGCCATTTGCCAGCCCATGCTGCCCCCAATACCGGGAACACTTAGGTGCAATGGGGAGCCTAGTCAAGCAGGGACTCATTTATTGCTTATAAAGGAACCTGGAACTCCCCCCCACCCCCCCCCAGGGTGTATCTTAAGGATGGTAAAGCACTGATCATGCACTCCTCTGCAGTGCAGAAGTATTCTTCAGACTTTCAAAGCAAGTCCACCCCCCCCAGGGTGTATCTTAAGGATGGTAAAGCACTGATCATGCACTCCTCAGCAGTGCAGAAGTATTCTTCAGACTTTCAAAGCAAGTCAGGCCGCGCCCCAGTAACTTCCTCTCAGACTTCTGCAAGGCAGGGCCTTTAGGGCCCCAAACCCCAATACTATGCTCTGGAGATTTTATGTCAGGGAAACATATCAAGGGAAAAATCAAATAATTGGAGCCAAAGATTGCCCACTAGTGGGTGTCAAAAACCCATAGAAATCATAATATACCCAAATGCTAGTGGATACAAAACATGAATATGTTTGCTTTCCTTTCCAACGAACAGATCCACATGCCTCAAGGAAGTTGATACCTATGGGGACTGCCGCTATTTCAATCCCTGTAGTTTGGAACTGGGGTTGACTGGGGGTTATCAGGGTATAACAAGACAGGAAAGACCCATATACCTGAAAGATAATAAGTATCTCTATGGATACCATGACTATTCCATAATATATGTTGCAGACCCTTGGCACAATCTCTAGCATGTTGGGGTGATGGGAAAGTTCTACCCAGGTACATTCTCTAGGTACCCTACTGCTGATTTGCATATCTCTCAACAGCTTGTACCCACAGCTAAGCCTGTGCTAACTCATCATAACATTATTCTACAGGAAAAACAGGAGCAGATAAGATCAACAATGTCTTGGAGTCAATATATTCAATACGTTGCTGACTTCCTTGCCTTCACCACCCACCCTAACGCCTCTAACTGTTTCTTTTGTGCATCCAGCAGTAGACCCTTACTGACAGCAGTACTGGTTAATACCACCCTTCTTTACCCCAAGACAACAAAAAATTTTCACCAACTCTCACCTGTCAGATATTCCCTTATTTGACCAGCTGTCCAACTATCTAATTTGCGTTTCCAGGAGAAATAAGCCTACTCATTACAAATGCCTCACTAACATTACTCTCTCTAGGACAGCATGCGTCACCCTTCCTCTTTTTCTGTGGTGCAAAGGAAATGTCCAGCCCTGTATTAACTCCTCTTTGTCCACCTTTTGTGTACCTGTAATGATTACCTCCCAGGTGTACCTGTTCGAGAAAGAAAAGGTTGCCCTCCTTCTTCATACCTGCCTGTGGAGAGAAATCATCATCCCTCTGCTAGTGGGACTTGCACTCGCTCTCTCCCTGGGTGCTGGAGGCACTGTGACTGCAGCCATTGTACAGAGCCATCACCTGGCAGGAGACTTTTGAGACAAGCTCTACCAGGCAATGGCATCCACAACTGACAGCTTTGAGTCTCTCCAACGACAGATGAACTCTCTTTCTGGGGTCATGCTCCAAAAAAGAAGAGCACTAGACATAATAACTTCTGAACATGGGAGGACTTGTAGAGTATTGGGAGAAGAATGTCTTTTTTTTGTAAATGAGTCAAATGTTGTCAAGACTAATGTTAATACTCTCAAAAAACTTCGTAATGACCTGTTTTCAAGATTTCAACCCACTAAACAATTAAGTTGGTTCAGCAACCCCTTGTTTTCTTGGCTCTTACCCTTTGTTAGCCCCCTGATTATGCTGTGTGTTATTTTGATGCTTGCTCCCTGTTTCATACAATTTCTTCAATGACAAATTACCACCACTGCAAAAACTACTACCAATCAGGTCATGGTCCATTATCAGACTTTGGAGTCTCCCAGTATAAATGAATTGGCTCTTAAAGCTTGTGATGAAACCTCTCCATTACAAAACAAAACAGGGGGAGATGTTGGGGGACCCTGCCATTAAGGTCACAGTCCACCATCTCCAGATAGCCAGATAGCTCTACGAGCTTAGGACAAAATGGAGGACTCCCTTTCTCAGCAGGGGCTTCCTACTCTCTGCCTGACATTATTTGGAAAGTGTCTCCAAGCACAGATGTCTGACCTTATTTGGGACATGACCTTTGACATAGTTCCTGTATGATAATTAGGCATTGCACTACAGCCACTCCATCCCACCTACCCTTTCTACATGACAGGGTCCTCCTGCCACATGCAAATAAAGCATACTATGAACACCTATCAGGTAAAGCTTTGGCTGCCATCCTTACCCAATATCTTCCCTCCAACCCCCCTGAATAAACAAGCTTTCTCACTGAGGCTGACTCCTGGAAGGTCTTTCCATCGTACTTACGGCCGTCTTAACCCTATTCGTTGCCTCTGCTCCCTTTGTTCTCACAGATCAGTGACCAACGACATATGAGGGAAGAGAGACCTACAAGATTGTCAAATTTGGTGGCCAGTGCCTTTACCCACTGAGCTGTCTGGAGGTTGAATAGTGTGTTTAACATCTAAGTATTAGCATGGCTCTAATTCGACTTCTTTCATACTAATATGCTTTCTCTCATTTGAAATCCATCATTTGTTCAAGTCTTTGCTGTTTTTCATTTACGTTTTTTTCCTACTGAATTTTAAGGAGGCTTTATTTATGCTGGGAATTGAATCTAGGCTTCACATATGCTAGAAAAACTGTTCTTCTACTGAGCTGTACCTTCAGCTCTCCTTTGCTTTAATGTAGTACAAATACTTCTATTGTGTGACTTGTCTTTGCACCCTCTCTAGTGTATATTTTGAAGAACTAGAGTTCATTATTCATAGGCAGGTTTTCACTGTAGAGCCCAGGATAGCCTCAAACTCTTGATGTCTCAGCCACCTAAGTGATGGAATTATAGCCAGGCCACTGCACATGACTATAGCTCCATTTATTTATTTATTTATTTATTTATTTATTTATTTATTTAATTTGAGACAGGGTCTTATGTAGCTCAGACTGGCCTTGAACTTCCTACATACCAGAGAGAAGCCTTGAACTCCTGAGCTCCTGATTCACCTGTCTTTGCCTCTGAGTGCCACTATGCCTGGCTCTGAAGTTCACATTTTAAATGCAATTGAATCCATGTATCTCATCTTTAATGGTTTTTGTTCCTTTAATTAAAAAAAAAAAAAACAGGCTTGTAATCCCAGCACTTGAGATGTAGAGGCAGGAGGATCAAGTGCTCAAGATCATTCTTGGTTATATAATAAGTTAGACAACAGCCTGGGTTACATGAGACCCTATCTGAAATAAAAAAGAAAAAATATTCTCTTCCCTAACTCAAGATATTCTTCAGTACTATTTACTAAGAGTTTTATTAATTAACTTAGGGCTGGAGAGATGGCTCAGCAATTAAGAACACTGGCAGCTCTTGCAGAGGACCTGTGTTTGGTTCCTGTCACCCACATGACAGCTAACAACTGTCTGGAACTCCAGTTCCAGGGGATCTGACACCCTCTTCTGGCCTCTTCAGGAATTGTCTATATGTGGTGCACTTAGCAAAACAGTCATACCTATTAAATACATATTATGCATTAAGTTAACGATTAATAAATACTTATTAAGCACTATAACATACTAATTAGTGCCCTGGACACTGACATACATGTTTTCAGTCTTCCTCACTTTTTAGACTACAGGAAGTTTAAAAGAAATGTATAGAAACCAGTGTCATGTGTAAAGCAATAGAAGGAAATACAATTGACCTTTCCCCTGTGACTTAAAAAGCTCAGTTTCCATATTTTATTTCCAGGAAAATGCTTGAAAAGCTTCAGGGGATAGTTATGAATGGTAGAAAAGCAGGTACAATGGAAAGAAAATCCTGGAGTTTGGGCCAGCAAGATGACTCAGCAGGGAAAGGTGTTTGCAGTCAAGCCTGATGACCTGAGTTTGATCCTCAGGACCTACATGGAAGAAAGAGAGAACTGGCTCCCTTTTGCTGTCCTCTGTCCTCCAGTTACTGTGGCATGAGTGCATGTGTACACACACACACACACACACACACACACACACTCACACACACAATAAGTAAATTGAAATGTAAACAACAAAAAACGGGAGTAACAGAAAGCGGAATACAGAGATGTAAATGACTCAGGTTTTCAGCTTTGGTGACCATGTGGATGGGGATGAGAATAATGAGAAGGAACAGACTATGAATTCAGGTCTCTTAATTACAAGCAATAGAAGCCACTGCTTTTATCTACTTCGAACTAGCTGAAATATGAAGAGGAGCTAGGGCCACATAACAGCTTCTAAAAAAAAAAGGTGGAGGATGGGTTAGATTCAGAACCATCCACACATAGGTGTTCAAAAGGGTCATGGCTTCCTTTTCTCTCGTTTCCATTTCTATTTTTGTGCTTCCTTCTCTCCTAATTGCATGTTTCTCCCCTTAGCTAAAGAAAACATTGTCTCTCTTTTTTAAATACTTTATTATTTTTATTTTATGTGTATGAGAGTATTGTTTGCATGTATGAAAGTACACCTGTGTCATGCAATGCCTGAGGAAGTGAGAAGAGAGTGTCATATCCCCTGGAAGTAGAGTTATGGATGGTTGGTAACCACCATGTGGGTGCTGGGAACTGAACCTCGGTCCCCTGCAAGAGCAGCCAGCACTCTTAACCACTAAGCCATCTCTCCAGCCCCCTTAACATTGTCTCTTAAAGTCACCATACTTGGGAGAGTATCCGGGGAACAGCCCAGTGGTAATAAATCCTACCTTGCTTTTCACTTTCCTGCGTGGTGACTCCTGATTTGCAACCTGTAACATTTGGAGGTTCCAACAAGATTCTCTAGACCAAGGGGATAATAGTTCTGAGGAGGGAAACACCAGGGGAAGGCCTTTGAGAGACATTCTTCAGCCCCAGCCTTCCTCCCTCAGTGCCAGTCACCAACCTCTGCAAGGTAAGCGCACTTTCAGTTTCTCCAGGCCAGATTCGGTTTTGGCACCTCTGTTATGTCCTGTTTCTGGTCAGATCTTCCCAAGGTGGGAAGCTAGACACAGCACTAATCTCCCTATTCGGTTCTCAGAGGACACGTCCTGGAACCACCTGAAAGTCTGGGACCTCAATAGGCCAAGCGTCTGGATTGTTTTTCTCTGTCTTTCAGTTCTTATTATTGGTGTAGTTCTCTGTCTGACTCCCATTATGGGCCAGTCTTCATCCTCTATGTCATATTCCCCCTTAGAGTGAATGTTGACTAACTTCTCTGATTTCAGGAAAAGAGGAAGCAAGATGGGCTTTAAGCCTAAAGCCCCTAGACTACATACCCTCTGTGAGCTAGACTGGACCCAGATCCCAGGCCTGGACCGGCCATCTGAGGACTCTTTTTTTTTTTAATATTTTATTTATTATTTTTATTTTATGTGCATGACTGTATTGCCTGCATCTGTGTGAGTACACCCATGTTGTGCATTGCTGCAGAAGTCAAAAGAAGGCTTCGGATTCCCCTGGAACTGGAGTTAAGGACGACTCGAAGCTGCCATGTGGGTGCTGGGACTCAAACCTGGTCCTCTGAAAGAGCAGTCAGTGCTCTTAACCGCTGAACTATCTCTCCAGCCCCTCTTTTTTAAAAAATATTTTATTTAGGCAGGCTGATCGCTCCGGGGTAAGTCGATCAGGCCCTCTGAGCCTTGACTCCCCCAGCCTCATTCACCCTCCCATTTCCCCTGCTGATCTCTCCTCCTAACCTGTGTCCTGTCCCATTCCTTGTCTTGGTGCCCTAGACACCTGGGGAACTACCACCGCTTCCTGATCCTTTGCATCCAGACCAACCCAGTTCCTTCTCCAGTCCCTAGGAGCATTCTGGATTACAGCTGACATTTCAGTGCAAACTATGAAAGCCAGAAGAGCCTGGACCAAAGTATTCCCAGTTTTAACTGACCACGGACGCCAACTCAGATTACTATAGCCAGCCAAAATGTCTATTATACTTGAAGGGGAAAGAAAAATCTTCCATGACATAAATACACTAAAGGAATTCACATCCACAAAACCAGCCCTTCAGAGAGTTCTGGAAGCAATACAAAGAGCTGAACAAAGGAATCACTACACCCAAGGGGTTGTGGAAAGAAATTCAATGAAGGTATAAGTGTGGAAAAGTACAGCTATATCAAGAATGTAAACAGAAATAAAAATGACAGGATTCAATACCCATCTTTCATTAATAACTTTAAATATTAACGGATTGAATGCCTTAGTCAAAAGACACAGACTGGGTGAATGAATTAAGAAACAAAACCCATCTTTTCGTTTTCTGCAAGAAACCCATCTCACTTTCAAGGACAGACACTATCTTGAAGTGAAAGGATGAAAAAAAATATATCAAGCAAATGGTACTAAGAAAAAAGCAGGCATAGCAATCCTAATATCTGACAAAACAGACTTTAAACTAAAACTAATCAGAAGAGATAAAGAGGGCCACTTCATTCTGATCAAAGGAACAATAAATCAAGAAGATATTACAATCATGAACATATATTCACCAAACTCTGGTGCACCCAACTTCATAAAAACAATATTGCAGGACTTTAAGAACTAGGTTAATCCCGACTCATTAATAGTAGGGGATTCCAATACGCCACTGTCTCCATTAGATAGGTCAACAGGGCAGAGAGTTAACAGAGAGACATCTGAATTAAACAATATCATATATCAAATGGACTTAACAGACATCTACCGAGTATTCCACCCAAGTACCAAAGGACATACTTTCTACTCAGCACCCCATGGAACCTTCTCCAAAATAGACCATACCAAAAAAACCTCAACAAATACAAAAAGATTGAAATAATTTCATGCATTTTATCAGACCACAATGCAATAAAGCTTACAATCAACATCAGAAGAAGCCCTAATCACCACATGAACACATGGAGATTAAACAACACACTCCTGAATGATGAATGGGTCAAAAGAGAAATTAAGAAAGAAATAAAAGTATTCCTGGAATTAAATGAAAAGGACAATACAACACGACAAAACTTCTGGGACATGCTGAAAGCAGTCTTTTTCACAATAGCTAAGAGAGGGAAGCAACCAAAGTGTCCCTCAATTGACGAGTGGATAATGAAAATGTGGTTCATTTATACGATGGAGTTTTACTCAGCAGTAAAGAAAGATGAAATCATGAATTTGCAGGTAAATGGATGGAACTAGAAATTGTTATACTAAGTGAAGTAACACAGACTCAGAAAAAAAAAATCAACATATGTTCTCCCTCATATGTGGATCCTAGAACCAAACCCGATAAGTGAGTATGTATCCAGACATAACTACATGAGGATAATGGAAAGGAAACAGGGAGGTAAAGGAAAAGAAATAACCTGAAAGAGAAGAACAGTAGGAAACAGTTGTTAATAAGAGAGAGATGGATAAAAATTGGGTTAGTTTAAGGGAGGGGGGAGGGAAGGGTATACAAGGAATCTAGGGGATAAAGGAAAAGAAGGAGCTCAGGAGAGATAGAACCGTAGGAGAAGGGTATTAATAAGGGAGAAAGGGGGGAAATGGAGACACCTTAAGTTGGAAAACCATGATGGAGGGGTGAGACAATGCGAGAGATAAATAATGCCTAGCTAGTTTTGAAAACCAGAGGGAACCATATTACTCCTACAACCTACTGACAAATTATACATAGCAGATCAAGAAATATATGTCCTGGTAAGGTTTATCTGAGAACAATTGGTCTTTGCCTAAGATTTATGTACATGACACACAGTAATTAAAAGCACCAGACTGATGGAACTAACCTTCTTGGGTGTTTAACAGACATACTTTGAGGCCTATAATAATTTGGTCAGAGGGACATAAAGGACAGTTTTTGTTCCTTGCCCTCCTAGGTCGACTAGTTCCAGGGGACTATGAGCATCTCTCAAAATGTCCTGTAATTGTGGTGGGTCACTTGTCCTCTTGATCAAGGAGGCCGAGGAGACTGCACAAGATGTACTTGAACCAGTATCCAGTCTACAAAGAGGAGGGTCAACACAGAGGAATCA
>NW_008358490.1:800604-809579 GCF_000622305.1 Nannospalax galili
GAACCTAGACACTTGCAGCCACTTGTGAAAGAGATGTACTCTTGCTCTGGAGTGTGTTACTGAATATGTTAAGGGTGTAGTGAAATTCTTCTTCTAATCATGTAGCTATTAAAAATTGTTTTTAAGTGATAAAAAACTAAAAAAATATTTTTATTTTAAATGTATGAGTGTATTGCCTGCATGTATGTGAGTGCACCTGTGTTGTACAGTGCCACAGAGGTCAGAAGAGGGCTTCAGATTCCCATGGAACTGGAGTTAAGGATGGTTCCTAGCTGCCATGTGGATGCTGGGAATTGAACCTGGGTCCTCTGCAAGAGCAGTCAGTGCTCTTAACCACTGAGCCATCTCTCCAGCCCTGAGGGCTCTTTTAACCTTAACCTAGCCTATGTTGTCCACAGGAATTCCTATGATCATCACCTGGACCAGATACCCTATATTGCCACCTGGGTTGACCTCCTGGAAAATCCACCCACCTGGCTCACCAAATGCCAGGCAAATACTAAGCCTCCCTTGGGTTCTACCCCCAGCCCTAAGCCAGTCCTTCCAATAAATAGACACCCTCAAAGGATTTACCCTGTCCTACAGGATGGAGAGCCTGACAAAGACCCTGTCAGACCACCTCCCTACGCCTTTCCCCCTTGAGACCCTGAAAGCAACCTCCTTCTGAGCCCCCCACATACTAGGTTGGTGGCCCCTGATGCCATGGAAGGATCTCCTAGTCTTCTCCCTCCAGGCCCTGTCCCAGCACCACTCTTCCCTTTGAGGAAAGCAGTGGCATGCCCAGGTACCGGACAGCCCCACTCCATCCTGATATATATATCTTTTCCCACCACTGACTTATACAACTGGAAAAGCCAGAACCCTCCCTTTTCTGAAAACTCCCAAGGGCTTATAGATCTCCTCAATTCAATCTTCACCACTCAATTACCCACATGAAAGGACTGTCATCAGCTTCTGCAGGTCCTGTTAACTTCAGAGGAGTGGACCCGAGTCCTCTGAGAGGCAGCCCACTCTGTACTGGGACCCGGTGGGCTGCCCACTCAGAACACTGACAGGATTGAGGATGTGTTCCTCTCTACCTCTCCCCATTGGGACCCCAACACTGACCAAGGTAGGGAGCACTTACTCCAGTTTCACCAGGTTCTATTGCAGGGATTACAGGTGGCAGCCAGAAAACCCACCAACCTCACCAAGGTGAGTGATACCTTCCAAGAGCCAGATGAGTCACCTGCCGCCTTTCTGGAAAGGCTTTATAGTGCCTAACACCTCTATTCTCCTATCAATCCAGAGGTACCTGAGAACCAAAAAACCATTAATATGGCTTTTGTTTCTCAGTCAGCTCCAGACATACGGAGAAAGTTCCAAAAGTTAGAAGGGTTTGAGGGAAACCTGATCTCTGAACTAGTGGAAATTTCCCAGAAGGTCTACCATGGTCAAGATAACCCTGGAAAGGAACAGGAAAAGAAATTGGAAAATTTTTAGTGGCAGCCTGGGGAAAGCCACCCAGCACTCGGCCTCAACTCCAACCAGGTGATAACAGGCAGCCTCAAGGGGCAGGCAAGAGACATAAATTGGAAAAGAACCAATGTGCCTAGTGTAAAGAAAAGGTCCACTGGAAAAATGAATGTCCTCTAAAACAGAAGAACTCAGCATCTGTCTTGCCTGCCACTGAGCAATGATGGGGACAAGGCTTCTCCCCAAATCCCCTGGAGTCTATGGTGACTCTTAAAGTAGAAGGGGAAGATAAAAAATTTCTGGTAGGCACAGGGGCTACTTACTCAGTTTTAAAGAAACCTGCTGGGCCCATGATCAAGGTCAAGATCTATATCCAGGGAGCAATAGGGAGGACCCAAGGGTATCCTCAAACTCAGGCAAGAATTACTGATTTGGCACAAGGAACTGTAACTTATTTGTTCCTTCTTTTATCAGATTCCCCATACTCACTCGTTGGACAGGATCTGTTACATAAACTAAAGGCCCACATTCCCTTCACTGGAGATCCTATTAATCCAGACCTCCAATCACCCACTGTCTTGGTCACCTGCCGTGTCTGAAGAGTATCAGTTATATGAGAATCCTGGTAAGCAGGACTCCCTATTGCTAGATAAATGGAAAGAGGAAATTCCTACTGTTTGGGCTGAGCCCAACCCTCTAGGGCTGGTGAAGAATCAAGTGCCAATAGTTATCCAATTGACCAGCATTGCCACTCCAATCAGGGTTAGACAATATCCCATAGGTCACCAAGCCCTCCTGGGAATTGCCAAGCATATCAACCACTTGAGAGAAGCAGGAATTTTGGTGCCTTGCCACTCCTCATGGAATACTCCACTGCTTCCTGTTCCAAAGCCAGGAACTACTGAGTTTAGACCTGTTCAGGACCTCAGAGAGGTCAATAAAAGGATTGAGAGCATACACCCTAGTGTCCCTAACACTTACACCCTGCTCAGTGAACTTCCACCTGATAGACAGGTCTACTCAGTCCTAGACCTAAAGGATACCTTCTTTGCCTTGCCTTAGTCAAGCAAAGCCAGCTCGTTTTTGCCTTTGAATGGGAATATCAAGATGGCTCCTACAATAGGCAATTAACTTGGACCAGAGTGCCTCAGGGGTTTAAAATTTTCTCAACTCTGTTTGATGAGGCCCTCCAAAGAGACTTAATCCCTTTTAGGGACTTCAACCCTGAAGTCACTCTGTTACAGTATGTAGATGACCTGCTTCTGGCTGCAGAGTCAGGGGAGGCTTGTCTTTAAGCTGCTGAAAACCTGCTCAAAGAACTAGATGCTCTGGGCTACAAAGTGTCCACCAAAAAGTCCCAACTTTGTCTGGACTCTGTTATCTACTGTGGACTACGGGATCCACAAAGGAGAGTGGTCTTTGGGACCCGATAGGATCCAGGTTATATTAAACATACCAAGGCCCAGGACTAGGAGATAAATTAGAGAAATTTTGGGTGCCGCTGGCTACTGCCACCCCTGGATACCAAGTTTTGTTGAGATTGTTAAGCCCTTGTATGCAGCGACAGGAGGCTAGGGAACTGAACTGGTTTGGGGAAAACTGAAGGATGAGGCCTTTAACCAACTCAAGATGGCCCTAACCCAAGTTCCTACACTGGCCCTGCCTGATGTGACTAAGCCTTTCCAGCTCTTTGTACAAGAGACAAGGGGCATAGCCAAAGGGGTTCTCACCCAAACCCTGGGACTTTGGAGGAGGCCAGCGGCATATTTGTCAAAGAGACTGGACTCAGTAGACACCAGATGGCCAAGCTGCCTTTAGGCCATAGTCGCCACAGCCCTGCTGGTGAGGGAGGCTTCCAAGCTAACACTCGGATATCCAGATTATCGGCCCCCATGCAGTAGAGTCACTCCTCAGATCCCTGCCAGACCAATGGATCTCCAATGCCCGCATTACCCAGTACTAAGTACTGCTACTGGACCCACCTCATGTCACCTTCCTGAGAACCAAGGCCTTGAACCCTGCCACTCTACTACCTGATGACAATCCAAAAACTCCACTCCATGACTGCTTGGACACTGTGAGTACCCTCTCGGGGCTAAGGGAGGACTTGCAAGACCAACCTCTGCCTAATGCAGACCTTGAACTGTATACAGATGGCAGCAGTTATGTAAAAGAAGGTGTCAGGTATGCGAGGGCAGCGGTAGTGACGAGACTCTATTGTCTGGGCCCAAGCACTGGGGCAAGGAACATCTGCCCAAAAGGCTGAGTGAATAGCCCTCACACAAGCCCTAAGATGGGGAAAAGGAAAAACTGTTAATATTTACACAGACAGTCAGTATGCCTTTGCCACTGCTCTTATCCATGGAGCTCTTTATAGAGAAAAAGGACTGTCAACATCTGGGGGCAAGGAAATTAAAAATCAGGAGGAAACCTTGGCACTACTAGAGGCTCTTTGGCTGCCCAAGGCCATAGCTATGGTTCACTGCAAGGGCCATCAAAAGACAGACACCCCACAAGCCAAAGGAAACAAGTTTGCTGACCTCGCAGCTACAGAAGCGGCAGAAGGGGAAGTGGTGCCGATCAGAATTCTGCCTCTACCGCCCCCTCACCTTCTCCCAGAGGAAATTCAGCTAGCAAAGAGCTTAAAAGCTAAGCAAAATGCCCCAAAATGGTTCTGGTTGGATGACGGGAGACCCATGCCGCCAAAGGTGTTGGGAAGAGACTAGCTACAAAGGGTTCATGACTCCACCCACCTGGGAACCACAAAACTCAAGGCACAAAGAGAGTTTTTCATCCCCAATCTGAATAAAATTTCTAAGGATACTGTTGAAAGATGTAAAGCATACACTCAAACTAACCCTGCCTCAAGGTTCCAGTTTTCAGGGCAGACACAGAGAGGATAAACAAGCTTGGTAACTTTACTTCATGGAAGTGATGGATGGGCAGTATGGCTATTGTTACCTCCTGGTCCTAGTGGATACCTTCTCCGGATGGGCAGAGGCTTTTCCTACCCGAAAAGAGACAGCCCAGATAGTAGTTTAAAAATTACTAAATGAGGGGCTAGAGAGATGGCTCAACGGTTAAGAACACTGACTGTTCTTGCAGAAGACCCGGGTTTGAATCCCAGCACCCACGTGGCAGCTAACAACTGTCTGTAACTCCAGTTCCAGGGGATCCAACAGCCTCTTCTGTCCTCTGCAGGCATTGCACGACAAGGGTGCATTTACCTACATGCAGGCATAATGCTCATACACATAAAATAAAAATAATAAATAAAATATATTTAAAAATTACTAAATGATCTGGTACCAGGATTTGACATCCATATCAGTCTGGGATCTGATAATGGCCCAGCTTTTATAGCTCAAATATCAAAAACTATTGCAGAGGCTGGAGAGATGGCTCAGCAGTTAAGAACACTGGTTGTTCTTGCAGAAGGCCCCGGGTTTGAATCCCAGCACCCACATGGCAGCTAACAACCGTCCGTAACTCCAGTCCCAGGGATCGACAGCCTCTTCTGACCTCTGCAGGCACTGCATGACACAGGTGCATGTCGGGGGTTCGAACCAGCGACCCCCTGGCAGTGATGATTGGGGATGAGTAAGCACGCCATTCGCCAGCCCACACTGCCCCCAATACCCGGGACACTCAGACACAACAGGGAGTCTAGTCAGGCAGGGACTCATTTATTGCAGGTATTACAGAGCTTATAAAGGCACCTGGAAATCTCCCCCCCACCCCCAGGGTGTATCTTAAGGATGGTCACCCGCTGATCATGCACTCCTCAGCAGTGCAAAAGTATTCTTCAGACTTTCAAAGCAAGCCAGGCCGCACCCCCAGTAACTTCCTTTCAGACATATGAAAGGTGGGGCCTTTAGGTCCCCACAGGTACACTTGCCTACATGCAAGCAATACACATATACAAATAAAATTAAAATAATAAAAATTTTTTAAAAACTATTGCAAAAAGCTTACAAATTAACTGGAAACTATGTTGTGTTTATCACCCTCAGAGTTCAGGACAGGTAGAAAAAATGAACAGGACTCTTAAGGAAACTTTAATTTCAGAAACTGGTGAAAACTGGGTAAGTCTCCTTCCCTTTGCCCTGTTAAGAGTAAGATGCACTCTTTATGGGAAAAGGATTACCCCATTTGAGATTATGTACAGGAGGCCCCCTTCCTTAATTCCCAAATTAGGACTGGAATATGTAACTGAGGTTTTTAACCATGATCTTCTCAAGTCCCTACAGGCGTTGCAGCATACGCTCCCCTCCATTCACAATCGTGTCCAGGAGACACAAGCTGAGACAGCCATGTCCCAAAAACCAACCAGACGGGATTTGGGACCTGGGGACTGGGTCTGGGTGCCATGCTGCTCTGCTCTGGACTTCCAGGCTCACTGGGACGGACTGTATCCTGTCATCCTGACCACACCCTCAGCTGTCAAGGTAGCTGGACACAGCCACTGTATTTACCTTTCCCAATTCAAGGGGACTCATCCTGAACATATCACCCAGTCATGGACTCTGTCAAGGACTGAAAACCCCTTAAAACTCAAACTGGTAAAGCAGGCCTCAGGATCTGGTTGATCCTATCTTTCTTCTGAAGTAGTGTGTCCACCCTGTCAAAATCCAGTCACAAACCATATGTCTACAGCTGGGTGTTAAGTAGAACCTCAGACGGATTTACTATCCGAAATGTCACAGGTTTGGGACTGGGCCCAGAAGACCCAGAATTCACATTTGACCTATGTGAACTCTGGGGAGGCCCTTGAAATACAGGGATAGATGGAAAGCCCCTAGATCTGAAACCTGTAACAGTATACATCAAGAAGCAGTGTAGATGGGGCTGGAGTGATGGCTTAGTGGTGAAGAGCTCTGACTGCTCTTGCAGAGGACCCAAGTTTGATCCCCAGCACCAACATGGCTGCGACAAACCATCCTTAACTCCAGTTCCAGGGGAGTCCGAAGCCCTCTTCTGACCTCTATGGTATTGGATCAGACAGGTGCACTCACCTACATGCAGGCAATACACTCATACACATAAAATAAAAATGATAAAATGTTTTTAAAATATTTTATTTTATTTTTTGGTCTTTTTGAGACAGGGTCTCCCTGTAGACCCAGCTGTCCTAGGGCTCACTATGTAGACCAGGCTGGCCTTGAACTCACAGAGATCTGCCTGCCTCTGCCTCCCAAGAGCTGGGATTAAAGGCGTGTGCCACCACGCCTGGCCTTAAATATTTTATTATTTTTATTTTTATGTGTGAGTGTATTGCCTGCATGAAGGTAAGTGCACTCGGGTCGTGCAATGCCCTTGGAGGTCAGAAGAAGCTGTCGGATCCCCTGGGACTGGAGACACGACAGTTGTTAGCTGCCATGTGGGTGCTGGGATTTGAACCCGGGTCTTCTGCAAGAACAACCAATGTTCTTAACCTCTGAGCCATCTCTCCAGCCCCCATAATAAAATATTTTTAAAAAGAAGCAGTGTAGACGATAAACTCAATAGGTTGTCCATAACAGTTCTTTCAGTTAATGCAGTGTTCAGTGGATGAAGTCTCAAAAAACAAAACATCAACAAATCCCTAATTAATTAATTAATGAAAGAAAGGGAAAGCAAGTGCTAAGGGCAGATTAAATCTAGGAAGTTTATTCAGGAACTAAGAACAAGTGAAGTAGGTTCAATCTAGGGTTTATTCAGGAACTAAGGGCAGATACTTTATTCGAAGATGATTCAAAACCACTACCAAAAGGAAGTGTGACAGATAACTTGTTTCTCAAAGGGTTGGTAAAGATGGAATATGCAAATCCCAGGAGGACAAAGCCCTGGATAATGGTGCTCAGTGAACATGTCAGAACTCCTGGCTTGCCTACTTTCTTAGCTGTAAAACGGTGATAATAATACCTGTCCCAACTACCTCAAAGGGTCGTTTCGTCGTTCAAAGAGAAACCATGTACTTAACTGTGTTTTGGAAACTGTAAGGCACTCCATAAATGTAAGCTGTTTTTGTTACTGCATCGCTGGAATTATCGCAAAATTACAAACAAGGGGTATTCAGGGAAGAGATTTGGCCCTCCCACGTGGGTGTTGTGAACTTTCTTGTCCTTTATTGTTGAACTTTTCAGTGTCTTCATTACTATGTATTTTCCCACCTACTACGTAAGTAGAAAGGAACTACCTGTAAAAGTACCGCGGCAGACAAAAAAACACACAAAAAGCAGCCACCGAAACTGCAAAGCCGGCCAGGAAGGACTTTTCCACAGGACACCTGTTCTTTTTGAGGTATGCATGGGCAGGAAACGCATTGGTAGAACTGGTCTTCCTGGGCATAGTTATTATTATTCTATTCGGATACGGAGAATAATACCCACAATTCCCTCCCACTCCCCTGGAAGGTGCAGGGCACTGCAAGTAGCACCCAGAAGGAACTCAGCGCGCCGCTTGGTGGTAACCAAGCAAGAAGAATGCGCGCGCACTCGGCTCCCACGGCCCTGGACCCGCGCGAACGCGCCTCTCCCGCGCGCTCCTCCCGCGCACGCGCACGCCCCGACGTCGGGACACGTGACCCGGGCGCGCGGGCGGGCGGGGCCGTCGGACTCCGCAGCGCCGCGCAGGCGCGCCAGAGCCTCGCCTAGAGGAGCCCCTCCTGCTGCCTGTCGGAGTCAAAATGGCGGCGGGGGGGACCAGGAGCCGTCCCGGACCCTGAGGCGCTGAGAGGAGAGCAGAGGCCGCGGCGGCGGCTGGAGGAGGATGGCCGCGGGGGCTGGCGCCGGTGCGGACGGCGGTGCTGGCGGCGGCGGCGGCGGCGGCGGTGGCAGCAGTCCCGGCAACGGCAGCAGCAGCGGCGGGAGGAGCTTCCGAGGTAAGATTCTCTCGGCGGCTCAGGCTGAGGAGTCGGCGCGCTGCCCGGCGCGGCGCGGGGCGCGGGGCGTCGGGCTGAGGAAGCGGTCCGGGTTGGGCGTGGTGGCGCCGGGGCTGAGGCCGGGCCGCCGGAGGAGGTGCTGAGGTGCGGGGCGGAGACAGGGGAGCGGTCCGTCTGGGGCCCAGCGCCGCGGTGCTGGACGGGCCGGTCGGGGCGCAGGGGGGCGGGCCCGGCAGAGCCCTGCAGACCTGAGGCCGCGGCTGGGGGGCGGCGCTCGGGTCCCTGGGGTGGCTCCGGGCTTCGAGGGGCGGGACCCGCCGCACCCTGCACTCGGGAAACCGCTCCCCGACTCGGACGCCTGTTTACGGGGTGTGGTGGGCTTGAGGACGGCCAATTGGCCGGCGGGCCAGGGCTTCGGGACGGAGCAGGCCTGGATGGGGCCTGCCGCTCCTAGCTGGGGAAGTGAGATGGTCGGGTAAGTGAGTGTGGGAGGAATGAAACTGGAATTGAGCATTGACATGTAGGTAGGAGACAATGCTGAGGGTTCTTGGAGAAGGAGGGTATGCTCCGTGGACTTGAACTGCGAAAGGCGTGCCTTGTCTGCTGTTGATTGACTGACTCTCTCTCTCTCTCTCTCTCTCTCTCTCTCTCTCTCTCT